>NC_061109.1:100378635-100445751 GCF_015104395.2 Macrobrachium nipponense | reverse complement strand
TATCAGGAATCATTCCCATTTTCTATTCATAATTTTTCTGTCGCCGGTGCTGAAAACACCGTTTGCAGCACCTCCGTCCAGATTTGGAAACTTACTAGCTACTTGAGTTATCCCTTTTGGTTTTTCTTTGGTATCTGAATTGGATCGGTGGCTTGGCAACACGTTGACTTTGGATTGATTTGAATTTGGTATTGATTTTTCTTTGATCAGATGTCAGGGTCTAGTTCTGCTAGCGCTAGATTTTGTTCTATGTCCGAATGTAGAGGTAGGCTACTGAAAGCTTCAGTAGACCCACATTCTGTTTGTAAAGTTTGCAGGGGGAATGAATGTACGTTTGGAAAGTCGTTGTAAGGAGTGTGAAAGATTAACAGAGTCGGAATGGAAGGCGTATGAAACCTATCTTAAGAAACTTGAGCGAGATAGGTTAAGGAGGTCTTCCTCTAGGAGTGTTTCAGTAGGCAAGATAAAAGGGTTATTCTCCTAAGCTACCCCTTTCCTTAAATATTCTCCTGCTAAACCCTCCTTCTGTAGATTATGCTCCTACCCCTGTAGTGTTGCCTCCGGCCCCTGAAACAGTGTCGGTAGAAGGTAATACTTTATCGCTAATTCTTGAATCGATTCGTAACTTAGAATCAAAAGTGTTTAGCTCTGGAGCCAAAAGTGAAAAGAGAAGTGCAGTGAAAGTGCCCCTTGTGTAAGTGGGGAGGGTGCGTCAGATCGGCCTCATTCCGCCTCTAGACCTAGACCTCTGCTTGACTCCCAGATTACGGGAGAGAGCATGTCGAAAGTCGAAGGAGGGTTACGAGGAAACCCCCCACCCCCACCGATCTGGCGTGCCTTCGGCAGCTTCTGACGAACCTACCCAGACTGCCAAGGAGCGTGCGCGTGCACGTCTTCTCAAGGAGTGCTTTTCTTCTTCTGAAGCTTCCTCCCCGCGCAAGGGGGGGGTGGAGCTCTCATACCGCATCACGTCCGCTGAAAAGGGACGGCTCGCGTTCGGGCACGCTTCACGTCCAAGTTGTTCTCCGGAAACTTTTGCTCGTCGCCTGATAGTGCGTTTTGCTGCTTTTCCTCCGCAGAAGAAGCGTAAGGATTATTCGGAGGCGGAGTCTTTCCTAGATGTTTCTTTCGAGCGCCGCAGTCGCTCTAAGGTGCGTGAAGTGGCGGTTCCTGGGAGTAGCAAGAAGGCGGGTCCCCTCGCCACTCTTGCTCACAGGTCAGCCCCTCCCCAAAAGAAAAAGGAGGCTTCACCTACAAGCAAGATTCTCCAGTCTCTTCAGGCGCCCAACAAATTCGAGATGTTTTTCTTCGAGAGAGACTGTTCCACGTCGCCGTAAGAATGGATGACAATCTTCCTGTGAAGAGGTCGAGGCGTTCTCCCCTCTCCCTCTCCTCGCTCGTCTCTCTCTCCGTTTGAGTCTCCCTCTAGAGTTCGTTCTGCTCCCCAGCAACTTTCTAGAGGAGGCGAGAAATTCGTTTCTCGCTCTCTGTGAAGTGGTTGTTTCCGCTGCTAATACGAAACTTGTTGATAAGAAGCGCGTTCTTTAGATGCCGAGCGCGCTTCTGTGAAAGTCAAACGCGCTTTAGTGGACGCCGAGCGTGACTCGGTGCAAGTTTCGCGAGCGCCAGTGGACGCTCAGCGCGTTTTAGTGGACGCTCGGCGCGCACCAGTGGACGCTCGGCGCGCACCAGTGGACGCTCAGCGAGCACCAGTGGACGCCAGGTGTACACCTGTTGCGGTCGAGCGCGCTTCAGTCGGCGCCAGTAGATTGGCTTCGGACGCCAAGCGCGCGCCAACGGACGTCAGTTTTCCACTTCCGCAAGCGCAAGCGGAAGCGGGAACTCTTCCTGTTCGCCGCTCTTTCTCTTTTGAGAAAGCTCGTGACTCTTCTTTACTTTCCTCCGACTTCTCCAGTGTCTGAAGAGGAAATTAGTGACGCTTTCGTCGAAGTGGACGAAGAACAGCAGTTGGCTCCAGTTTCGACGGACTACAAGGTTTTGACTCGTTTGCTACAGTCAGTCTTTGCAGCACTTTCCACCTGAAGCTCCACGTACTCCTCCCTCTCAGTTTTCGTCATCCAAAGCTACTAAGATCTCGGGCTTTTGTGAGATAAAGACGTCGCTTTCTACGAAGCAAGCTTTTAGAAAGGTCCATGATTGGATGGAAAAAGAGGAGGAAAAGCTTCAGGCAAGACTTCTTTCGCTTTACCACCTTCAAGACTTGGTGGCAAAGCTGGTATGTGGTATGAGACGGGAGAAAACGTCGGGGAGTTAAGCTTCCAGCCTCAGCTCAAGGAGACTTTGGTAGTATTGTAGTGACGCCGCCAGAAGATCTTTTCTGTCTTCCTCTAAGGTCTCTTGGACGCATAGTGAGTTAGACTTTCACCTTAAAGGCCTCTTCAGGACACTAGAGGTCTTTAATTTTCTTGACTGGTGCCTTGGAGTATTGGATGCCAGGTCCAGGAGTTCTGATTTCCATCAGTCTGGGGGAGCTGTCCAGTGTATTGTCTTGCATGGACAAGGCCGTCAGGGATGGTTCTGAGGAATTGGCTGCTCATTTCAGCACGGGACTGCTTAAGAAAAGAGCACTTTTTTGCAAATTTTGTACTGCAAAGTCGGTCTCACCAGCGCAAAAAGCGGATCTTCTTTTCGCTCTCAGAACATCTCTTCCCCCAGTCTATGGTAAAGGACATAGCTGCCAGTCTCCAGGAGAAAGCAACCCAAGACCTTCTGGCACAGTCTTCTAGGAAGCCTACTACTTGTCTTCGTCTTCTGGGTCCTCTGCTTTGAAGAAATCGAAGCCCTTTCGATCCGCTTCTTCCTCGAAGCCAGCCCTCGAGGAAGAGGCTTTCTTTCAGAGGCAAGACTCCCGCTCCTTCCAAGAGCAAGAAGTGAGAGGGAAGTCCTTCAGCCACCGGTAGGAGCCAGGCTTCTACATTTCGCGAAAGCTTGGGAAGAGAGAGGTGCCGACGCTTGGTCTCTGGACATCGTCAAGAAGGGGTACAGAATTCCTTTCCTGATGTACCCCCCGCTGTCTTCGGACACCAAAGGATTGTCTCCTTCGTATCAGGGAGAAAAGCAGAAAGTCTTCACGATCTACTAGATCAAATGATGAGAAGCAAGCAGTGGAACAGGTCTTCGACCGGGAGGTTCTCCGGGGGGTTTTTACAACCGTTCTGTTCCTAGTGCCGAAGCAGTCAGGGGGGGTGGCGCCCGTTTCTGGATGTCAGCAGT
This sequence comes from Macrobrachium nipponense, assembly GCF_015104395.2. NCBI lineage: Eukaryota > Metazoa > Arthropoda > Malacostraca > Decapoda > Palaemonidae > Macrobrachium > Macrobrachium nipponense. The sequence continues at coordinate 100,442,517 of NC_061109.1, read as the reverse complement.
CTAAATCGCTTCGTTACCAAGCAGAAGTTCAAGATGGAGACACCTCAATCCGTGCTTGCAGCCTTAAGACCGGGGGATTGGATGGTCTCTTTAGACCTTCAGGACGCATACTTTCACGTCCCCATCCATCCCCGATCAAGGAAATACCTGCGGTTTGTCCTGAAAGGGAAGATTTTCCAATTCAGGGCACTGCTTCGGTCTCAGCACGGCGCCGATGGTGTTCACCGTTCTTTATGAAGAACGTTGCGAGGTGGCTCCATCTTGCGGAAATAAGGATCTCTCTCTACCTAGACGACTGGCTTATTCGAGCCTCATCGCAAGACCGGTGTCTGAAGGACCTTCACACGACTCTGTCGTTAGCGAGGTCCCTGGGACTTCTGGTGAATCTCGAAAAGTCGCATCTGACTCCTTCTCAATCCTTAGTCTATCTGGGGATTCAGATGGACTCAGTGGCTTTTCGGGCTTTTCGTCCCAGAGGGGCGACAACTTCAATGCCTGGACAAAGTGTCGGCCTTCTAGGAAGGAAACATGCTCGGTGAGGGAATGGATGAGTCTGCTGGGGACCATTTCCTCACTGGAGAAGTTTGTTTCTCTGGGAAGGTTGCACCTCCGACCACTTCAGTTCTTCCTCTCAAGCAATTGGTCATGCAAACAGGATCTAGAAGAGGTCTTGTTTTTTGACGGAAGAAGTGAAAAAGCACCTCAAATGGTGGGTTGGATACCCAAAGAAGCTTGCGGAAGGACTTTCGCTCAAGCTTCGGAACCCCGACCTAGTGTTGTTCTCCGACGCGTCCTCCACGGGTTGGGGAGCAACACTGGGAGGGAGAGAAGTGTCAGGCACCTGGAGAGGGGAACAGGTGTCCTGGCACATCAATCTAAAAGAACTTTCAGCGGTTTACCTTGCTCTAAGGTTCTTCGAAGAGGAAGTCTCCAACAAAGTGGTTCAGATAAACTCGGACAACACAACACCACAGCCCTGGCATACCTCAGGAAACAGGGGGGAACTCACTCTCCTTCTCTGTTCGTCATCGCGAGGAATATCCTGATTTGGGCGAAGTCGCAAAAAACGTCACGATTCTGACAAGATTTGTGTCAGGCGTGGAAAAAACGTGCGAGCGGACCTTCTCAGGCGGAAGGACAGCTTCTGCCGACGGAATGGACCCTTCATCAGGAAGTATGCCAGGCGCTATGGAAGCTGTGGGGGACGTCCTCATGTGGACGTTTTCGCAACTTCCCGAACGAAGAGACTTCCGCTGTATTGCTCCCCAGTTCTGGACCCGGGAGCAGTGGCAGTAGACGCCCTACTGTGGAATTGGGTTCGGGACTAGACATTTACGCTTTTCCCCCATTCAAAAATCCTCGGGGAAGTAATGAGGAAGTTCGCTGCATCAGAAGGAGCGAGAATGACCCTCATCGCCCCCTTCTGGCCAGCGGTCGACTGGTTCACGGAGGTGATGTCCTTCCTAGTAGACTTTCCAAGGACTCTGCCCCTAAGGAAAGATCTACTCAGACAGCCCCACTTCGAGAGGTACCACAAAAACCTCCCCGCTCTGAGTCTGACTGCGTTCAGACTATCAAGAAGTTGGCCAGAGCGAGGGGTTTTCAAGACCTGTGGCAACGGCGATTGCCACCGCAAGGAGGCCCTCCTCAATCGCAGTTTACCAATCAAAGTGGGCTGTCTTTAGAAGTTGGTGCAGAAGGAAGGGCATTTCCTCCACCTCAACCTCTGTAAGCCAGATAGCAGATTTCCTTCTTCACCTTAGGAAAGAAGCGAAACTAGCCGTTCCCACGATTAAAGGCTACAGAAGCGTGCTTCTGTGGTCTTCAGACATAGAGGACTCGACTTAGCAAATGATAGAGACATTCATGATCTCATTAGATCATTTGAGACTGTGAAAGTTCTCCAACCTAAAGTACCATCGTGGAACTTAGACGTGGTACTGAAGTTTCTCATGTCGAGTCAATTTGAACCGCTCCATTTAGCCTCGCTTAGGAATCTTACTAATGAAGACCATTTCCTAACCGCTCTGGCGACGGCGAAGAGGGTTAGCGAAATTCAAGTCATAAGCAAGCATATTGGGTTCAAGGATCATAGTGTAGTTTGTTCCTTAAGTCCTACGTTCTTAGCAAAGAACGAGAACCCTTCCAACCCTTGGCCGAGGACGTTCGAGATCAAAGGGTTGTCGGAGCTAGTGGGACCTGAAGCTGAGAGAGTCCTGTGTCCTGTCAGGGCTCTCAAGTTTTATTTGCAGAGAACCAGAGCATGCAGAGGTTCTTCGGAGAACTTGTGGTGCTCTGTGAAAAAACCAGATCTTCCGATGTCGAAGAATGCACTGGCTTCTTCTTAAGAAGTACGGTTAAGGAAGCCCATGAAAAGTGTAGTGAAAGTGACATGGAGCTTCTGAAAGTGAAAGCCCACGAGTTGAGGGCTATTGCTACTTCGGTGGCTTTTCACAAAAATATGGCAATCAAAGATATTTTGGGCGCCACTTATTGGCGAAGCAATTCGGTGTTCGCTTCACACTACCTGCGGGAGGTGAAAGCAACATACGAAAATTGTTACTCGCTCGGACCATACGTCGCTGCAGACACTGTTTTGGGGGCAGGAGGTAGCGCTCATCCTATCCTTTAACGGTTTAGGGGAGTTTTTAACTTGTGTTATGGTTGTGGGGTTGACCGCCTGCGGCGGATCTCCCTTCCATTAGCTTAGTCTATGTGGGATACTTTTGGTAGGCTACGCCAGGTGGTTGGTTTTTACTTCGTTGTGCCCTCATTTGTATGGTCAATGGTCTAGTAACCCGTCGTGGTCTCGCCCTGTTGACAGATCATCTGGATGCACCAGCTTTATAGGTCTCTACCTTGCTGGCAACTCTAGTAGCACAAGCAGACTTATGCGGCAGTAACCACGAAGTCAGCTATGCTAACAGGTAAGGAATCAAGATATCAATTATCTGCATATATATGTTTCCTAAAATCTTCTATTCTGTCTACTCCCACCACCAAAGGTGGGATTCAGCTATATATATATCTGACAGGTAAGTTTCATGAACAAAATGATATTGTAATGATACAATTAAGTTTGTTCATACTTACCTGGCAGATATATATAATCAAGTACCCACCCACCTCCCCTCAGGAGACAGTGGAAATAAAAATTATGAATAGAAAATGGGAATGATTCCTGATACCCGCCTCCCAGCGGCGGGAATGGGTACTAACCACCTGACTCCCACTGCGTGTGTCGTAAGTGTTTAAATTTCTGTCGGATTCGGAAAAATACAGCTATATATATATCTGCCAGGTAAGTATGAACAAACTTAATTGTATCATTACAATATCATATTTGTGGATATTTCTCATAGAAAAATACCGTGCATATGCAAATGTTCTGCGAATAATACGGGGAAACGTTCCCGAGAGAAATCCGCTAATGTGTGAGTCCGTGAATCCGGAGAACGCAAGTTCGGGGGTCCACTGTATATAAGTTGGTAAAATTTACGATTGTCGTGTAAAAGAGGTCCCACAAGGGGTTGTACTAAATATAAAAATTTTCAACTTTTTGTGGAAGGTAGGGAAATTTTTTTTAGACATTTTTATCTTTCACCATGTACATTTGCATATCTTCCTCTTCCCATTGATATGATTTTTCGTAAATTGGCCAACCTCAAAGTTTACCCAGCCGGAGGAGCTGCATATCGATGTATTTACCTGTCCAGTAAGGGTTAATTACATTTGACCCCAAACAATAACTGTAAATTCTCAATAAGCAACCCAAATTCTATAGGAAACTGTATTTTCCAAAGAGATACCCGACGCGGAGTTATTACCTAAATCTACCCTATTATGTACCTAGTATAGGTACATCCATGGAATTTGCAACCAGGATACCTACTGTTGTTTCTTTATTTAAACCTATGGCAGTGGTTGTTATATTAGAGTCAAAATTTACCCCAAAAACAAACAAAATGCAAAGAATTAGGGTATTTAATCCTTAAGAGTCGGACTAAAAAATCAATATGCAGAACTCCAGGCCGAGAAAAGTTTGAAGTCGGCCAATTTAAGAAAAAAACACATCAATGGAAAGAAGAATAGTCCAGGTGTGCAGAACTCCAGTCAGTTCTAAAGGCTCACTCACATTCCTCCCACCAATCAGTGAGTCTTCCTTGTTTAAAGGACTGAGGGTTTATACATCATGTAGGAACAAATCTCAATTTTTTAAAGTAAATTGTATTTTTCCTAACTATACAAACCTGAGATCCTGTACATTTATGCCCACCTCATGCCACCCCTCGATCTGAACCTGGGCCAAAAGGCAAAGTGGAGTACTATTTACATCTGGGCAGGCAGGCCTACCTGCCTACCAGACGGCAGTTACTGACTAACCGCCTTGTTCAAGAATTTAATGACCATAATTCCAGCCTACACTGAAAGTAATTCCTTATGTAAAGGATCTCAGGTTTGTATAGTTTGGAAAAATACAATTTACATAAAAAAATTGTGATATTTTAATGTCATACTTCCCTGTGCTTTGCACCACAAATTGGTTGCTTAGTTTTTCAAAATTTCCTTCATCAAATTTTTAGTCCGATCAATTCATTTAAGTCCTTTTACCAGCCCTGTAGGAGGTTTGAAATTTGGAAATTTTCTAGTCAAATTAAATGATGAATTGTTCTAAGATTATACCTTCCATTGCCTCATTTGGCTGCAAAAAGTTTGTGATATCCAGAAGTGTAGTTTTTTTTTTTTTTATAATAAAGTCTGATATACTTTATATAAGTGTTTGTTCACATTTAACTACGTACTTGTTATTCCTAATCTCAATCCTTTCTGTGTACTTTATTGAGGATATTTTTCAGATTTGTTCATAGATATTGCTGAAATGAGGCGACGAGCAGGAGTAGGTGCCATACAAAGGCAAAAAATCCAGCAAGACAAGTTTAAAGAGAAGGGGAGTGAAATTCAAGAAAATCAGATAGAACAGGTATTTGATTCTTTCATGTTTATATGCCTATAAAGTAAACATTATTTGGAATGAATCTTACTTACTGTTAAAGTTAGCTTATATCATTGTGCTGTCAGGTGCAATTGGCTTTCAAAATAAAAAAAAATGATAATGTTTGCTGACCTGCAAGCACTGTTTCTGTAATCACTTGTTTTTCACCAGATGGCAATTGAATGTTTATGTTCTTGGTAGAATTCTTCATGTTGTGTCCTTGTGCATATAGTAGTGTGAATCAGTAGAAATGATTTTGATGATGTTCCTACATAAATACAAACCATAGTTTGTTCCGACACGGCATACAAACCTTCGGTCCTTTTACAATAGGAAGGTACTAGCGGCAGCTGGATAGGTCGTAAGCTTTCGAACAAGGGGTTCGGTAGTTAACTGCTTGTCCGACAGGCGCGCGCGCGCGACTGGGAGGTAAACAAACCACTTTTGCTTTCGGCCTCACAGTGGATGGACGTGTGTGTTCGACGCTCTCTGCCCGCTGCTCGTCGTTTGCTTTCTGAGTATTTGGTTGTAATTGTGTATGAAAGAGTATTGTAAGTACAATCATTCTCTCTGTGCATAATAATTACTGCCTTCAATTGAATTATGATGGAATCTCCTCGCCTCGCTACCCCAAGGAGACTTTGCCCGGGTATCGAAGGGCGTAAATGTGGGAAGTTTAGATCGTTCCCAGAGATTGACCCTCATATTTTGTGTGCTCGGTGTCGGGGGCGCGAATGCACCCGGGCCGAGCCCTGTGATGTATGTAATGACTGGTCGGAGGCGCAGTGACTTTGTATGAGGGCAGGAAGAAAGCGAAGGCCTGCAAAGGAGTCGTCGGAAAGCTCTCCCGCGACTCCTTTGGTGACGGACACTTCGTCTTCTTTCCTGCCGCCCCGCTCAACTTCCACGTCTCGCGCCTTCCCCTTCGGGGGGGGTGTCTAGTCCTTCTCCCTCCTGACGTGTCGAGTGTGGAGGAGGGCGCTAGATACCCTGACGTAGAGTTGTACTCTGGGTCCTCTATCCGCTCGTCTTCGCTGCGAGCGGGTAGAGGATCCTTCTAATCACCCGACTTTTGCCTCCTCAGGTGCGGTTGCCGTGAAGGATGACCTCGGACAGGTGTGGGCATCGGTTGGGGCTGCAGGGCGTGCCGAGTGTCCAGGGGCTGCTCTATCATCTCGCTGGCTCCGTGGCGGTCACTCATGCAACGGTCACAACCACCACCACGACCCTTTCAACACCCGGCTACGCGTCACCTCCTCACCTGGTGTACACCCAGCACGCGGTCTCTGTGACACCCACAACATCGGTGCAGGGGCCAGTCGCCGTAACTCGGGGAGTGTGATGCCGCCACCTGGGTTTGCCGTGCTGCCGCGACCGGACTTCATGTGCCCGAAGAGCTCGCCCCTGGACCTCCCACCGGTACCGAGGACGTCTGTGCCGCTGGTTCGACCACCTGGACCGCCCACACAGCCTGCCGTACCTGCCGTGACCACCGCTGCTGTTCCTGTTTCTGCTCCTGCCGTCTCGACTGCCGTTCCTGTGATGCTCGCACTGCTGATGTTGTTCCTGTTCCTGGCGCCGCTGCTCCCATGCTGGTCTGTTCGGACAGGTACGTCCGGGCCCTGTTGCTTCGGCAACAGCAGCCCCGGCTCCGTCCTGGATGACAGATCTGACGTCGGTCCTGAGGAGGTTGACGAAGAAGAAGAAGAAGAGGAGGAAGGTGTCGTCGTCGTCTTCATCGTCTTCTTCGTCGTCGTCGTCGTCTGCCGCCTCTTCCCCTTCTTCTTCTAAGGCCCCACCGCCTAAGAAGAAGAAGGTTGCCTCCCCCCCCCCTAAGAAGTCTCCTTCGGGAACTTCTAAGGGCCCGTCTCGCTCCGGTGAGACGGGGGGTTCTTCCGCTGGTCGCCCTGCTCCTTCGGGAGCAGGACCCGTCTCTTCTCCCGCAAGGAAGAAGACTACGGGGACCAGAGGGGTGCCGGCTAACACCGGCACTTCCTCTCCTGCTGTCAGTGGTTCGGCCACAGCAGCAGGATCCGGCTCGGCCGCTCGTTCGCGAGAGGTACCGAGTGTACGGTCGCCTAACAGTGACCGTGCAGCTAGGGAAGAACCAGACCTCTGAGTCCGCTCAGCGTCAGGTTCACGGCACGGAGCGGAAGACTGGTGACAGCCGCTCACGCGGCTCTCACCAGACCAGCTCTCGCTCTCACGGCGAGCAGCTGGCTACCCGGGCGGACGTGACGGTCCATGACCGGCCACGGGCTGAGGCTGGGAAGAGGTCCCCCCGTTCGCCGGCACCAGCCACGGCTGGTACCAGCGAACTGACGCACCGTGAGGATACGCACCGATCTCACAGTGACAGTGGAGCTCGCCGGTCGCCTGACCGTCGCTCTCGCAGAGAGCGATCGGGTACGGCGACCAGCACCAGCTCTCTGACACACGAGACCGGGGCCGCTGTTCTCGGTCCAGCCGTTCTCCACAGCGAGACGGCTCGACTAGGTCTGCAGCTCGATCACACCGCGGGTTGGCGATCGCCTGCAGTCCTCCAAGCCCACTGGTTCTGCCAGCGAGCGAGGAGGGAGCGTCAGGTCTGCCTCTCCCATAACCTTCAAACCTCCTCGGGTTACACCGGGAGGGGCGAGGTATTGAGGAGTGATCGTGAGGGGTGCGCCCCTCAGGATCCCGCCACGTCGTCGTACGTACCAGGCTCGGTTCTCGGACCAGCCAGGTCGTACGCACAGGTGGTTGGAGGAGACCGAGAGGGGGCTGTCGCTGCTCCTCTCCTTGAGGGAGGAGGGTCTCGGGAGATGCTCCTGTTTGAGGGACTGGACGGTCCGACTCCACAGGATGCTATCACGCCCGAGATCCAGAGGAACTTTGCCGAGGTTATTGCGCTGATTCGTCAGCACAACGACCTCGGGGAAGGATCGCCGCTCCCACCATCCGAGCCCACGTCCCGGCTCGAGTCGTTCTGGGGCCCGAAGAGGGAACCCAGACCGACGGTGGGTTTGCCGCGTTCACAGCTTGCGGACTCAGTGCTGGACCAGGTTGAATCGCTTGTCTCCGGGCAAGACGGTTCGCTCAAGTCTGGCAGGTCGAACAAGCTGCTTCCACCTCTCTGCTACGACAGCGGCGGTTTTACGTGCCATCTGAAGACCCATGTCCGCCCAAACAGGTCAACCCGGAGTTAGCTGAGGCTGACTCCGGGTGTGTCTCTGCAACAGCTCCTGTCCGAGAACCTGTGGTTCTCGCAGCAAGAGGCACTAGGCCTGGAATCTACCGCCATGGCAGCTTTCCAGGCCGTCTCCTGGCTAGATCTGTGGTCCCTCACAGTATCTAAGGTCGCAGCCAACTCCGGGGAATTTCTCCCGAAGAGGACTCGGCCTTCAGGAGACTTTGCCAGTCTGGGGGAAGAGCCATCTCCTTCCTTGCCCACCAGACGGTGAACCTGTGGGCCAACCTGGTTCTCCGACGAGGGACGCTGTCCTTACTCGGGTTTCCAGGGCGGCCGGGCGTGAGGCGGCGTTGGGGCTTCGAAACGGACCTCTACGGAGTTCCACGTCTCTCTTCCCAGGAGAGATGGTGGACGCTGCGGTGGACAGACGGCGCACTGATGACAGTGACCGTCTGGTTCACCAGGCAGTCTCGAAGGCTTCTGGGCAGCCTCGGACTGCGGCCAAGTCTAAGAGCTCGGCTAGCGCTTCCTCGGCTGCTAAGACGGTTGCTGCGTCGAAGCCCCGAGGAATGACTCTGTCTTCTTCGACTTCTAGCAAGGGGAGCCGTAACCAGCCCTCCTCCCAGCCCTCCTCATCCCGTGGAGGCTCTGGGAAGAAGTCGAAGAAAGGGGGGAAACGCTAGGGACGGCGTTCCCCCTCACCTGCTGCCGGAAGTGGGGGGGTGCCTGGCCAGCCATTGGGGCAACTTGGCAGCGTTACGGCGCCGAGAACCTGGATTTTGTAGAAATGTCCTTCGGGAGGGATATCTATTACCCTTCGAATCTCGGCCACCCCTCACCTCCAACCCGGTCCAACAGCAGTCGTACGTTCCAGGGTCATCGAAGGACGTAGCACTGAGACAGGAGATCAAGACCATGCTGAGCAAGAGAGCTGTAGAGATCGTCACGGATCAGTCACCGGGCTTTTACAGTCGACTCTTCCTGGTGGAAAAGTCTACGGAGGCTGGCGCCCGGTGATAGATCTCTCTCCCCTGAACCGGTTTGTTCGCCAGACCCGGTTCACGATGGAGACGGCACGCTCAGTGCTCGACTCCATCAGGGAGAACGATTTCATGCTTTCAGTGGACTGAACGGATGCGTATTTCCAAATACCCATTCATTCAGTCCTCCAGAAAGTACCTCCGCTTCATCCTCGACGGGACGGTGTGACCAGTTCAGGGCACTGTGCTTCGGTCTCTCAACCGCCCCACAGGTGTTCACGCGAGTGTTCACTCTGGTGTCTGCTTGGGCCCATTCGCACGGGATACGTCTGATGAGGTATCTCGACGATTGGTTAGTCCTGGCGAGCTCCCGCTCGCAGTTGCTACAGGACAGGGATCGACTGCTCGAGTTCTGTCGCGATCTGGGGATCGTGGTGAACTTCGAGAAGTCCGATCTCGAGCCCAGCAGAGGATGAAGTACCTGGGTATGCTGATCGACACGGTAGCAGGGCGAGTCTTCCCCGCAGACTCGCGGATCAGCAGATTCAGGGAGGCAGCCAACCAGTTCCTGTCTCGGCAGGAACAGGTAGCTCAGCGATGGCAAGTCGTGATCGGACACCTGTCGTCACTCGAGAAGTTAGTCCCTCACGGGCGTCTTCACCTGCGGTCTCTTCAGTGGAGACTAAAGGAGAGTTGGTCGCAGGCGACGGATCCCCCAAGCTTTCCAGTGTCACTGACACAGGAGGTGAGGCAGGACCTAGCCTGGTGGCTGGACGACAGGAACCTCTTAAGGAGGTGCCTCTGCGCACTCCCCCCCCGGACATGCAGCTGTTCTCAGACGCATCGACCGAGGGATGGGGCGCACACCTGGAGGAGTTGCTGACTTCAGGAGTGTGGGACGAGAACGACAAGCACCTTCACATCAATGTACTGGAACTCAAGGCAGCGTTTCTCGCTCTCCAAGAGTTTCAGGACCGCTTGATGGGACACTCAGTGGTGTTGATGTGCGACAACACCACGGTGGTGGCTTACGTCAACAAAACAGGGGGGCCTAGTGTCTCTCCCGTTGTACCAGTTGACTCGGCAGGTGCACGAGTGGGCTCAGGCACACTCAATAGAGCTGTCGGCACGCTACATTCCAGGGAAGAGGAATGTAGTAGCAGACACGCTCAGCCGTCGGGATCAGGTGATAGGGACCGAATGGTCTCTACACCAGGACGTGGCGGAAAGGCTCTTCGACCTGTGGGGGCGACCAGTCGTGGATCTGTTCGCCACCCGGCACAACAGGAAGCTCCAGGTGTTCTCGGCCGTGCCGGACCCATGGGCAGCTGCAGAGGACGCTCTTCAACACCCGTGGGACAACCTCTTCGCCTATGCCTTTCCCCCGTTCAGCCTGATTCGCAAGGTGATCAGTCGAGCACTGGTCACCCCGAATCTCAGGATGATCCTGGTGGCTCCCAAGTGGCCACAGGCCATTTGGTATCCGGACCTGCTGGCTCTTCTCGTAGGAGAACCGAGAGAGATTCCCCCTTGGCACAACCTTCTCGCCCAGCCACACGTCGAGCGGTACCACCAGGAGCAGTCCAGTCCCTACGTCTTCACGGCTGGCTGTTATCCACCATCTCTTGCGAACGAGAGGCTTTTCTCGTAGCGCAGCAACAGAGATGGCTGGAAACGTCCGTCAGTCCTCTGCAATGCTGTGTTACCAGGGGAAGTGGGCCGTCTTCTGTGGTTGGTGTCGTAGACGGGGTATATCTCCTCTCAGAGCCACTCTTCAGCAGGTAGCGGATTTCCTCGTTTTTCTTCGCCGAGAGAAGCTCCTCTCAGTCCCCACAGTTAAAGGATACAGAGCCGCCTTGGCGCTCGTCCTGAAACTGAGGGGGTTGGACATCTCGAACTCATTCGAGATCTCCTTGCTTATGAGGAGCTTCGAAAGGTCTTGCCCACCCAGGGAACTCAGGCCCCCTGCGTGGGGACGTGACTCTTGTCCCTTAGGAGTTTGACTCGAACGCCGTTCGAGCCGCTCCGAGAGTCGTCAGACAGGGATCTGACCCTCAAGACCCTCTTCTTGCTGGCCCTGGCATCGGCGAAGAGAGTAGGGGAACTTCATGGTCTTTCCTATGATGTACGACACTCCAGGGGATGGGGATCTGTGACGCTCGATTTCGTCCCGAACTTCGTTGCGAAGACTCAGAAACCGTCGGTCCCTGACGACAGGTTTCGAGTCATTCACGATTCCCTCCCTATTGGACTTCACCGATAATGATGCGGATGAGATGCTGCTTTGTCCTGTGAGGGCGCTACGGCGCTATCTGAAGAGAACTCGACACCTCAGGCCTGAGTGTCGACGCCTCTTCGTTAGCACCGGGGTTACCAAGAAAGAAGTATCCAAGAACACTCTTTCTTTCTGGCTGCGTGAGGTCATCAGGAGGGCGTATGAGGCTGATGGTAGTGACGACATCCGTACGTCCCGTCCGAGAGCTCACGAAGTCAGAAGTATTGCCCCGACGTTGGCGTTCCGTAAGAACTTCTCCGTGGCGCAGGTCCTGAAGGCAGGGGTCTGGTCTAACCAGACTACCTTTACGTCCTTCTACTTCGGGATATTGCCCACAGGTCCTTGGATACGTTTTCCTTGGGACCCGTGGTGGCTGCTCACAAGTTGTGTAGCTAACCCAGACCCTCGCAGGCTGAACAGCATCGAGTCCTGGTGTGACTGTGTGGATGGATGTGTGTGAGTGAGTGAGTGACTGGCTCTCTCTTCCCATCTTTTCCTTCCCCTCTACCTGTGGGCAGAGGGCCATGGTCGTCACTACGCTGGAATGAGGACGAGATGCAGGTGAGCTATATGACAGAGCCCCATCCTATCCCTTTCACTAGGGATAGGAGCAGAATATCCACCACTTCCTTCTACAAGGGGGGGAAGTGGATGCCTACAAGAGTCAAACCCATGACTTTATATTTGCTCCTGTACAGGAACAAGTTCTTACATTGCTGGTACGAAGAGATACGCATGCCTCTCTCTTAGTACTCGGTCCAGAGGTCTGACCATTGATCCTGCGGTGCACACCCCGATCAATCGGACAGAGCTTGGATCCCTCCCTCGCTCTTACGACCAGGGAGGCTTCCAAGGTTGGGCGAACACCAGTCTGTTCACAAAAGACTCAGATTCCACCCACCAAGAAGTGAGTCTTCCTATTGTAAAAGGACCGAAGGTTTGTATGCCGTGTCGGAACAAATGACAATTTGTCCAAAATTGCATTTTTCCTAACTATACAAACCTGAGGTCCTTTTACACATAGCCCCACCTCATGCCACCCCTCACTCTGCAGTTTTTGCTTGGGCCAAAGCAAAAGTGATTTGTTTACCTCCCAGTCGCGCGCGCGCGTCTGTCGGACAAGCAGTTAACTACCGAACCCCTTGTTCGAAAGCTTACGACCTATCCAGCTGCCGCTAGTACCTTCCTATTGTAAAAGGACCTCAGGTTGTATAGTTAGGAAAAATGCAATTTTGGACAAATTGTCATTTTAGTAGTTAACTTACCCAGTAAATATATAGCTGTAGTATTGCAACACACTCCCTGAACACCCGAATTAGCCCTGGTCACTGACCAGCCCGAACTACATCCCCACAAATTTTTCCCACAAAATGGGCATTTAACTGTCAGTGCTACCAATGCTGCAGGTACAATTTGTCCACTGAGTTACCTGTGGTACCATTGGCAATGCTGCTGCAAATACCGGCCGCCAGAGGCCTACCTCCTCAATTGCTATTAGTTCACCGTGCTGTGAGGACATGTCTTGCTTCAGGCAAACCTTTTGGTCATAGCCTGACCCCCCACTAAACAGTTTGGTCTCTGGATACTGGATTATGACCTTGGCCTTTTTATTATGACTATGCTTCTGGTTTTTTCTTTGGTTTGATCTGAAACTTGGAACTTCTGGTGTCAACCTGGTTTGCTATTGGACTAGTGATGGATAAGCAATGTAAAGAAACGTTGTCAGCCAACGCCTCTACGTATGCTTTGTCTACTGCCGTGACATCCGAGCAATCTGCTGGGGAAGATGTCGGAGCTATTGGCCCTGCATGTCATGCAAGTGGAAGATGAGCACTCTCAAACATGACCGACATTCTGTATGCATTACGTGTAGGAAGGTTCAGTGTAGCATCAGACAAAGGTGTGAAGAGTGTAGGGATTGGTCTTTAGAGCAGATGGAAGATTACTTAAAGCACAGGAAGTCCTTAGCTTCCAAGAGTAAGCATAGGTCGGGAGTAGAATCCCACTCAGTAGATAAAGAAGCTCTAGAATCAGTTATATAGGAAGTTAGAAGACAGGTTGTCATCTAGCATGTCTAGTTTATTTTCTAATTTGATGACTAAGTTAGCTGAAAGTAAGTACTATAACAGTAGTATCAGCGTAAATGATTCTAATCGTTCTCTTTCAGCCCCCCTGCCTGTTTCAGAACCAGCCCTAACAGGTGCCGGGGGTCATGGAGATCTGCAAGCCTCGAAGGTAGGATCTGCTGGCCCCCCCGGGGCAGAGCAGGCAGTGCAGCCAGCAGAAATTCCCCTTTCCTCTCAAGTGGTAAGTTTGGAAGTTTTAGGTCTAGCTCAGACACAGACAAGTAGGGATAACTGCTTGGGTAGTGTGCAGGAAGACAAGTTCATGGGGCAGGTTTCTTTGGGTTCGAGTTTGGTGTTGGTACCTAGTATGACGGGTTCGTCGTTGGATCCTTATGAGGTTCTATTTCCTGCTTCGAAGTTTCTTCGACAGAAGGCTTCTAAGTCTGTATGTGGGAGTGTGGATGTGGTTTCGGTGTCAGGTGCTGAGATTCTGGATAATACTCCATCTTTGAAGGTTCCTTTTCCCTCGGGGAATAAGTTTGAGTTATATTTTTGTGGCGGCAATTCGGATGACCAAGGTATTAATTTAGCTGAGTATAATGCAAATTTGTTAGGTTTGTCTCAAGGGTACAGGTTATTAGTGAGACAATGTTCCCATTTTGGTTTATCCAATAATCTTGATCAAGTACTGAAGAATTACTAATGAGGTTTACCAAGATTATCAGGGGGAACAGAGTCAGTTTATTTTCTTTCTCTCAAAACTATGGTGTCTTCTTCTTCTGCTTCGGAGCCTTCCCTTCCAACTTTGCATTCTAAACCTTCTTCATGGGTCCTTACACAATCAGCTTTTATGGGTCTCTTCAGAGTTCATCTCGGAATCTTTGTTCGCTCAGCCTATTTCTATGTCTTCAACCTTAACTCCTTCCACGGGTCAGGCAGGTGTGCAGACTTCTTGCTTACATGCTTCTCAAGTGGTTGCCGAACCTTCCGCAAAGACATATTTACATCCTACAATGGGTTTGGGACGTAATTTCTCCGTTGAGGTTCAGGCAGGGGCTTCTGTTATGAGTGATCCGGATGTGCCATCATCGAAAGTAACAGCACCAATTGTATCCTCAGTCCCTCTTTTCACCAGGGTAGATGGTAATCTTCATTAGGTTCTGATGGGTTCTGGAGTCTGTAGCATAACCTTAGAGGCACCTTTGAGTGTGGTTCTGGTTGGTATGTTCTCCACCTGTCCAACTTTGGCAGTAGGCACTCCGGTGGTAACTCCGAGCATTGCTTCTTCCTGTTTCCCTCCTCCTTTAACTTCTTTCTCAACTTTCCCTGGGGGTTTGTCTGTTCCTTGGTCTCAGGTGTGCAATTTCAGTTCTGATTTGATTCCGGGTTATTCAGGAGTAATTACTCCCCCTCCATTCATCAATGTGACTTCTACTCCGGATATCTGTCCGGGTGGGTTTGTGGTTCAGCCTAGGTTAGGCTGACCAGTGTTACGGCTTCTCCGCTCGTAGGTGCAGCCAAGTGCAGCTGGGTCAGCTGTTGCATCATCGTCTCTTGGTAGTGAGGGTCTTGTGCAACTGAGTGCGGTTGGCTCAGGTGTGATGAGACCAGGTATGTTGGGTGTGGGGTTAGAGCATCCAGGGGTAGTGGGTGTGACTTGCACAGTTGTTGCATCATCGTCGCGTGGTGGTTCGGGTCTCGTGCAACTGAGTGCGGTTGGTTCAGGTGTAATGGGACCAGGTATGTTAGGTTTTGTACAAGTAACTTACCCAGCAGATATATACTTAGCTATAGACATCGTCGTCCCGACAGAATTTCAAAACTCGCGGCACACGCGACAGGTAGGTCAGGTGATCCACCATTCCCGCCGCTGGGTGGCGGGGTCTGGAACTATTCCCGTTTTCTAAGCCATAATTTCTCTGTCGGTTGAACGGACAACACCTATTGTTCGTTCCTCCATCTTGGATTTCAACTCGTTTGCCGAGAATTTGGATTGGTTTTTTGGTGACGTATTCTGTTTTTTCTCTGGCTTGGCATACGCTTATTGTGGACTGTTTTTCGACTTTGGTTTTGACTACTCTTTCACGATGTCTGACGCTAAGGCTTCACCTATGTTTAGAGTTTGCAGTAGGGAAGACTGTAAGGTTAGGCTGCCTAAATCGGCATTAGATCCGCATAGTATTTGCGCTAAATGCAGGGAGAATGAATGTTCTTTTATTAACACCTGTGTGGAATGCGAGAACCTTACGGAGCTTGAATGGAAGGAATTATCATCATATGTTAGGAAGCTTGAGAGAGATAGAGTGAGGAAGGCTTCAGCTAGGTCATCTAGTAGATCTTGCTCCTTAGAACAAGAAATTAACTCTCCTTCTAACAATTTTCCCTTAGCCTCAGCTGCTTCTCCCTGTTCTGAATCCAAAGATTCTTCATCAGAGAGGGAAAATGTAAAAGCTTCATTAAGAAACTTCAAGCTCAGCTACGAGCTCTAAACCAAGGTAAGAGTGGTGATAGTGACTTGTGCAGTGTCCCCAGTGCAGTGGAGGGGGCGTCTGACCGGTTCCTCATTGCTCCTAGGCCTAGACCTCTTCCAAACTCCCAGGACCAGGGGAGGAGGAATGTCGAAAGCCGCAGGGAGGATGCAGAACATCCCCAACGGTCAGGCGTCCCTTCGGCAGATCCTGTTGTTAAGTCCCAGGCTGCCTCGGATTGCCGCAGAAAAGGCGTCCTAAAGGAGTGTTTTTCGGCCTCAGACTCTTCCTCTCCTAAATGAGGATGGAGTTCGGCCTCCCGTTCGCGCCCTTTGAAGGAGTGCCTGGAAGCGTCGCCTAAAGGGAGACGCTGCTGACTCCAGGCCCAGAGCGTTTTCCCGAGGATTGGCCTTTCGGGACCTAAGCATGGACTAGACAAGAGGAGCCTGCTCTTCAGGATCCGACCAAGAAGTTTTTGGTTAATCTGCAAGAGCAGTTAGCGTCGCTCGTAGGCTCTTTTGCTAAGGACTCTACAAGGAGGAAGGATGTCTCGCTCCCTGTGAAGAGTTCCGCTAAGCGTCCTTCTTCGTATAGGAGAGAACTCTCACGATCTCCAGGGCGTTTATCGCCTTCGTCAAGGGACTCGTTGGATAGGAGTTGTTCTCCTGAGAGAAGAGCCCTTTCGCCCTATAGGCTGGCTTCCCCGAAGCGCCCTCTTAGACACAGCGCATCGAGCAGAAGTCTCGAGCGGTTTAGCTACAAGGAACCGGAAAACCGATTTAGGTATCAGGATCCCTTGGGTCTTCAGGACCAGGAGCCAGACAGGCGCAAAGAGGCAGCAAGACGCAAGAAAGGACGTCAAGAGCCTCTTAGAACGCTGGATTCAGGACGTCAGGATTCTGCTAGAAGGCAGGAATCAGGACGCTATGAGCCAGGACGCCATGAGTCAGGGCGCCAGGAGTCAGGGCGCCAGGAGTCAGGGGCGCCAGGAGTCAGGGCGCCACGAGTCAAAAGGGCGTCAGGAGTCCAGGGCGCCAGGAGTTAGGGCGCCAGAAACACGGACGCCAGGAGTACGTTAGGCGTCAAGTGTTAGGGCGCCAAGAGCCTGTTAAGCGTCAGGAATCAGGACGCGGGGATCTGTTCAAGCGCCCTGAATCAGGACGCCAGGAGCCTAGCAAGCGCCACGAACCCGACGAACCTAGACAACAAGAGTCTAGTAGGCACAAGAGTGTTGCCGACAGACAGGAGCCTCACTCTTCGTATAGGAGTGCTAATGTTCCGCACTTCCCTTCTCGGGAAAGGAGTTCTTCTCCCGGGAAGAGCCAGATCACTCCAAAACGATCTCCTTCTGTAGATCAGTTGGACCGCAGGTATCGGGAAGACGAAGAGCCTGTAGATGTAGCAGTTTCGGACTACAAGAGACTTTCTCTTTTGCTGCTAAAGGAGTTCGGAGACTCCCTTCATCCTGCGGACCCTCCTTCACCAGGATCGTTGATGTCCAGCACTAAAGCTCTCAAATCGTCTTCCTTCGTTTTAAGATGCGCCCCGCTCTTTGTATGAAAAAGGCATTGAAAACTTTTTCAGAGTGGTTGACTTCCAGAAGGGAAGCGGGCAAGACAGTTTTTTCCTGCCCTCCTTCCAAGTTAACAGGCAAACCAGGAAGGTGGTACGAGACCAAAGAGCCGATGGGGTTAGGCCTGCCTTCTTCCGCGGATGCGGATTTTGCTTCCTTAGTGGACTCTGCTAGGAGGAAGTCGTTGCTGTCTGCTAAGGCGACTTGGGGCATGTGTGAGCTGGACCACCTTCTAAAGGGCCTCTTTAAAACCCTTGAAGTCTTCAACTTTATGGACTGGGCGTTAGGAGCATTAGCGAAGAGAGCTCAGGACACGGACTTTGTTTCCATGGAGGCAACTTTTCGAGCGTCCTGGCTTGCCTGGACAGAGCGGTCATGGACGGTTCTGTGGAAGTTGCCTCTCTTTTTGGGACGGGAGTATTGAAGAAGAGATCTGTCTTTAGCTCTTTCTTAGCAAGAGCAGTATCACCCTTGCAAAGGACATCTCTTCTTTTGCTCCTTTATCCCCGCACCTTTTTCCACAAGAGACGGTTAGAGAGGTTTCGAAATCTCTTACGGAGAAGGCAACTCAAGATCTACTCACTCACTCAGCCAAGAAGTTTAGGCCGGCAGTGCCGATAGAGAAGAAAGAGAGACCCTCTTTTGTTCAGCCCTTTCGAGGGGCCTCCTCTTCTAGAGCTCCTCTTAGAGGTCGAAGACCAGAGAGAAAGAGTAGACCATCTAGAAGGTCCTTCGGGAAGTCTAGATGAACAGCAAGTCCTCCAGACGAAAGTAGGCGCCAGGCTACTCCACTTTGCCAAAGTCTGGGCGCAGAAGGGAGCGGACTCCTGGTCCCTCTCTATCCTGAAAAAAGGATACTTGATCCCCTTCAGGGAAAAATCCTCCCTTGACGGACAACTCCAAGGGAGTTAACCGCCAGATACTCGGATCCGGTCCGAAAGCTTGCTATGTTGCAAGCAGTGGAACAGATGATTTCCAAGGAAGCGGTAGAACTGGTTCAAGATCTCCAGTCCCCAGGATTCTACAATCGGCTATTCCTGGTACCGAAAGCATCGGGGGGATGGAGACCAGTTCTAGACGTCAGTGCCCTGAATTTCTTTGTCTTGAAGAAGAAATTTTCAATGGAGACGTCTTCCTCTGTTCTATCTGCTCTTCGTCCAGGGGACTGGATGGTGTCCCTGGACCTTCAGGATGCGTATTTCCATGTGCCAATTCATCCGGCAGCAATGAAATATCTGAGGTTCATGTTCCAAGGGAAAGTGTTCCAGTTCCGAGCGATGTGCTTCGGACTTTCGACTGCCCCTCAAGTCTTTACGGACATCATGAAGAATGTAGCTTATTGGCTACATCTGGAAGGGATCAGGATCTCGTTATATCTGGACGATTGGCTAATAAGAGCCCAATCGGAGAAAAAATGTCTGGAGGACCTTTTAGTGACTCTAAAGTTGACAAAGTCCTTAGGACTTTTAGTAAATCACGAGAAATCCATGCTGACTCCCCAGCAAAGTATTGTCTATCTGGGGATTCAGATGGATTCTCGGGATTTTCTAGCGTATCCTTCGCAGGAAAGGAGAGAACGCTGCTAGAAAAGGTGTCAGTCTTCTTAAGGAAAGAACATTGTTCCGCGAGGGAATGGATGAGCTTGCTGGGGACCCTCTCCTCGATGGAACAGTTCGTTTCCTTAGAAGACTTCACCTACGACCCCTTCAATTTTATCTGAAGGAGAAGTGGGATTGGAAGTCCAACAATCTGGGAGAGACTTTTCCAATCTCGAAACGGATCAAGGAGAATATCCGTTGGTGGTTAGATCCACAGAAACTGAGCAAAGGAATCTCCCTTCGCTTACAGAACCCGCGCCTAGCGTTGTTTGCAGACGCCTCAGATTCAGGGTGGGGAGCGACCCTAGGTTCGCAAGAAGTGTCAGGCATTTGGGAAGGAGAACAAGTGTCCTGGCACATCAACAAGAAAGAGCTAACAGCCATTCATCTAGCTTTGGTTCATTTCGAGGAACAGGTCTCAGGTCTGGGGATTCAGATTCACTCGGACAACACAACAGCCCTCGCTTATATAAAGAAGCAAGGGGGGACGCATTCCTTTTCCCTGTACGAATCAGCAAAGGATCTGCTGATTTGGGCACAGGAAAGGAAGATCTCTCTCCTCACAAGGTTTGTACAGGGAGAAAAAAAATGTCCGGGCAGATCTGTTAAGCAGAAAAGATCAAGTCCTACCCACGGAATGGACTCTCAATCCTCAGATTTGCCAACAACTGTGGCATCTGTGGGGAAGGCCCAATATAGACCTGTTCGCGACCAACAAGAACCACAGATTAGAAAACCTATTGCTCCCGATCTCGGATCCTCAAGCAGTAGCAGTAGACAGCTTTCTGCTAGATTGGACGGGCTTGGACGCGTACGCCTTCCCTCCTTTCAAGATAGTAGGAGAAGTGTTGAGGAAGTTCGCTTGCTCGGAAGGAACAAGAATGACCCTCATCGCTCCCTTTTGGCCGGCTCTCGATTGGTTCACAGAGGTGCTGGAGTGGTTAGTGGATTTTCCAAGATCGCTTCCACTAAGGAACGATCTTCTCAAACAACCCCACTTCGACAGGTTTCACAAAAACCTCCCCGCTCTAAGTCTGACCGCCTTCAGACTGTCGAAGGACTTGTCAGAGCAAGGGGCTTTTCACGAGAAGTGGCGAAGGCTATTGCAAGAGCCAGAAGAGTCTCCACTTCTAAAGTATATCAGTCGAAGTGGGAGTTGTTTAGAAGATGGTGTAGGGAAAGAAAATATCCTCCTCCAGTACCTCTGTAACTGAAATCGCAGATTTTCTCCTATATTTGAGAAAAGACTGTAACCTGGCAGTTTCAACAGTGAAGGGTTACAGAAGTATGCTGGCCTCAGTTTTTCGACATAGAGGAATAGATCTGACAAACAATAAAGATCTTCATGACCTTATAAGGTCTTTTGAGACCACGAAAGAACATGTAATCAAGAAGCCTAGCTGGAACTTGGATGTGGTCCTCAAGTTCCTAATGTCGGAAAAATTCGTACCGTCTCACGCAGCTTCGTTTAGGGACTTAACAAGAAAGTCTTTATTCCTTTTTGCGTTAGCAACAGCCAAGAGAGTGAGCGAGTTGCAAGCTTTGGAAGGTAAAGTGGGGTTTAAGAAAGATTCAGCGATTTGCTCCTTTCAACCATTTTTTTCTAGCGAAAAATGAAAATCCCTCAAAGCCTTGGCCAAGAAGCTTTGAGATAAAAGGAATATCTTCATTAACAGGGAGAGAACTAGAAGGACTTTGTGTCCAGTCAGGGCACTCAAGTTCTACCTGGAGAAGAAGAAGTTGCTGAAAGGTACAGAAGAAAGTCTTTGGTGCTCTGTAAGAGATCCGAAAAGAGCGATTTCTAAGAACGCCCTTACATTCTTCATAAAAGATGTAATAAGGGAAGCTCACCTTAAATGCGAAGAAGAGCATTTCAAGGTTCTCAGAGTGAGAGCTCATGAAGTGAGAGCCATAGCTACGTCGATGGCTTTTCACAAAACATGGTCGCTTCAGGCTCTTATAGAGTCGACATTTTGGAGATGTAATTCGGTGTTCGCCTCGAATTACCTAAGAGATGTTAAAATTTCGTACGAAAAGTGCTTTGCTCTGGGAGCGTATGTTTCGGCGAATTCAGTGCTGGGAGAAGGGGCTGAGGCTAATCCTTCCTATTTAGTTTAAGGCTTAAATTACTGTTTATTGGTGGTTGTTTTTATTGGTTAATTGTCAGAGGGAATAGGGACCCTCTTACAATTCATAGATTGTAACAAGACTAACATGGTCAGGTGATCGGGATTGGCTTCAGTGCTCTTTGTGATTTGTTTAATAACCTTAACTCTGTCATGTAAGAGGGCGAGTCTCCATTGATATGACAAAAGGTCAAGGCTCTACCATGTAAGTGGGTCAGCCCCCATTGGTACGATCCAGTATAGGCTCTGTCGCGTAAGCGGGCTAGCCCCCATTGACACGATCCAAAGAGTTATTCAACCATAGGTTCATTCCTCGTTGAAACTCTTGAGGCAAGCAGACTCATCGACAGTAGTCATGAAGTCTTCAGCCCAATAAGGTAGGAACTATGGATTATGTTATCCAAGAACATAGGTTGTTTTTTCCCTGTTTTTTAATGTATTTAGTTAAGTATTATTTTGTTTTTAGCTGTCTCTTGCCCGCCACCAAGGGTGCCAATCAGCTAAGTATATACTGCTTGGTAATTGTTGTTACTTGTACAAAAATGATATTGTTAAGATACAATAAAGTTTTGTACATACTTACCTGGCAGATATATACGATTAATGGCCCACCCAGCCTCCCCTCAGGAGACAGGTGTAAGAGAAATTATGGCTTAGAAAACGGGAATAGTTCCAGACCCCGCCACCCAGCGGCGGGAATGGTGGATCACCTGACCTACCTGTCGCGTGTGCCGCGAGTTTTGAAATTCTGTCGGGACGACCGAGTCTATAGCTAAGTATATATCTGCCAGGTAAGTATGTACAAAACTTTATTGTATCTTAACAATATCATTTTTGGGTTAGCACATCCAGAGGTAGAGGGTGTGGCTGGCTCAATTGTTGCTTCATCGTCTCTTGGTGGTGCGGGTCTTGCGCAACCGAATGTGGTTGGCTCAGGTATGATGGGACCACGTACATTAGGTGTTGGGTTAGCGCATCCAAGGGGAGCAGGTTCCAGATCATTGAGTGTAGCTTTTACAAGTGGTCAGCCTGTCTCCTTTCCGGTTCTGGTTCAGTTAGACCAGCCTGATAGTGAGTGTTCCTTGGAAGAGGAAGAGCTAGTTCCAGATGTGGGTTTTTCACCTGCTAATGAAAGCGAATATACAAGCAGATGGTGGATTTCATCCATTCTCTTTATCCACAGTCCAAGGCTCCAGAGGAGCCTATTCAACCAAATCAGGTAATGTTTGAGATGCTGTACTCAACCAAGCCTGCAGTTTCTCAAACATCTAGTAAGCTGGTCTGGTTTGACCAAGTTGAGCAGGTCTTGAGAGAGGCGGACACTAGGTTAGGTTCTCTCATCGGGTTGAATAGGCAGGATTCAACCTTGCTTCCTAATCGGAAAGGGTTTTATGGGGTAGCAGGTAACCTTTCTTCCTGTGTCAGAGTTCCTCTCAACAAATCGGTTGAGGCTCTTCTTTCTCAGGTTCCTTTGTTAAATAGGTTGCAGTCACATTGCATGAGGCATGTATTTTGGAGGACACCTTTTTGCAGCCAGAGGCTTTGTCCCACTCTGCGTGGATGTTGTTGGGTTTGATGGGGTTTCTGAAGCAGGATGGGTATTCTTCAGATCTGGTGCTGTTTGACAACCCTCTCACCTCTGTCTCATTGGGCTTGCCATACTTTGGTAATAAGAGGAGGGACTTCTTTGTGAACCATCTGCCTCCGCACCATCTTGATATTCACAAGAGCATTCTGTTGAGGGCGCCCTTTGCGCTCTGCAACAGTTTGTTCAGGGAGGAGGACATTTCTGCTATGGTTAATTTTGTGTCGTCGTCTTTGGCAGTAGAGTCGCAGCAAGCTATGATTCGTGTTGCGGCTCAGGGATCAAGATCCCCTAAAGGTTCCAGGGTGTCATCTCCAAGTAAGCGTTTCAGTTCTAAGTCCCCTGTAAGATCGCTGAAGAAGGTTTGCATCACTTCTAAGGGTTCGGCTTCTGTTCCTTCTTCGAAACCTGCTTCGTCCAAGAAGGGTTTTCGGAGATAGATGTTTCCCTTGCCGGTACCAGTAGGAAGTTGTCATGCTCCTTTTTCAAACATCTGGAAGGAGTGGGGTGCAGAGAGTTGGGTAGTGGATGTGTTGAAGAACGGGTAGAGTCCCTTTTCATTCTCATCCTCCTCTCTCCGACTCCCTGGTTTACCTTCCCAGCTATTCCCTGTCTTTTATCAAAGGGATGGCGTTAGCAGCGGAGATTCAATTCTTGTTGGAGAAGGGAGCAATAGAGCTTGCTCCTTCCTCTCTGAGATACAGACGGATCTTCGTTACCGCGAAAGTGGGAGGGTCTTGGAGACCCATTATAGATCTTTCAAGTCTCAACCGACTGGTAGTGTCGACGAAGTTTCACATGGAAACCTCGCAGTCAGTGCTACGGTCAGTTTGGAGAGATGATTGGATGGTTTGTGTGGACCTCAAGGATGCATATCTCCAGGTTCTGATTCATCAGGAGCCTCAGAGGTTCCTTCGTTTCTTGAGTATCCGGAACATTCCAGTTCATGGTCTTCTGTTACGGACTGGCCATAGCACCTCAGGTATTCACGAGGGTAATGTCTCGTGTTTCTGGGATAATGCATCGTCAGGGTTTCGCATTAGGAAATACCTCGAGGTTGATCCAAGCATCATCCGAAGAAGAGGTAATACAGGCGAGGGATTTCTTACTAGACTTATGTCAAACCTTAGGGATTCGGGTCAATTTCGACAAAAGCTCTCTGATTCCAACTCAGGTGAAGACCTATTTGGGGATGGAAATTCAGATGCATCATTTGAAGGTTTTCCTGACACAGGAACGAGTTTTTGCAGTCCTGCAACAACTAGAAATATTCATGTTGGACAGAGCTCAATCAGTGAGTGTGTGGAAGAGCTTGCTAGGAAGAATGTCCTCCCTCTTCCTTCCAGTTCCAGGGTCTTGTCTCCGGATGCATTCTCTGCAGGTGTGTCTTAGGAATTGCTGGGACTTTCGGGAAGAGAACGCAGTGGTAGTCTTGGATGATTCTTTCCTGAAGGATATTCAGTGGAGGTCAGAAGAACATCATCTGACTGGTGGCCTAAGATTGGACTACCCTCTCCCAGACGTTCATCTGTATACAGATGCCTCAGATCGGGGTTGGGGTGCAACCCTGGAGGAATCTCAGGCTAGTGGTCTTTGGAGTGATCTGAATCGAGAGGAGTCCATAAATTTTTGAGAGTTGAGAGCAGTGGAAGAGGCTCTAAGTTGTTTTTCGGAACAGGTAAGAGACAAGATGGTAGCTCTTTTTTCTGACAACGTCACAGCGGTGTTGTACCTAAAGAAGAACAGAGGAACGAGATCTGCAGTGCTAAACAATGTACCTCAGAGAGTTCCTCGTTGGTGCAAGGACCGCAGGGTTTCCCTTATCCCTCAATTCGTGTTGGGGAAACTCAATGTCCTGGCAGACACATTGAGTTCACAGGGACGAATTGACTCTGGTACAGGAAGAGGTACAACATCTGTTAAGGAGGTGGCCAGCAACTGGATCTCTTTGCCACAAGACTGAACTTCCACCTTCTGGTATACTTTTCCCCAGTAGCGGACCCCATGTCGTGCAGGATGGATGCAATGCTGCACTCTTGGGATAATTTTCAGGTATGCCTTCCCTCCTTTCGATCTAATATATCAAGTACTGGTCAAACACAGGAACAGTACCAACACGCAGATTACCTTGATAGCTCCTTTCTGGCCCCAAAGACCTTGGTTTTCAGATCTTCTGGAAATGTTGACAGAAGCTCCAGTACTCCTTCCAGAAGGAAATATCTTCTCAGACAGCTGAACTTCCATTACTTCCATTGGAACCTCCGTGTGCTGAAGCTAGCTGCTTGGAGACTGTCCAGCAAGCAGCACGTCATTCAGGACTCTCTAAGGCAGTGGCTTGCCAACTGTCTTTCTGTCTGAGAAGATCAACGAGGAAACTTTATCAGGCTAGGTGGTCTATATACTGTAGCTGGTGCTGAAAGGAGGGGCATAGCATTTCTCGTCTGATGATTGCTAAAGTGGCAGATTTCCTCTTATTCTTGAGGAAGGAAAACAACTTATCGTATTCAACGATTGCTGGTTACAGGTCGGTGCTCAGTAGCACTTTCAGATTTCACCTACCATAACTTGCGACCAGTAGGATTTTACATGATCTTTTAAGATCCTTTAGGATAGAATGACCGGTTATTCCACTTTGGTCCCTCTTTGGGATTTAGCAACTGTGTTAAAACTGTTAAGCTTGTCGGCTTTCAAACCTTTAGAAGCGTTGTCGTTAAGAGAGTTAACTAAGAAGGTGTTATTTTTAGTCGCTCTCACAATGCCAAAGAGGATAAGGGAGATTCAAGCAATGGCAAGGACGGTATCTTTTTCGGGGCAGGATATATTTTTTCTCATATTTGCCAGAATTTATGGCAAAGTTGGAGTCGGTATTGAATCCCTTTCTGAGAGCATTTAAAGTTTCATCATTAGAGGATTTCGTAGGAGGCGACAATTTGGAAACATGGCTGTGTCCAGTGAGAGCTCTCAAATTCTATTTGTCCTGCACGGGAAAACTCTTACCTCATCCTAGGACATTATTTGTTTCTCCTAGGAATCCATCTCACCCAATTTCCAAGAATGCTATCAGATTCATTTTGCGGGAAGTTATCACTAAGGCGTCGAATGGTTCATCCTTTTCAGAGCATTCTAGTTGTTCTTCATGTCCAAGAGCACACAGTATCAGGGGGATGGCTGCTTCTTTAGCTTTCATAAGGAATTTTTTTGGTGTTGGCGGGCTACTTGGAAGTCAGTGTCAGTTTACACATCTTTTCATGAGGGACATCCAGTTTTCTTCAGAGAAGGGTTATTTGTTAGGTCCCTTTGTTTTAGCCAACACAATTTTATAATTATTCTCATATCATTAGGGTGTAGGGGTTCAGGTAGTTAGTGGTAGCTTAAGGTCCTTTACAGTCTCTGTAGCTTAGAATTCATTTTGAGTGTTCTCTTACGTTCTGGAAGCTATGCAGATCCCAATCGTCAGGTGGGAACAGCTTCAACCTGTTGGCAGTCTTCTACGATAGTGAACAGCTGAAAACTAGAAGGACCTGCTCAGTCAACTTCTCCTCCAAACGTGAGAGGCTAGATAGCCACATGGGAGGCTTCACTTTCTCCCCCATACATGAGAGGTATGGAATACCACAAGGGAGGCAATTATGACTGAGACGAGACCTTAGATATGAGACTGACGTTGAGGTACTCTCTCCGCAAGCATCCTCACTTACCGAGTCTGACAACTAGGTGAGGTGACATACTTTTAGGCATAGTGGGTTGATATTCAGTTACCTGCTTATGTTCCATATTCAGGTCGGGCTGAATTAGATTGATCCCACCTCCAATTAAGTGTTGTTAATCAAGCTAATCCAGGTGCTCATGGAGTGTATTGCAATATGAAGTTTTCATAATAAAACTAATATTGTAATACCGAACCTGAACACCTGAATGATTCCCACCCCCTCCCCTCTTCAATATTGATAGTGAATGACTTGATTGAGGAGGTAGGCCTCTGGTGGCCGGTATTTGCAGCAGCGTTGCCTACAGTACCACGGGTAACTCAGTGGACGAATTTTACCTGCAGCGTTGGTAGTTCTGACAGTTAAATACCCACTGTGGGAAAAATTTGTGGGGATGTAGTTGGGGCTGGTCAATGACTAGGGCTAATTCAGGTGTTCAGGCAAGTATTATAATATTAGTTTTATTATGAAAACTTCATTTCTACTTTCGACTGCAGCTTGAATTTCCAAATTCGCTGTTAAAACTTCCTTCAGTGTCTGGTAGGTGAATAGAATCCCCCCACTCACTGGGGGGAAGAGAAATAACTACTACATGAAAATACCTTAATTTTGTTTCTACCGTCCTGGAACTAATATGTTGTAGGAGAGCATCTTGTTTTTCCATTGAATTCGATCTTATTACTTTACTGGGGTAAAGTATTTGTCGTGGTTTAATTACATTTTTTATTAATTGTTTAAGTCTTGGGTAATTAGTGTTTTGGCTGGCTTTTATCTCATCGAGAATTGCCAGTCGGTAGTTCCGTAATCAGTTTGTCGACGTTTGTTTTGCTTTGCTTAACTTTAAAAAATTATCTATTTCTTTAACTCATTATTATGTCAGATTCAAGATGCACATACTATTTGTGCTTCTTGCAGAGGAGATCTAAAGAGGTAAGCACAGAAGTGTCTGTTGTTAACTTTCCAATTTCAGATATTTCATGTATCACGAGTCCTCCTGCTTCTCCTTCACCTGAATCATGATCATTGGAGTCCGACCACTTTGCCAGCCTGGATAACAGGATTGATAAAAAATTTGGGTTGATGGTAAGTACTGTGACCCAGCTGGGTGAATCAGTGAAATTCTTAATGTATAAGTGAACAAAAGTGAAAATGGTAATTGTGGAGGAGGTGACTGCCTGGCCCACCAACACTTCTAGGCAAAGGTCACTGCCAAACTCTTCTAAATCATTGAGGAGGTATACTGGAGGCCCAAGGGAGGTTAGCGTGGTCTGCCCATGGGTAGTTGCCCCCTCAGTTGAACCTGTGCATTCCCAGGTTGCAACAAAGGCTTTGAGAGATGTCTAATGTTCGCCGTCTCTCATCAAGCCCAGGAACGCTCAGTCCGGATTCAGGCACCACTGGTATTATTCGAGGGAACCACGCCCATTGAAGAGACACCCCTCTTCAATGGAGCACTCTCCTCTGCGTCAAAAAGGCATAAGGAACCTGAGAGTAACCCTCAGCCTTTCTGCAGTCTTTGGGACAGTCCTGAAAGGCTGTCTTCCGATCAAGATTATCGGGATTGTCAATTTTTTGCGCCTTAACGACAAATGTCGGTATTGAGGTGCCCATTAGCGTCATCTTCCCACTACTCACATGAGTGCCCATTGGTGCCATCTTCATACTACTCAGATGAGTACCCATTGGCGCCATCTTCACACTAATCACACAAGCGCCGAGTAGCACCCGAGCACCCATTGGCGCCATCTTCCCGCTACTTAAGAGAGTGCCCAGGAGCGCCTTTGCACCCTGAAACGCCCATTGGCGCCAATTTTCTGCTTCTCACGAGAGCACCCAGGAGCGCCTTCGTTCCTATTGGTGGCACCCTTGTACCCTGAAGTGCCTATGCGCCTTGCTTCTGGGCACCCAATGAAAGACATTCCTTTTTCAGGTACCTTCAATGATGGATGAGGAGGTGGACCCTTCTTTGGATCCAGTCTAGCAACAACTGAAGAGGATTAGAGTTTTACCAAAGATCCTCCTCTAACAAAGAAGACATCAGAACAGACAACAATGATGCAACCTTCTGCAGACAAAGAGGAAGTAGCACTGAATAAGCCTAACACGGCGTATTCAACTCTTCTAACAAATTATTTGGAGGCATATCCGGATTTCTTCTCTCATAGTCAGCAACAAAATCCTTAGAAGATGTAGATGTCAGGCTTACTGACAAGAGGATACAAGGAAGATCCTCTTTTTGTATTCCTCAGCTCCTTGATAAGAGTATAGCACAAGGAAAATCCTCCTCTTGTATTCCTCAGCTTCTTGACATGAGGATTAAGGAAAATCATCCATTTGTATTCCTCAGCTTTCTGACAAGAGGATACAAGGAAAATCATCTTTTTGTGTTCATCAGTTTGCTTACAAGAGGGTTTAAGAAAAATCCTTCTTTTCTATTCCTTAGTTTCTGAAATGAGTATCCAAGGCAAATTCCTCTTTTGTATTCCTCATCTTTCTGACAAGATGATACAAGGAAAATCCTCCTTTTGTATTCCTCAAATTCCTGACAAGAGGATGGAAGGAAAATCCTTTTGTATTCCTCATTTTGCTGAAAAGAGGATACAAGGAAAATCATCCTTTTGTATTTCTCCGTCTCAGCTTTCCAGGTGGCAGTACCAATCTGATAGATTTGGCATGTAGGTCTACTTTTAATTCGCCCAAGGTGATGCTTACTGGTACAGAAACTGATCACTTTCTAAAGAACATCTTCAATACTCTTGAAGTTCTTAGTTTTATTGATTAGTTGATCAGAGCTTTAGGAAAGAAAGTAAGAGGCTTCTCTCCTTTAGCTGAAAAGGCATCTAATGACTGATTAAAAGTCATTTATTGTTCTGACAGAGCTATAACAGACACTTCCCATGATTTGGCTTCCTTGTTTGCCATGGGAATTTCACCTCTAAGAATATAGCTTCTAATCAAAGGTCAGCTCCGTTTTTCTCGCCTTTGGATAGGCAGCACACTGTTTCCATAGGAGGTAGCGAATGAGATTACTTTAGAATTGCAGAAATAACCACACAAAACCTGCTAAGCCCAATCTACAAGACAGCATAGGGATTGGTCAACTTTTTCAAATGAGTCAACCTCGCCATTGGAAAGATCACCTTTTCAAGGAAGGAGACAGGGACAACAGGCAAGGGCGAGAGGTAATGTGCGTTTTCTTTTCGCAAGCAGTCAAAAACTAAGGAGGAACTCTGCTTCAAAGACCGTAACAAAGAAGTTAAAAATGCAGTCCCCCATGTACCCGTGGAAGCAAGACTCCAGCACTTTTGGAAGAACTGCAGAGAAAGAGGACCAAAACCTTGGATAGTTTAGGTTTTAAAGATAGGCTACTTGATTCAATTCACAGAGAATAAACCTCTGGTGGACACTCTGATCGCATTGACAGCTTACTCCCAAGGATCGGGAAAAATTTGTTGGCCCTTGCAGAAGTAATGATATCATAAGTAAATAAAGGAATAAAGGGTCAATACAAAAAGAATACAACAAATATCATTTATAATTACTATATGAACTAGCATTTCAAATATTCAGATATGCATGTATGTATTTTAATGTAACACAAATGTATACTTTTACCTTCTAAATGAGATAAATTTATTTTAAAAAGTAGTTTTCATATTAGTCTCAAAACAAATGTGATTCTTAATATAAAAGAATAAAACAAATATTTACAAATAACCAATTGCTCAAATTATTGGTAGAATTCAAAGTAGTAATCAAATTCAGTAATTGAGTACAATACCTGCTAATTGACTCAAGTGGCCTGTGCTAAAGCCCAACCAGCAATCTGGAGGCTATTACCTAATGTTCACAATTGAGTGACACCAGGAAAATGCCTCCATACGCCAAGGCCATGCAAGCCCACTCTGCAACGTACCAAAGTACCACCGAGGCAAAAACCCAGTAGTAGTTAATACTTGACTGACGAGAACATACCTGCCTATGACCTCCTGGAGCCAAACAATAACACCATCCTCTCCTGACTAACTTTCTACCTCCACACTTTCAGTTTCTGCAAGGAAAGTTGTGAGTATCGCAGGCACAGTAACAAACAAAATATCTTAGCTAAATTACAAATGTTTGGCCCAAAAAGAAGCTATTAACATTCATAAATTACTTTTAAAAGTAATTATATTACCGTCCCCTGTAAATAAATAAATGCAAATGTTTTGGGATGAAAGAGTGATATAATATTTGAGAATTACTTTAAGGTAATCGTTTACCATCAGCTTTGAGGATAGCCTATGTCTGGTGAACAATCACAAGTGCAAAGAATTGCCCAATTTGACTGCCATTACTTTCAAGATCTACTTTTAAGACAATTTTTAACCTGAGGCTTGCACGTAGTTGAAGCCCAGTAAGCAAATCATAAAGGCCAAATTTTTGGCCTAAAGGGATACTGTAACACTTGAGAATTACTCAAGTTAAATATTTACAGGTGTCTCGCTAATAGCCTATGGCCGATAAACAAATCCTAAAAATCAAAGTTTGGCCTAAAAAAATTATGTATCAGCAAGATCACTTAAGGCAATTGTTAACCGACGACTTACATGTAGCCTAAGCCGATAAGAAAAAAAATATATGCGTAGGTATTTGGTGTGCTTGAATAATGACACATTCGTGAACTATTTATAAGGCAATTATTTTTCCCAGAGACTGCAAATATCCAGATTGATAATCTGAATAAAATAATCAAAGTCAGGATTCATCCTGCTCGAAGGCTATGAATGCATTCCCAACCCTCAAGCATTGGTGACAGATGCCTTCCTATTGGACTGGTTCAACCTAGATGTTGACATCGTTTCCCCATTCAACTTGATAAGAAAGTGCTGAACAAGCTCCAATCTCATCATAATGTCAGCATGACCAGTACCTCCATATTGGCTGCAAAAATGAATGGTTTCCTGACCTACTAGCCCTATTTGTCGACTACCCAAGGCTACTGCCCACCACGCCAGAGCTGCTCAGAGAGCCCCATTTCTGGAGGTTTCACCAAAACCTGTCCACTCTGGGCCTGAAATTTTTTGCTGTCATCAAACTCCTTCATTTTAAGGGTTCTTTTCACTAGCTGCGTCTCAAGTGATTGGAAGACGCAGACGACAATCTTCCAACAAAGATTATCAGACGAAGTGGTCAATCTTTAGATTGTGGTGTAGAAGAAATGACATCTTTTCTTCTAAAACAACTCTAACACAAATAAGAGGTTTCCTCCTAAATCTGAGAGGGGTCGGTAGTCATTAACAATTAAGGACTATAGATCTATGCTGAGTTCTGTTTTTTGCCACAGAGGCCTGGATATTTTTCAAAGTAGGACATCTCAGACCTCATTAGATCTTTTAAATGCAGTTTGAGTGGCTTTCAGGACCACAATTTGAACCTCTGCACTTGGCATCTATAAGATCTTAACCAAGAAAACCCAGTTTCTCTTTGCTCTTGTGACAGCAAAGAGGATTAGGGAAATTCACGCCTTAGATAAAAGGGTGGGTTTTTTCCGCAAGTAGATGTGGTGTGTTCTCTCATGTTAGGCTTCCTAGCAAAACTGAGTTGTCTATCTGACTGTATGTGCAGAAGAGAATGAAAGAGCTCTGTCCTGTGAAACTCCTAAGGTATTACCTCCTCAGGACTGAGAAGATTGGGACCTATGAGCAACTTGGGTGCTCAGTCAAGAATCCCTTGGGACCTCTTATCAAAGAACGCTATCTTGTTGTTTATTAGAGACCCTATTGATGAAGCACATTTACAAGTGGGGATGAACAGTACCCTAATTTGAAAGTCAAGGCTCATGAGGTAAGAGCAGTAGCTACCTCTTTAGCCATTAAGCATAACTTGCCTGTGGTCAATACCTTGCAAACAGCTTAATGGAGATGTAAGTCTGTTTTTGCAATGCACTATTTAAAAAATCGAAACGGTGTATGACAGTTGTATAACACTGGGACCTTTGTTAGTAGCAGGTTCTATTGTAAGGGAGGATGTGTGAAGACACACTTGATCATCCTAATTATACAACTGAGTAACCTTGGGTTATTTTGGGACTGTACTTATTTTTTTTTTTTTTAAATAAGGGGATGGTATTATGTTGGGTGAATAAGATTTTAAACCTTTAATTGGTATCAACTTCCTCAGTCAATGGTACTTTCCTCAGCTGGGAAGTTTTCTGTGTTTGTAGAGGTGTTTCACAGCCACACCGTTACACCTCTAAGGGTTGAGAAGATTGCTTATTAGAGGCAATACCTACTTGAAGCAGCTCTCTCCCCAGGCAAAGAACAATTAAAGTTTAGTGAGACTTTTATGAAAAGGGATTCTTTTTATATATGTAATGTGAACAGGTCCATGAATCCCCTCAACCTATCAATGTGGGATTCAGCTATATAATTACTGGGTAAGTTACATTAGTAAAAATTATATTTTTATAATAAAATGAAGTTTTTATTAGTACTTAGCCAGTATTTATAATAGAGCCCACCCTCCTTCCCTCACATGGCCACTATCTTATGGACTAGAGGGCAAACAAAATTGAGGTATTTTCATGTAGTTGTTCCTCTTCCCCCCAGTGAGCAGGGGGAGCCTATTCACCCACTGGACACTGAAGGGAGTTTTAACCGCAAATTTGAAAATTCAAGTTGCCATCTATGTAATTACTGGGTAAGTACTAATAAAACTTTCTTTTATTATAAAAATATATTGATTAAAAATCTGTCATATTAACAGAGATGTAGTAACAAAGATAGAGGTGGTATTGACATGTAGTAAGAGGGTTTGTGAAAATGTTGGTCATATGTGGAAGTAGGAGGATGAAGACTTAAAGGAAGACTTGGGGAAGGGCGATCAGTTAGGACTCAGACTTAATGTCAGTTAAGGCAGAAGGGGCACAGGACAGTGAAGAATGGAGAGAATTCTTGTCAAACTCCACAGAGGGGAAAGCTGACATAAAAATATTTGTTTGGTAATGATTTGAATTTCAAAATATCAGGCTCAAGTAGGGGAATAGTGTGCATATATGCTTTGTAAAGTTTGTTTGTTTAAAATCTTATTGTAGTTTACCCAAATTTAACACGTTTCCAGCGATGGGACCCACCAGTGGGTCACACTGTTCTCTCATTTGCTGCAATGTGACCCACCGGTGGGTCCCAGTAGAACAAAATTATTTTTTTTTATTTATAAAAAAAAACTTAAACTTTTAATTGCAATTATTATTTTAGTAGATCAGTATTGCTATCAAAGGGTTGAATTATACAAAAAAAATAGAAAACAAAGTTTTATTGAAATAATTGCAAAGAAAATTTGTCTGACATTCAGTATATAAGAAAATTAGTTTTCAATTCCATTTGCTAATGAAAAATCATATCACTAGTTATGTTTGAGATTGAAACATGATAAACATAGACATGGAGTGCCATCACATGAGTCACAATATGTGGAAACCTTTCTTGACTTGATTTTGGCCACTTTGGATCCTTCATTTGCTGCTAACATTTCGTAGCAGCCTCTGCATCGTTTCCTTGTTTTTCTTTTCTGTCCTTCTGCTTCTTTGAGACAATGTGAAGATTTTCCTGAAATAATCATACTTGATTTTCCTGGTTTGTTTTTTTCCTTCATGATACCACTAGTATAGTATAAGACAATAGATTCCTTGAATGCACGTAATGACATTTTCTTGACAGCAAAGTACTTATTGTAAAGTACCCAAGCGTTCACTATAGAAGTACCAGCAATAAATTCTAATGCTACTTTTCTGTACCATTTTCTTGACTTCTTCAGAGGTGAATAATATGATGACATTTGATCTGATAAATCAACTCCTTTCTTGCACTTATTATAGTCTAACACGCTTTGAGGTTTCTTGATAGGTAAACCAGTCCTTGTGACTTTGTCTGTGTTGTTTAGAGTAGCATCATGTTCTGGAACTGTTGATAGAGTCACAACATATCTTTTATCTTTCCAATTGAATACTTTCACTCCATTCTTATTTTCTAAGGCTTTAATTTCACCTCTCTTTAGTTTTGCTTTTGTAACTGACTTTGGAAGATACTTTCTATTGACTCTTACTGTGCCACATAGGTAAGTCTTCCGCTGAAGAAGATACTCTCCTTAGAAACTGGAGATATAGTAATTATCTGCAAACAAAGTCACTCCCATATCCATATGATTTGCAAGGAGTCTTACTACAAGAGATTCAGTCTTACTTAGAGGTGGAGTAGCTACTCCTACACCAGTATATAACTCCATGTTTAGAGTGTATCCATCAGGAGTGCAAAGTTTGAACAGTTTGCATCCATACTTATGGCTCTTTCCAGGGATGTACTGTCTGAAAATGACACGGCCTCTGAAAGGCACCATACTCTCATCAATTATAACATCAGATCCTGATTTATAGATTGATTGATACTGCACCAAAATCATATCTAGTAATTTTCTTATTTTCCAATCTCTTCCCACATTAGGTTCTTCATTGTTGCAAAAATGTAACATTTGCAAGAGCAAGAGGAAGCGGTCTCTACTCATTGTTTTTGGAACAATTTCGTTTTTATAAAGGATGCTTTTGGACCAATATAATTGGATCTCAGGGAATGGAACCAATCCCATGTAAATGATAAGTCCAATAAACTTTTCAATTTCTTCGTTATTTGTAGGAACCCACTGCTGTAATTTCGATCTTCTTGTTACAGTAACCGAAGAAATTTTCTGCTCAGCATATCGATTGGTTTCTTGAACAATTAGATTTATGATATCATCAGTAATTATTTGTTTGTAAACATCAGTAGGCCAAATTTGGTTATCTGTAGACGATGGATGCACAGTTACACAAAGTTCTTCTTTCCCAGTAAATCCATGCTGTCGAACTTTCTTAGTCACTTTTATCCACTCGGCATTTGGTGGACTTGTGTCTTCATTCAAAATTTCTTCCTCATTTTCTTCCTCATTTTCTTGCTCTTCTTCAGTGATTTGATTTTCAGAATCATCATGGAGAGACTCTTCACTTGATGAACTGCTTCCTGTTTCTGAATGAATATATTCATCATCAGAAGTGTCTTCTTCAGAAGACAGTTCTTCTTCAGAATTGGAGCTTTCATTTCTATCAGATTTTTTTTTACTTCCATAAAAGTTGGAAGCCAACATTGTAACACCTGCAAAGATGATATGCTGTGTAAAGTTTTGATACTAAGGTAAAACAATATATAAAATTACTGATTGATTTATAGAAATTTAGATAAGATTCAAAACTATGGGTCATATTAGGTCATTCACTGCCTAAGAAAAAAAAGACAGAAAAGGAAACCCTTACCAAACCCTCAAATATATAAATTACATATAAATAAAAAAAAGACAGAAAAGGAAACCCTAACCAAACCCTCAAATACAAAAATTATATATAAATATTTATTACATGATAGCAGGTCTCATAGATACAGAGTGGTTAGCTACAATTAAAAAAAAAAAATCAAGTGGGACCCACCGGTGGGTCCCATCGCACTGCAGTAATAAAATCTTCATTCAGATGCGATGGGACACACTGGTGGGTCACGGTTTTTCTTACCTCAACAAAGTCTATCTTGTGAGAGACAAGCATGAACAACCTCTCCCCTTGTTGTCTCCTTTGGTACTGACGATAGAGCAGTTTTACTACTGTCGCAGTACCCGCATTCCAGCCATTATGGCTGTCGCAGGAAACGTGTTAACTGTTAATAATTTTTTATGCTTTGTAAAGTTTTTTTTTATTCTTATTGTAGTTTACCCGAATTAAACTGTTAATAATTTTTTATGTACATAACTAGTAAAGAATAAAGCATGGCAAACAATAATGGTGAATACTGATTCGTTAAAACTTATTTGGGTTTCTTTTAGGTACTATATGAGTCTTGTATTTACTTTCAGATGACTCTCCAAATGGAAAAGTTCCGTGAAAATTTGGAAGAATTTGCTGCCAAGCACAAGAATGAAATAAGAAAAAATCCACAATTCCGCAAACAGTTTCAAGAAATGTGTGCATCTATTGGTGTAGATCCATTAGCTTCTGGTAAAGGTGAGTGAAATTACCATTTGGAAAATTTTGATAACTTTAAAAGGTATGACATACAGTAGTACCTCGAGATACGAAATTAATCCGTTCCGAGGCGCCTTTCGTATCATGAGGTTTTCGTATCTTGGACCACATTTTACATGTAAAATGGCTAATCCGTTCCAAGCCCTCCAAAAACACCCCAGTAAATTTCATAATAAAGCTAAATTGACCTATAAACAATGAAATACTACAAAAATTTGGACCATTCAATACTTAACTTAATAATGTAATGCTAATTACCTGTAAATAAAGTGTATTAGTGTACATGGTATACAAGAAATACTGTACGTATGTAGTAAAATGTGGAAGCTTACCTTTCGAGTGAGGCTACGTACATACGTAACTATCCAAGGAAGATTGCTTCTGCCTACTTTTCACAATGTTCCTGTGTGAGCCTTTTCGGGGGGTGTCTTCTACAAATGATTGCTGCCGTTTTTTTTTCTTTTGTACATATGTACGTACGTACACTTTAAAAAATATACGTACACAATGTTCCTGTGTAAGCCTTTTTGGGGGGGTGTCTTCTACAAATGATTGCACTTTATGAAAAGCCGCTTTAATTTCTGCCGTTTTTTTTTTTTTTTCTTTCTTTTCTTTTCTTTTTTTGATTTTTAACTTTTTTTTTTTTTTTTTTTTTTTTTTTTACTTTACATAGGTTTTTTTTTTTTTTTTTTTTTTTTTATACAGAATTTCAACTTTCTGTTTTTTATCACTTGGTTCTTTTATTGCACCTCATGACTCTGTTGGCCCTGGTGTCCATCAAAACCCTGTTCAACCAAATGCTCTCTCTGCAACTGATTGGGGTACTGAATGTTCGGCTGCTGACCTTCAACATAAACTGAAGTGCCTTGATTATACGTACTGGTATGCATGTTGTAAATGGTTGGTCTACACCCTCTGTTCAGCAGGGAGTGGATATTCTACCAACCTTGCAAAGTTTCCAGTTATCCCATGAGAGAGACCTTGATCACTTATCCCATGTGGGAGATCTTGGTCACTTTTTTTATTTTTAAATAACGTACACATTGACGATCCCGAAAACAAATACCGCGTGCGTACTATAACAATGCTGGTACCGAGTGGCCGAAGCACGCCACCACGTGTACATATTAGATGCATGATGGGGGCACGCTGGCCAATAGGAGAGAAGGATTTCATGGCCGCGACTAGCATCAGGAACCAATGGGAGAGCAGGAGGATGGTGGCGAGTCTACTAGTACTAAGATGGCGGCGCGATTTTCAAAATTGTTATCCAGGCGAATCTCGGACTTTCAGAAACCTTTCGTATCTTGAAAACTTTTCATATGTAGAACCGTTAAATTTTTCGTATTGGCTTTCGTATCTCGAGTTTTTTGTAAGTTGAGCCTTACGTATCTCGAGTTTTTTGTAAGTTGAGCCTTTCGTATCTCGAGGTACTACTGTATTTTATTGTACGAATCACTCAGATTTTTTATGGTGACCATGGAAGTTGATATTGATAGTTTGCAAGATAGTTTTGTGAATTTTTTTTTTTACTGTAGTGTAGCTGTTAGTCAAAGATTAGTGAACAACTATGTGATGTTATGCTTGTTGAGAAAGTGTGTTCTTTAATTGTTTCACATGCAAACCAATAAATCAATAAATGATACTTTACGATAGGCTTGCTTGCAGTAGCTGTTGTCTCTAGCCATGGTGTAAAAGATGAGTTTCCCCTGCCATCTCTCTGAATTTGTATCGTGGTCACTAAGTACCTTTCGTTAATGGAAAGTGGTCAGTCTTTATGTTTGGTAATTTGAGTCACACATGTGGCCATATTTCCTAAGAATTTTTTTCTATTACCTTCATCACAATTGTGGTCTTATTTTTCTGAAAATTTTCCTATTACCTTCATCACCATTTTTGAATAATTTATTCTTCTTTGGGTATATGTAATCCCTTCTTACTGATTATTTGGTGATGGTAATGACCCATGATTTACCAGTTTGCTCTTCTTGTGTTCATGTTTGTGTTTATTCACCAGCCCAAGCACTGATTTTGAGTGCTTTACCTGTGGACAGACCTTTAAGTACCCATATGTATTGTTCCCAAGGACCCTACTCCATTGGAACCACACTAAATAAGAGTTGGAGAGACCCTTATACAGAATCATTGAACTTTTGTGATCACAGTGGCCTTGGGAAGGCTTTTTATTGGCAAGGTCATGCAACCCCTAATTACTAACCCTGTATTATTCTTCACAAACCAATTGGGACTTCATCTCGACAACTTTCATTTTTAGTTGGATATAATGATTTGCCTTTTTCACTTTACTACCCTTCGAGCTTCTGTAACAGCCACAGTATTCTTTAGCATAAGAAGGCAGTTGATCCCTGTTTATTATATTCATGTCATGACAAATACATCCAAGATTCTCACATATCACAGGAACATTCCATTTATTTTCCAGCTTTTTTAACAACAGCTTCTGCTCAAGGGTTAAGAGCCCCCTTACTTTTTAACAAGCCATATTACTAGTCCTCTTTATTGTACCTTTTCTACCAGACATTTACCTCAAGATAACCACAGGCACTGTATTAGAAACAAAATTGAGTGCCACAAGATGATGATTTCAGTATGTGAATAAGATGAAGCTGTCAGCCTGCATTGTCTGTTTTTTGGTTCTTATGCTAGTTGTACAAATGTGAAAGCAGGTTCCCCTTAGGCTTACAATAAACTACAGTCTATTAATTCAGCATATTTTTGCATTTTTCAACTTGGTAGTATTTAAGATCTGATGTATAATTTAAAATGTGTTTGCAAATGTAAGGTTTTACTGTACTACCTACTGAGCTGTACCCCCTTTACATTGGGAATTACAGATTCCCCTAATCCTTTTGTAGAGTTTTGTGCTCAAACAAATACTAAGCTCTGGCACAGGGTTGTATCAGCCTCTGCATCTTTAAAGCTCAGCTGTATAGGATGGTATGGTAGCCTTCATTGCTCCTCTCACATTGACTAGAAAGCTGACATTTCTGGGTAATGAATATTTTGCTTTCAGCCATTGCATTTATATCCTCAAGACACACCATGACTGAGTTGATGCTCTTCCACCTAATAAATGAGACTTTTGTTATAAGACAAATGTTTGTATAATACTCTATTGGAACAAATTGGAACTTTTATTTTAAAGGAAGTTGCATTTTTCTTAAATATACACTATAGTTCTTTTTTTTTTTATATCAAACATCCCATTATCCATTCCAGTATTTTCCCTGTAGCCAAATGGAAGAGTGGAGCCTCTCTCTCTCTCTCTCTCTCTTCTTCTCTCTCTCTCTCTCTCTCTCTCTCTCTCTCTCTCTCTCTCTCTCTCTCTCTCTCTCTCTCTCTCTCTCTCCAACTATTTTTGCAACAAGTTTCAAAGACCGAGCTAGTGCACACTGCAAGATACTTAATATATGATAGTTTGCATTTGAAGGGGGAAAAAAATGCAGTTTTAACATTTTTTGGTACAATTTAATAAATATTTATTGATAGGTAAAATACAGTACTATATACAGTTATGTACAATAAAATTTGAATTAGAAATATATATATATCTCAAATTAATCCTAAATAAGTAATTTTTAACATACGTTGCCTTTTATATATGCTTTGAGAATATCTCATATTATTTGTTCATATATACATAATATTTTGCATTTAAGAGTCTGTTGGTTATGTTAAAAGCTACCGTCACTATATCACAATAATAAGAATTGCCTTAAAGTAAGAGCTATCTTATACATAGAGGAAAATTGTTACAGGTACATTTAAAAATTATGATTTAGGTTGTTAGTACGTTTAAGAATTCATATTTCAATTGGCGTAGGTTTTCAGTGATAATGAATTAGCATATAGATTAGTGAATGGCAGAGTTTAAATATGTACTGAGATTATTTCCATTCTGTTGGTGACTGTGTAAATGAAAGATTCAACTGGTTACCATGTTAATGAAAGAATTCAAGTGGTTGCTGTGTAAATGATAGAATTCAACTGGTTACCATGTTAATGAAAGAATTCAAATAGTTGCTTTGTATATGAAAGAATTCAGGTGATTACCGTGTAAGTGAAAGCATTCAACTGATTTGTGTGAATAAAAATAATTAAACTGGTTACTGTATAAATGAAAATTCAGTTGGTTACTGCATAAATGAAATCAATGGAGTGATACTTGTTAAAATGTGAGACATTTATGTTGTGGACTTGATTAATAGGCACAGTATTCAAGGAATGAACAGCTGTAGGAGTAATTTATTCTTTGTAGGGTAGTCCATTTGTTGTTTTGTTATGGATTTTATACATATATTGCTGCTGTATTTTCATCCAATGAAAGTAAAGGATTATTTTTGTTTCTTATGATTAGATATTTTACCTTTCTTTTGGTCTTTTGAGCAAACCATAACTCACAGTACCCACAGTTCAGCTTTCCTGGAAATCAAGATATTATTTCCAATTTCCTGTTAGGTGGATCCTTGTCATAAATCTTGTGTGAGGGGGAGGAAATACCATCAGATTTATTTTTATACTGTATGTAGAAATTTTGGTTAATGGTTAAATTTTTTTTTCCAAAGAAAAAAGACTGATTCATAAACTACTGCTGTGTCACGAAGCAGATGTCCTTGTGGGCAACAGGTTCAAAATTTCTCCCTCTATAATTGTGTTGTGTAAGAATGATCATTGCTTACAAGTGACAAAAGTAGTACACTGTAAGGAGAAAGGCACCTTGAGTAAGGCCTCGTTTCTACTTAGTAATTGTGTTGTACTTGGATTGGTGCTGGTTTTAAGTAATCTTTTATTTTTTGCTTATTGTGAAATATTTTCCCTATTGCATCAAAGAATGACAATTTATATACAAAATTCTCAACTTGCTAATTAATTCTATTGATTTTATACAGGTACTGATTCACACATGCTAATCAAAAGTACAGGAAATTACTCAATGTAATGGGTGTTTTGCAAGATGGCAGCTTATAACATTATTTTAATAGTTTTTTATTGATTAGTATCATGATTAGTTAGACACCACTGATTTGTATTTCTAGACTCAAGGGGCTCACCCTAAGAATTTGTTCTAATATGAGAGGTACAGTCTGAAGTAAGGTCAAGGAAAAGAAGTGAGATTGCTTGGTAAGAAGAGACCAGAGTGAGAGGAGGAGGAGTAAAAAAGGAAAAGCATTGCTGCTGAGGCCTGAGGGGGACAACTAAGAACCTTTAGTACTTTTACAGTGTGCCATGCAAGGCATATTGTAAGTGGTGCCCAATTTTGGATTATTACAAATTGGATCTAATATCTTGGAAGTAAGGAAAATCTTGACATTAGATGTAACATTTAACAATATACAATTACATATTTTAACAATAAATCAAAATAGGTGTGACTTTAGATATACATATATACAGAATACTCAATCCTTTTGTATAGACCTAAATATTAGGTATACCAAGATATATGAGTGAAAAAACAGCACAATCCAGATTTTCTAAGTCTAGTTCCTTTTTGTATACTCAATTGTTATACAATAATACCAGAAAGTCCATTATCAGAATCTGTAGTTTTCAAAGTGCTGTTTAATGGGGAATTTACAG
Source organism: Macrobrachium nipponense (assembly GCF_015104395.2). Taxonomy (NCBI): domain Eukaryota; kingdom Metazoa; phylum Arthropoda; class Malacostraca; order Decapoda; family Palaemonidae; genus Macrobrachium; species Macrobrachium nipponense. Next base: position 100,400,292 of record NC_061109.1, on the reverse strand, counting down.
GGGTTGGGTTTGGTTTAGGAATATCATAGTTGTTGATTGGAAGTGCGGGGATTTGGCGAGGGATGTCATATTTCTCCATAGGATCTGATTTGTTTTGAATATTTTCACCAACTTTTGAGTATCCAGGATGAGGGTCAAGCTGATCTAGGCAAGTTGATACAGGTAGAACAAGGCCACTAGAACCAACTACTGAATAAGGTGGTCTTTCATGCAATTCATTTGCTGATTGAATGGTTTGCACATCTGTACATGTAGAATTATTAGTTACAGGAATTTCTGCAGTTTCCATAGGAAGGTTCTTTTCCTCTGTCAGTTCTAGCATAGTATTTGATGGTGATATTTTAGGGACAAGGTACCCTTCACTGTCTACTGCAGTATTGGTGTAAGTGGGAGAATTTATTTCTGGAATATTTTCCATTTTGCTTATAATCTCATCAATCTTGTCTTTTATCTCTTCGTACACATGATCATTACTATATACAGAGTCGGGTCGATGTGGTAATCTTCGACCAGAGACTGCACCAGGATTATAAGATGGATTGTCAATTATTGTAGTTAAATGTGGAAAGATCCCACTGTCTGTTGTGCTGTTACTAGCAGAACGAGAGCGACCTATAGGGAGAGTGGAGAGTGTAGAAAGTGTTGTTCTTGAAGATGTGGATGACCTGATGCTGGATCCTGGCATCATTATATAACCATCACCTACATTTGATCCTGATCCACTCATATCAAGATACTGGTTATAATAACCTCTGTGGTGTAGTTCAGCACTTAATTTTTTTCTTGGTTCTACTGCTATGACTGAACTCAAAGTTAAGTCATTTGTTGATGAGGTTTTAGTTTGCAAGTCTAAGCTGTTACGAGGGGATGTTTGAAGGATTTTCTGCCTTTCATCCTGAGATCCTTTCAGTCTGTTGTATAAGAATATGAGAAGTAATAGAACAGTGATAAAAAGAATTCCAGCAATTGTCACTAAAGAGATGACAAGGAAATTTGCTTGGTCCTGATTTTCATTTGCAAGTGGCATTTCATCTGAAAGAAAAAATAATAATAATAAATTCCATTTGCTTTACATTTAAATTCATATACAGTACTGTTTACAATTTTGCACTACAGTTAATATTACCTCAGAAACATTTTTGCATATATAGATTGGAAATTTCATATTTTTACTTTACATGCCTAGTTGCTTGGTTAAGAGCAAACTTGAAATTGGAGCTACTCAAACATGCTGCAGCAAAGATTTATCAATAGATAAGACCTCCCCATGTTAGGGGAACCCTATTCATCTGTAAATTCTACTTATCATGGATTCAGTATCATTTGCCTTTGTGCACTTTTTATGAATTAGTATTCAATACGTACCAGCATCAAAATCAGAAATTTGGTCATTAAGATTGTTGTCTGTGCTTGTTGGTGTAACTTATTAATTGCCTATTGCCTGAATTAAGCATACTTGCGTAGGCTTAGGGAATGGGGAAGCTCATATTTGGTTCATAGCATGTATTGAAAAGGACCCATATGTCCTAGTTCTTGTTTGTAGAGGCAAGTAGTGTTTTTAAGAGGGTGCCTGTGAGGAGTCTTAAGTACTGAATGACTTTTCTGCCCAGAACTGATACACTTTAAGTGCTAACCAACTTATTTCTGTCCAAAACTGATACGACTGACCAATCTTTTTAAGAGGTGACCAATATCTTTTTGGGCCAAAACTAACGTATATTTTATGTGTTGACCAACTTGATTTTGTCCAGAAATGGTAGAGTTTAAGGAGACAGCAACTTGATGTAACTTGTGGTATTTATCTTACACAATTTATGTGTATAATATATAACAGGTCAGTCACATGATTTCAAGTCTTTTGAGAGTTTGGGAAACAGCTTTTTTTTATAATTAGATTTTAAATTAAGCAATTTTTAAAATTCATCTCATTCCAGTTGACACTGAAGTTGATATTTTCAAATATTAGGAAGCATAGGGAATTTAAGTAAGTAATAGTTTTAGTAATAAGAATTCTGATACCTGGTCCCTTCTCCCACTTCTTTCACCCACTCACACAAGGGTGGAAGGCATTATCCAACAAGTACAATTTCCCCGCTCTTGATGGGTAAAAACATACACCAAATTTGGCATTAACCTATACCTCTTGTTGGCCCAGTGATGTGAATTTTGAACAGAATTATTGGAGGGTACTGTCGAGTGTTTGAGATACGTACTTAGGTACCAGTCCATTTATCGCTTATAATTCCCCTTTGGTGAAAGTTTGGAAGTAGTGTAAATTGGATATTAAACTACATTTGTAGCACAATGATTGATAGTATATAAATCACGGTGATGTGATAAAAAATTCATAAAGAGCAGCATGTTCCAACCGTACCAATCAGCTATCATGATGGAGATGGGTTGATGCTGATGCTAAGTACAATTTCCCCACTCTCAACAAGTAAAAAAAGTATGGCAGTTGAGCATTAACTTATGCCTCTCTTGATGGCTCAGTGGTTTGAATGTCGAATGGAGTTGTTGGAGAGTACTGTCAAGCGTTAAAACACAGGTACCAATCCAGTATTTCTAAAGTTGTGTGAATTGGATATACGTATAATGACATTTGTAGCTTAATATAATTATATATATATATATATATATATATATATATATATATATATATATATATATATATATATATATATATATATATATATATATATATATACATATATATATATATATATATATATATATATATATATATATATATATATATATATATATATATATATATATATATATATATATATACACACAGTGGACCCCCGTATTCGCGTTCTCCGGATTAGCAGACTTTTCTCGGGAACGTTTCCCCTCATTATTCACGGAAAATTCATGCATTTGCGGTATTTTTATATGAGAAATATCCACAAATTCTTGGTTTTTTTTAATCAATTTTATCATAAAATGCACTTTTTGTGATAAAACTTAAAAAAACCAAGTATGGAAATTTGTAGTGGTTTTTCTTGAGTTTTAACTAACAAAATGGGCTGTTCTTAGCGTTTTTATAGGTGTTCCAAACATTCGCGAATTTTAACTATTCACGGGGGGTCTGGTACGCATCCCCCGCAAATACGGGGGAACCATCGAAACCAAACAAATCCAGGACAACAGTGAAGCTTTAACCCACACCGCCACCGCAAGAGGCTATAAGTTTATGCCGCCTCTCACCTACAAATACCTGTCGCTCTCAGGTATTCATTGTTTGGAGACTGCATCAACCCACCTCGAACTCGGTAACGTTTAGTGCTTTTGTCAGCATGTAGCCATTATATAAGTCATATCACATTACCGTGATTCATATACATACATCGAGCTGCAGATGTCCTTTAATATCTAATTCGCTCTGCGTCGGAGTTAATATATTTTCATATATGTTTAGCCAAAGGGGAATTTTTTAGTCGATAAGAGATTTGTCAGCTCCCGTGTGCGAACCATCGAAACCAAACAAATCCAGGACAACAGTGAAGCTTTAACCCACACCGCCACCGCAAGAGGCTATAAGTTTATGCCGCCTCTCACCTACAAATATTTGTCTCTCGCAGGTGTTCGTTGTTTGGAGACTGCAGCAACCCACCTCGACCTCAGTAACATTGTAGTGCTTTTGTCAGCACGTAGCCATTATATACCTGAGAGCGACAGGTATTTGTAGGTGAGGTGGCATAAACTTATAGCCTCTTGCGGTGGCGGTGTGGGTTAAAGCTTCACTGTTGTCCTGGATTTGTTTGGTTTTGATGGTTTGTGCCCGGGAGCCGACAAATCTCTTATCAACTAAAAAATTCCCCTTTGGTTAAACATACATGAAAATATATTAATTCCGACATAGAGCGAATTAGATATTAAAGGACATCTGCAGCTCGATGTATGTATATGAATCACGGTAATGTGATATGACTTATATAATGGCTACGTCCTGACAAAAGCACTACAACATTACCGAGGTTGAGGTGGGTTGATGAAGTCTCCAAACAACGAATACCTGAGAGTGACAGGTATTTGTAGGTGAGAGGCAGCATAAACTTATAGCCTCTTACGGTGGCGGTGTGGTTAAAGCTTTACTGTCGTCCTGGATTTTTTGGGTTTCGATGGTACGCGCCCGGGAGCCGACAAATCTCTTATCGACTAAAAAATTTCCCTTAAGTTAAACATGTATGAAAATATATTAATTCCGAGGTAGAGCGAATTAGATATTAAAGGACATCTGCAGCTTGATGTGTATATATATATATATATATATATATATATATATATATATATATATATATATATATATATATATATAGTATATATATATAGTATATATATATATATATATATATATATATATATATATATATATATATGTATATATATATATATATATATAATATATACATACATATATATATTATGTATATCAGCGGAAGCCACTGGGAAAGTTCAAAATAAAAAGAGTGCCTAGTACTATTTTTCATTTAACGTGTGTTAATGTATACACAAAAGTACTCGCCACTCTCTCTTTTTGTCTTTTTATTTTGACCTTTCCCAGTGCCTTCAGCTAATAAACAAGATCATTTACTCACTTTAGTAATTTCTCAGTCATATATATATATATAGGTATATATATATATATATATATCATATATATGTATATATAGATAGATAGTAGATAGATAGATAAGATAGATAGATAGATATGATGGCATAGATATAGATAGATAGATTATAGATATATAGATAGATAGACATATAGATGGATAATAATATATATATATATATATATAATATATATATATATATATATATATATTATATATATATATATATATATATATATATATATGATATATAGATATAGATATATATATATAGATATATATAGATATATATATATATATATATATATATATATATATATATAATATATATAATATATATATATAGATATAGATATATATATATATTATATAATATATATATATATATATATATATCTATATATATATATATATATATATATATATAACAGTGGACCCCCCATATTCGCGTTCTCCAGATTCGTGGACTCACACATTCACGGATTTCTCTGGGTTGGGAATGTTTCCCCGCATTATTTGTTGAAATTTGCGCATTTGCAGTATTTTTCTATGATAAATATCCACAAATTCCTGTTTTTTTTTTTTTTTTTTTTTTTTTTTTTTTTTATGAATTTCATTGTAAAATGCACTTTTTGTGATAAAACTATTAAAAAACAAGCATGAAAATTTTTAGTGGTTTTTCTTGAGTTTTAACTAACAAAATAGGCTGTTTTTAGCATTTTTATAGGGGTTCCAAACATTCGCGCGGTACTAACTATTCACGGAGGGTCTGGTACGCATCCCCGCGAATACGGGGGACCACTGTATGTAATATATATATATATATATATATATATATATATATATATATATATATATATGTGTGTGTGTGTGTGTGTGTGTGTATAACTAAATCACAGACATTTGGAACATGAAAAATCCATAAATAAAGGTGTAAGCCACAAAGAAACTCCATTGTTTATCTTTCCTTTGTGGTTTATACCTTTATATATATATATATATATATATATATATATATATATATATATATATATATATATATATATATATATATATATATATATATATATATATATATATATATATATATATATATATCCTCTTAATTTCTTGAATTCTTTGCTCGTTTTTGAATACGCTTGTCACCACAAAGCCTAAAGATCCAAGTTTAAAGATATTTGAAGAAGAAATTGTGATCTCCGGTCCTGGGAAATGAACTCAGAACCAATAATCACAAAGAGGTCTCTTTGCCGACCTGATCACGAGAAGGATTAAAAGTCTACTTCCTCTCATACATACATATACCTGTCATTTTGAGATATACTTATTTGAGCTGGAATAAACTCATCCTCACCATCGTAGCCAAGTGGGCAATAACTTTTATTGCTTTTTAGGCTGAAATATATATATGTAGAATCTACTGGTCCCTTTTTTCCTAGATACATATGAAATTGTAGTAGCCACAGTGCCCTCTTAACTTCTTAAATTCTTTGCTCTTTTTATGGATGTGCTTGTCACTACAAAGCCTGAAGATCCAAGTTCAAAGAAATTTGAAGAAGAAATTGTGATCTCCAGTCCTGGTAAATGAACTCAGGTCCAATAATCACAAAGAGGCCAAGTTGCCAACCTGACCACGAGAAGGATTAAAAGTCTACTTCCTCATACATATATATACCTGTCGTTTTCAGATATACTTATTTGAGCTGGAATAGACCCATCCTCACCATCGTAGCCAAGTGGGCATTCATTTTATTGCTTTTTAGACTGAAATATATATGTAGAATCTACTGGTCATTTTTTTACCAGATACATATGAAATTGTAAAAGCCACAATGCCCTCAGAAATTTGAAGAAGAAATTGTGATCTCCGATCCTGGGAAATGAATTCAGGTCCAATAATCACAAAGAGGTCACATTGCCGACCCGACCACAAGAAGGATTAAAAGTCTACTTCCTCTGATACATATATATACCTGTCATTTTCAGATATACTTATTTGAGCTGGAATAGACCCATCCTCACCATCGTAGCCAAGTAGCTTGACGATGTTTAGTGATGAAATTGGGAAACTACTTTTCTTATGGTAAAAATGAAAATTGGGAAGCTGCTTTTCTTATGGTAAAAATGAAAATTGGGAAGCTGCTTTTCTTATGGTAAAAATGATGTGTAATGAAAGTTATAACTTTCGAAAGACATGTTAGTCAGGAGAGGTCAGAGCGGAGATGTGTACCCTTTGAATGCTGAGAAGATACTGGTCAGTTTCTAGCCCTGTGACTGGCTCATCACTACCTAATCAGGAGCATTATAACAGAGGGGCTGGATACCAAATTCCCGGGTGCTGTGAATTAACTTAGTGATGTCTTACCCCCTCCCCCTCGTGCTGATTTATTGATAGTAAGTCATATGTATAGTATGTAGTTGTTCATATGCGTAACAAACCTTCGATCTTAACAATAGGATATTTTCCAAGCACAGCTGGTAACCGGTTATTACATTCAGAGATTGTAAGCAAGAAATCTGTGAGATCTGGCAACACCTGCGCCTGCGAGGTGAAAGCTGGTCAGCGACCGCTCATAACCCCATAATGCTCAGTCTTTTCCTAACCGCCTTGGAGAGTAGATGCTTACAATTTGTCATTTTAGTTGAAATTGCTCAATTTGTCTCAGTTATGTTGGCACATACATACATCCATATAGATATATATATATATATATATATATATATATATATATAATTATATATATATATGTGTAATATATATATATATATATAATATATATACTATATATATATATATATATCTATATATATATATATAATATATTATATTAATTATATAGTATATATATAATTATATCTATAGAAAGGGTTGGAGAGTGGCAGGAATCTTTAGAAAGGGGTGGCTTAAAGGTGAATGTAAATGAAACAGAAGTTTTGCTGAGTAGTAGGGAAGATAGAGACAGAATGGTAGTACAAGAAAGAAGAGGCCCAATTATAAAACAGGCAGAAAAGTTTAAATACTTAGGATCTACTTTAAGCCAAGAGGGAGGATGTGAGGCTGAAGTTGACAGTAGGATAAAAGCTGCATTGGGGAAGTGGAGAGAGGTAGCTGGAGTCGTTTGTGATAAGATGCTAATCTAGCTAAAAGTCAAGATGTATAACAGTGATAAGACCATGTTAATGTATGGAGCAGAAACAAGGGCTCAAAGAAGAAAAGAGGAAGTAAAGCTTGAGAGAACAGAGATGAGAATGCTGAGGTGGATTATGGGAATATTGCTGCTTGAAAGATTGGAAAATGATGAAATGAGTAGAAGGGCAGGGAGGCTTAGTAAAGATTACAGGGGTGATAAGAGAGTCACAATTGGGATAGTATAGGCATGTGTTGAGGATGGATGATGAGGAGGGAGTGAGAGGCCTTGGGAAGATCAAGAGGGAGACAGAGAAGTAGATGACGAGATAAAGTGAAGGAAGATATGGAAAGAAGTTTTGGTGGAGGATGATGCCTTTGGTAGAATGCAGTGGAGAAGGTATATCAGGCAACCGACCCTTTAATGTAGGGATAATGGTTGGAAAGAAGATATATATATATATATATATATATATATATATATATATATATATATTATATATATATATATATATGATAGTGTAGTTACTGTTTGTCTGCAAAGGAGTTGCATGCACATTGTCCCCACTTGGCATTCATATAAAAGCATTTTTATTCTGATTGATGCAGATGTTTTTGTGGTTTAGTAACAGATTCCAAGAATGAGAAAGTTTGAGATGTGGACAAGAACTATATCTTAATGAGGAAATGTTTCATCCACTACTAATATGTACTATCCATTTCATTTTAGCAGTTATTCAACAGTTGGTTTATTAGCCCCTTAACTAGGCATCCAGGCATAAGTAAAAATATGAAAGCATAAGAGATTCCCCAAGAAACTTACCGTGTGTGTGCTTTGATGCAGTATCATAATCAAGAATGTGTAAGTGCAACAGTGGCCCTTGTATGTCCTGACCTGCATTTGGGTCATGAACAGTACAGTGCCAATTTCCCTCATTGTTCCGGGCAACATTGGAGATTTCAATGGAACAGTTACCCTCACTTAGGTTTCCAATGATTCTAAACCCATCTGTAATGTTAGAATGATGCAGAGGCTCATATTGTCCTGCAAAAGAAAAGCTTGTGATAAGAGTAAGAAAACATATAATTAATTGAAAATTATAGTTTTTCTGTGTTATAATACAGTTTTATAAATTTAATACAGAAATGTTTAGATATTTTTTCTTATGATAAAAGTAAAATTATTTAAGGAGTGAGATACTGATTCAACATTATTTTTCGAGATGGATGCAAGTGCTGCTGTCTGATTTTATCAGTCATCATTTCATGGGCTCATGTTTAAAAAACAAAACTTAACATTCAGACCTGATATTGCTGTTTGAGCTTTTATTATAGAACTGCGAAGGTTTTCATGATGCCTTCTTTAAAATAACTTTTCCTGTTTCATTTAACTACACATACAAATTCATCATAATGGTTTTTTATAGCTGACTGCGATCCATATGATCATTATATAAAAAAAGTTACTGCAATTTTGAAAGTTAGTATTAGGATCATGATTAGGACTACCTTTGCTCCTAACTTATATGTCCTTGCTTTAACAGTGTCCTTACTTTCAGTACACAATAATTATTACTTGCAGAAGTTTTAATCATATGTTTTTTAATCTAGTGTTTAATTTTAAAGAGGCGTGGTATCTGGCATAATTGTAAAAGTTAATCTTGAACATACCTTGTGTAGCAGTGATGTTTTCTCCTCTAGGCGTGATCCAGGAACATGTCTCTATAGGTTTGTCAACTTGGCACTTTAGAACAGCTGTTTCATGAATGAAAACATCTTTTATGATGTCATCTTCTGTTGACTGAAATTTGAATCCAACCTGTGCCCAAAAAATGACAGATTTTGCTTTTTACATATGTTGATATTTTATTATTTTTTTATTTTTTTAAGTTCATATCTTCAACATTACAAGTTATATATTTTTGCACTTTTGTTTGAGTTTAAGCTTTTTCTTAATCAGTCTGTTTCTGACTGCTGTTCTAATTGTATTTTATAGCTTGGTATGGGTGTCTGTTTTAAGGGCATAGAGTTAAGTAACTTATAACTTTGCCTTTAGAAACTGGAAACCTTCCTTACCTCACCAGGCCTGGAAGTTTCTCCTTCACGACGACCATTTCGGGGTGTAAAGTCTGTGTTGTTACCCTTAGGAGGCTCCCATGTTGCACTTTCAGATTCTGTATCATGAAGATAAAGTTAGAATTTGGGCATTAAGAAATTGTTTAGTTCCCTTTCCACAGTTCTTAAATCTCTCTCTCTCTCTCTCTCTCTCTCTCTCTCTCTCTCTCTCTCTCTCTCTCTCTCTCTCTCTCTCTCTCTCTCCTGTATATTAAAACTTACCTGTTATAACTCTAACGACAACAGGTTTACTCATGATGAATTTGGAAGACTGAAACTTCAGTGCCTGACACAACCATTGTCCTTCTTGTACCTTTCGTATCTGGAGAAAAACCAAAATAGAATAATAAAATTAATATCTTTTGAATATTCTTTGACACATCTAGGCTTGTGGAACATTTTCATGTTAAGGGTGTTATAAATATGACATAAGAAACTTAAACTCTTTGCATATAGCAAAATACAAAAATAAAAAACATATATTGATTTGCTTATAGAAAAATACAAAAATCAAAATCATGTATTAAATTGAAATTTGAATTTAGAACGAATGGTTCTTTCCCCTACATTTACCTTTTTGTGTTTTTTTTAGGTGATACCATATCTATTTTGGTAGAGAAACTTGCTTCAAAAAATGGATTCATGTTTACCTTAGCTATTTTGATAGAACAGTCTTGGCGTCCATGAGGGCTGAACTCTTTAACTTGCAGGGGTGTCACACGCTTGTCAAAGAATTTTAAGTCTAACTCTAAGAAGTACCAGCGACATAATTGAGTTTTACTTGCTGTCTAGTGGGGTCAGAAAAAATAACTTTTAGTACATATATTGGGATTTGTAAATAAAAATGGGATGAGCTATTACAGTGTGTGACATAGTTTCAATTCATTTGAATGAACTTTGTTAAATAACAATAAAAGAAAGCATCACATGTAGGTTACACACCTTGCATTTGAGAATAACCTGCTCTCCTACTGGCACTGTAACATTTGATGGTTGCACAAGGAACTCAGAATCAGGTGAAGGTGTTACTTCTTGGCCAGTTACAGTGGTACATACTGGGGAAGAGGAAGGGAAAGGGAGTATTAATGGATCATGTTTTACTGAATCATTTTGTGTGTCATAATTTGATTTCAGCTACTACCCTTTGTAATGGTACACTCAGATTTCTATTTATATGTTGCTGATGTTTTTTAATATTAACATGTTAATTGATTATCAGAAAAAAAAATTTAAATACTGTGAGATACTTTGAAAATATTTATAAAAGGAGAATGTGGAGAGTAAATATCCGCATGAATTTTACAATTGGAATGTATAGAATGAAAGAAGTTGATCTGATGAATGTATAATAATAGAAAATGTAAGTTGTTTGTTTTATATACCTATTGTGTTTGTTCCTAAATGTTACACTTGTTTGCAGAATGAGAGGAAGTGGAGGTAATTAGAAATCTGTAGACTTGGTGGCAAAAAATAAGTGTGTCTAGGGCAGCAAAATTAGCATAGATATTTCAGCTAATCAGTGTGAGGTGTGGCTGTTAAGTGTGAATATGAATAATTACCCACTTATATGAATTGTCACACAAGTGCATGGAGATGAAGTTGAATTGTAATTTTGAAAAGTACTACATTGCCCACTAAACTTCTCAAATTCTTCATTCTTTTTAGATATGCTTGTCACTACAAAGCTTTAGGTCTAAATGCAAGAACTTGAAAGAACTCTGATGTCTATAGCAGGACTTGAACCTGCATCCAGAGTATCAGAACATAGTCATTATGCCAAGCTAACTACGAGGGTGGAACCTCATTCTGATACTCTGGATGTGGGGTCAAATCCTCCTAACATCAGAATTACTTAATCTACTTGCTTTTGGATGTAAGGCTTTATAGTAACAAGCTTATGCCAAAACTATGAAGAACTCAAGAAGTTAAGAGGGCATTGTGGTTATCACAATATAGGCAAAAGTCATGAAGGACAGTGAAAGAAGGAGTACTGCAAGGCCATTCGACTCGATGTCCGTTACTTAGCAGACTGACAAATATAAAAATAAGCTTACAAAGGAAGGTCGTATAAATGACAGATAGAGATTTTGAAGGAAAATATGTACCTGGAATCCAACACATCTGGAGAATTAGTAACCTTCCCAAAACAGGGGTACAATTTAAGAGGTTTACAAAAGAGTAAGTCCAACCGCTCAGAAGCAGGGACAAGACAATTAAGATAATACAAGCTGGAGCTAAGATTAAAATTACAAATTGGAAGTAAGTTGTATAATGGATTCTAAAAGATTTCATGACAAGATATCTTTTGATCTTGCAATTACTGAACTGCCATTCCAGTTTATTCTGTGGTCATTTTCACTTAAATTAATGAATATTGCATTGGATGTTTGCTCAGTTTTGACAGAATACTTATGCTGTTTAATTCTTACTTCTAAATCCTTGCTAGATTGGATGATATGAAACAAAGCGCAATCCAAACAGGGAATTTTATATATTATGTCGTTGCTTTTCTTGGGGCCATTTTTTATTAGCATACCTTTTAGTGAGTTATTATAAGAAAAAACGAGGTTGATCTCAAAAGATTTTAACAATGATTGTATGGTTTCAAAACCGCTAAAATAAGGCAAGCCAAGAGAGTTCTTAGAAGTATTTTTCTCCATGTTACGTACACTAAAAAACTTTTGTTCCGACTAAGTACAAACCGTCGGTTGTCTAACAAAAGGATATCCGCGGGAACGCGCCGCCGCTACCGCATACAAAGAGTTCAAACTTGAATCGCTGTACCTGGGTCTGGGGGTAACTGCGCGGGGTGAGCCCGGGCCAGCTTGGGTAGGTCATTGTGATACCATTCTTTTCGCGGTAGCCGTCGTGTCAACACCTACTCCTTCCGCCTTGACCCGACTTGAGATAAACAACGCATGACCGCCGACTGTAGTCTTTCTTTATCGTGATATATCTTTGACATCCTGTGCTTGAGTGCTTCCCCAGTGCCCTTTTCCTATCCTTTTATTTATCCTTTAGTATTACCTAGCATCCTAACTTCCCTGTAAGTATGGAAGGCGGATCTATGGTGGGTTTTTCGGGGAGGATTTGTGTGTGTGTTTCCGATGGCATGCGTTGCGGTACATCTTTGCCTTCGCCAACCTCGGATCCTCATCTGGTGTATTGCTTGTAGGGGTTTTGAATGTTCCCCTGATGCATCGTGTTCAACCTGTGCGCAGTGGAATAATGATCAGTGGAGGCTCTATTATGAGGCGCATGAGAGTGTTTTCAGTGACGCTAATGTTGATGCCGATAAGCCTAGGCCTAGGCCGACTACTGTTGGGCCTAAGGCCGTGTGTGAGGGGGATAGTGCCCAATTGGAGAACACTAGGCCTAGTAATCCTTCCTCCTTATTAACGGGGGACCTAGTTAGTGAGCTAGTGTCCTTCCCAAGAAACTTAGGCTAAAGAACCCTCGTCGTCGGGGGTCTAGGACAGCAGGTAAGAGGAAAGACGCTACCCTAGGGGCTGGGATCATGTTCCTGCTCGAAGCGTAACAAGAAGGGGTCTTCAACCGAGAGCTTGTTCCCGCCTAGCCTAAAGGCCGAACTATCTAGGTATGACCATAGCAGTACCGAGACACAGCGGGTGCCAAGGTAACCCCCTGTTCCTCTCGGGCACAATCAGTCCAGCCCCAGGAGGGATCCGGTGACGGACCTGATGCCCTCACCCTCCCATCCTGAGGACAGTGCTAAGAGCCCGGAACGGGACGGGCCAACTCGCAGGAGCAGGAGGCCCCCTCCCCTCCAGAAGTTGCGGCAACCCGAGCAAGAAGCCAGCCAGCCACAACGCTCGGAGGAGGAGCATCAATGGAGACCTTTCGATGCCGCAAGGCCTAGGTCGCGCTGAGAATACCAGTGCCAGCGTTGATGCCCGAAAAAGCTAGGGCCTAGGCATGAGCCTAGTACCTCCGCACCACCTCCATCAGTTAGCCTAGGTACAGTGGGGGCCCAGTCCTCACTCCCGCACTGGACATTGCGAACCTGGTCAAACAGGCGGTGGAGGACTACTTAAGCTCCAAAAAAGGAGGTTTCCCAGCAAGTGGAGAAGAAGAACACCAGTCTAGAGGAGTCTGCCCGTAGGATGGAAGAAGCCAGGAAGAAGTTCCTTTTGGAAAAGAAGTCAGAGGAACTGTTTCCAGATTTGGGTGACAGTTCTGACTCTGATTCCGAGCCCGATTCAGTGCTACCGAGGGGGGAGCCACCCGATTCTGACCCCGATTCGGACGGCAGTCAGACTAGCTCACCTGCGGAGCCCGAGCCCTTATCATTCAACCAGATTCTGTCGTTGATTAGAAGCGCCAATGGCCTAACAGAAACTGAGGAACTGAACCAGGAGTTTCAGTCAGAGGTGCATAAGGTGCTCAACCTGAAGAATTCACAGCCCCCCTCGGTCAGCCTCCCCTGGAGCAACCAGGTTAGGCTAGCCATGGCTAGAGCGTCCCGAGAAGCCACGACTTCACCAACTAGGGTATCTGAGAAACAGAGGTGGCTTCCTATCCCTGCTCCGGGGGCCAGCAGGTATTATAGGCCAACAGGTGACAAACTAAGGGAGTCTGCATATTCCAGGGACCTGCAGATCTCTTAGATGTCAGTCTGGACGCCCTTCAGAAAAAAAGCACCTCTTGCTCTCTCCCTCAGAAACCGAAGGACTCATTCGCGCTCTAGCTCTGGCCCTCGCTACGAATTCGTGGATGGAACGTCCCCTACTGGCATCACTTCCGCAGTTCTTACCCTCGAGCTTCCCAGCGCCTCAGCAGCAGCAGAACTTGTCTTCCTTCATGCAGTGTGGGATCAAGACACTCTCGCACCAAGCAGACAACTTAGCGGTCCTGTGGGCTAATATGGTGAAAAGGAGAGAGAATGCCTTCAAGGAGGCCAAATCGCCAGTGGTGAGAGACCTCCTCCCGGATCTTACGGACAAAAACCCGCTGTTCCAGAAAGAACTTATTCCTGCGGAAGAAGTTCGCAAGGCAGCGGAGAAGAAGGAGCGATCTCTCCAATCTAGGGCTCTCTCCAATTCCGCAACCCCGGGCCATAGACCACGGCCAGCACCACAGATTAGCCAACAGGTAAGAGAAGCGCAGAGACCGGCTTTTCCCGTGCGTAGGTCGAGAGGAGAAGAAACCTTACTCTGGTGGTCGAAGGACAAGTTCCATAGGGAGAAGACGTCGTCCCTTTCCATTTCAAAGGAGCGGAAGCAAGAAGGGCAACAGAAGAGAGGATCCCCGCAAGAAATTAGGCAGGCCAATCCTGCCCGTCAGCGAAGGTAGGGGGTTGCTTGGCTGCCAATGGCAAGTGTGGCAGCAAGCAGGAGCGCGGAAGATTGGACCCTGCAGGTTATCAAGTCAGGCTACCGTTCTTCCCTCCAGTCTACACCCACTCTATCCCCTACCCCCATCCAAGTCCCTTCCTATCGACCGGACTCGGACCGCGGACGGGCCCTATGGAGGAGGAAATATCCAAGCTACTTCAGAAAGGGGCGTTGGAAGAGGTTCAGGATCCAGGTCCAGGGTTCTACTCCAGACTCTTCCTGGTAGAAAAGGCAACAGGGGGTTGGAGGCCGGTCATAGACCTTTCACCCCTCAACAAGTTCCTTTCTCTGACAAAGTTTCGGATGGAAACGGCAGACTCCGTTCGAGCTTGTGTCAGGGAGGGAGACTTCATGCCAACTGACCTTCAAGATGCACTACTTCCAAGTCCCTGTTCACCCCTCCTCCAGAAAATTCCTCAGGATTGTCAGCAAGGGAAAGACTCTGCAGTTTCACCTGCCTGTGCTTCGGCCTCGCCACAGCCCCAGGTGTTCACCAGGGTCTTCAAGATAGTGTCAGTTTGGGCACATGCAAGAGGCATCCGTCTCCTCCGCTCATCTTAGCCGAGACGGCTGCGCAGTGTGCGGAGCACCTTCAGCTAGTTTTGTCATTCGTTCAGGAACTGGGAGTGGTGGTGAATGTCGACAAGTCGGATTTCATCCCAGACAAAAAGGATGGTGTACCTCGGAATGACACTAGATTCATCCCTCATGAAGGCCTTTCGCCCTCGGAGAACAGGTCTCTGGCCTAGTATCTGAAGTGCGGAGAGCTTTGGGGCCCAGCCCTCCCACGGCAAAACTCTGCCAGTCCATCTTAGGACACATGGCCTCAATAGAGAGACTAGTGCCTCACAGCAGAAGGCGTATGAGGCCGCTTCAGTGGCTGTTCAAGAAACAATGGTCTCCTCAGGAAGGGGACCCCAACAGCAAAATTCTTCTCTCCCAAGAAGTAAGGAAGTCCCTGGAGTGGTGGATGGTGCCTTCCCACCTCCAAGGGGGCATCTCTCTCAGTCCGAGAACCCCAGAGATTCTTCTCTTCACGGATGCATCAAAAGAAGGGTGGGGGGCGCACCTGACGGAGGAAGAAGTGAGCGGCCTGTGGTCGGAAGAAGAGAAAGCATCTCACATCAATTGTCTTGGAATTGAAGGCAGTCTCTCTTCCCTCAGCACTTCCTGTCTCAACTCCAAGGGAAAAACGGTGGTCCTAATGTCAGACAAACTCCACGGTGGTGGCCAATATCTAAACAAACAGGGGGGCACAGTCTCACTGGATCTCTGTCGCCTGGCAGTCCATCAGGAGTAGCAGAGGAAATGGTTAGCAGAGGAAATGGACATCACCCTCAAGGCAAGATATATTCCAGGCAAGAAAAATGTTTGGGCGGACCATCTGAGCAGGAGGGGACAGATAATCAACACAGAGTGGTCCCTCCATCAAGAAGTAGCAGATGGCCTGATAAAGAGGTGGGGGGGGCTCTCCGTCGATAGACCTCTTTGCCACCGCATGGAACAGAAAACTGCCAGTGTTCTTCTCCCCACTCCCAGACCCGCAGGCAGCGGGGGAGGATGCCCTCCTGCAAGATTGGAAGAACCTGGACGCTTACGCCTTTCCGCCTTTCCCCCTCCTCCAGAAGATCCTTCAGAAGATTCGCTACTCGCAGAACCTGCGAGTAACTTAGTAGCCTCCTTGGTGGCCGGAAGCCCCCTGGTTCCCAGAAGTGCTGGATCTTCAGTTAGAGGACCCGGTAAGCCTACCAGACAGAATAGATCTCCTCGCCCAACCCAACAACGGATGCCTACACCCAAATCCGTCGGCCCTCCGCTTACACGGGTTCAGACTGTCATCAAAATCCTCCGCGATAGAGGTTTTTCCAGGCAGTTAGCTGAGGCCATGGCCAATCCTGTGAAACCTTCCTCAGGCAGATTGTACCAGGGAAAGTGGCGACGGTTTCAAGATTGGTGTCAAGATAAAGGCATTGCCCCAGACGAGGCCACCATCCCTCAACTAGCGAGTTTTTTCCACCACCTCAGGAAGGATAAACGACTATCCATATCGGCAGTGGAGGGTTATAGAGCGGCTTTAAATCAAGTATTCGCGTTGAAAGGCATGGACCTCGCTGCATCTCCAGAAATTTTGTTGCTCTTCAAGCACTTTAGGAAGACCTGTCCCCGAGAGAGCTACGGACTCCCCACTGGGATGTAGCCTTAGTCCTGGAATCCTTGAGAGGTCCTCCCTATGAGCCCTTACATTCAGCTTCCTTGAAGAACCTCACCTTGAAGACCCTTTTCCTCTTAGCCCTGGCATCTTCGAAGAGGGTCAGCGAACTACACGCGCTGTCCTACGAAGTGTCACACACCAGGCGTTGGTACACTAAAAAACTTTTTTGGGGCTTCAACAAATTAAATATCTAATATAGTATGTGAAGGAAACAAAGGCAAAAGGTACAAACGAGTTGTAGATTATAGGTAAGTGACACCTGTTAGTTACTATATTTCAAACAATCACAAAAAATATGTACATTGAAATCTAATTTTTATTTACATGGTGAGAGAATTGAATACTTTTTGTTTCCAGTAATTTCTGCTGACTGATGAGGAGGCAGAAGACTAGCTACTGCAACAATTCACTTAGTGATAGGGAAGAAGCAAAAAGCAGTAAAAGTGTATAGTGTACATTCTTATACACTATTAAACTATTAATGAGTGAGTTTAATGAGAACCTAGGAGAGAGAGAGAGTGTTTATAGGTTGGTATTCAGTTTTACTGGGCAGTGCTGGGTTGGTCAGCCAGTATATAATATTTGTCAGTAGATGACAGTGTGTGTTGTTTACTTTGTGAACTTCCAATGACAGATGATGCTCCTGCTAAGTTTTCTCCAAGTTCATAACTTTCGAAGCATGGAAAAATAAAAAATTTTGAACGTTTGAATCCATTTTATTTGCTTCATTTTACCTTTCTAATGTCCAAAGTAATTCTTTATAATGCTGCATATTACATATGTAAAAATCGTGAAAATAGTATAATCTATGACTCCCAAGTTAACTCTGGAATGTAAAAAAAAAAAATTATGCATTAACCTACAATTTAAAACCAAATGACAAACAAATCAAGATACGAACAGTTATCTGGAACATAGTTAACTCTTTTGTAAGTTGGATAATGACTAATGAGAATTAATGTAAATAATGAAATGAAACTGAAAATACAAAGCAAGAATTATTTAATCATTTAGGGGAACGCTTCATAACCGTGCAACGTCATAGGGTGAGACCGTCGTTACCCAAGGATTGCCTGTACAGTGAACTCCACATATTTGTGCACTCTGGATTCGCAGATTTCTCTCTGGAACATATATACCCATTATTTGCAGAAAATTTGCCTATTCATGGTATTTTTCTATGAGAAGTATCCACAAATTCCTGGTTTTTTATTTCATCATAAAATTCACTTTTTTTATAAAACTATTTAAAAAATTAGGTATAAACATTTTTAGTCTGGTTTTCTTAAGTTTTAGCTAACAAAATAACCAGTTTTAAGAGTTTTTATAGGGGTCTCAACTATCTGCGGATTCTAGCTCGTCTTGGAGGGTCTGGTACGCATCCCTTGCGAATACGGGGGACTACTGTATATGTATGTACAATGTATATACAATAATACCTTGAATTTTCGCGAGGTTAGATTCCAAAACCTGCTGCGGATCAGGAGGAATCGCAGATGTTTTGTTGGAGTCTATAAAAATGCTAATATATGTTATTTCTAGAGTTTAAATCCTAATATGAGCCAAATCATGCTTCCAAAGCACCTTGATTAGCTTAATACGTTACCCTTAAAAAAAGAAATAAATGGTTGACATAAAAATAGAGTGCAGTATCCCCTCATGGATATTTGCCACACTAGCACATTTACAGTACAGTATGCTAATGTTACCCCTTCGCTGATTCATTGCCTTCCGTTTTGTATTGCACTCACAGTAAGGTAAAACCAAGTATTGAATGGGACTGTAAACTTGTTTTTGTCCTTGTGTGTGTATCTTTAACATTTTTTCATCAACCCTGTCAGTTTGCTTTGTGCTACCAATATGGGTAGGTGTCTTGTGTTCCCTGTCTTTTGCTATTTTAATTTCTTTTTTCAATATTTAATGTTTTAATTTTCAAATTGTTTTTATTTTTAAAGTTTTTTATTTTTTATTTTTTTCTCTCTTTGTCCTGTTTAGATGTAAATATGGTGTTAATAAGTAAATGTTGTTTATAATCCCTATATTATGTATGCAAGCTTTAGTTATTTTAACCGTTTTTCAGTCTGGAAAATGTATCAAGCAATACGAAACATCGGCATTTTAATAAAACGGATATAAACAGTAACTCCTTTCCATGAACTCCAAATTGTCTACTGCCTGAGCGCCTGCTCCTGCCATTGGATATATCTTATATATAAAAACATATATATATAATATATATATTATATATATATCGGATACTAGATATATAATATATATATATATATATATATAACCACTTATCACATCACCGTGATTCATATAAATCATTCGAGCCACAAATGTCCTTTAATATCTAATTCGCTCTACCTCGGAATTGATATATTTTCCCGAAGGGGAAAGTCAGCTTCTTTACCGAAAATGTCCTTACACCGTTGGGTATGTCTGTGTGTTTTAAAATAATTTTAGTTCAGTAATGTATTTACGCATATTTAAGAAATTTTAATCTCGTCAGAACCACTGGTTCGAACCACACCGGTCATTGAACGTGTATCCGGTAGAAAGTAGTTGAATGGACTACCTGCTTTTTTTTTTTTGCTGCATGACGTCACTTTCGGTCTCAAGTCTGACGTCATATTTTGCCTAGAGGCGCCAATGTGTACCGAGAATTGAACGTCTTCAAGGTTACCGAGAGAAAGAGGAAGAATGTCTTTTGAGATATACGTAGAATATGTACCGTTTAATTGCTTGGAATATTTAACGTACGTTGGGAGAATCAGAAAAACAAGTGTGTTCCTTTGCACTCAAATCAAGGCCATTATTGTTATATTTATTTCCTAAAGCAAAGGTAAGAACCCTGGACACTTGTGATTGTCGTTTAAGCCAGTCTGCTGGCACGGGCTCTTCGTAATGGATTTTTTCTACTTAACCGAGGTCACCAGGTTTGTTTTTTACTGCTCCTGGCATATTTGGATGAATTCTGAGTCGTTTATTGAATGGGATGTGTGTTTAGTACTTCGATGATTATTTGGTCAGGGAAAAGGAAATGAGCTTCGAGATGGCATTGGATGGATGGAGTGAAAACGTAGTTTGATTGCCCTTCGAGGGAAGCAGCAATGACGACGCTTCTGGTCAAAGGGAACGACACTGCAGGAGATCACTTGGCCTTCAAGCTGAAACTTCATGGTTTTACTGTTATTATTATTATTATTATTATTATTATTATTATTTTAGTCTCCTTGGATATCGCAAGAAATGTACGATATCGTAATATAGTACGGATTAGTTCAAAATGATATACAAATAACAGAGAGAGAGAGAGAGAGAGATATCATGAAGGGGTTTCTGTCTTGTTTCAAGGACCAGCGACCCTTATAGCTACATGCTTCACATTCCTGGATGATTATTGACGCTCACAGTCCCTGTCAAAAATGCAAAAGTATATCGTTGATTTTGTAACTAGTCGCTCACGATGATGCTGTTAAGATGGAGGTTGTCGGCCTGTCTACTCATTTGTGATAATTGACCTAAGCTAAACTAATGATAGCAGATACCTTTCGTAATATGAGTGTAGATATGGAGATATTCGTAATGTTTATTGATTTCGGCATGAGCAGATGAGACATTGAATATCAGAAAGCCAGCTGTCATAATATATCGTGAGCCCAGGATGGACCTGGAAAAAGGAAAGGATGCCATCAACACCTGACAGCAGAAATGGCGTTTGTGTTGAACTAAACATTGTGGGATTGAAAGGAACCACGCCCCAACCTGCGCGTTGCTGCTCTGTCGTTGGGGACCATAATAAGGTTCGTTTCCTCGTCTTCGGGCTGTTTGCTGCATGTTGTATGTAGAGGTGTGACACTGTGAGCGGGCATGCACAAGTTATAACTGATTCACTTAAGGTAGATTCTCGGATGAGCCTTATTCTTACGAGACGTTTGTTTGGTGGCTGCTGATTGGCTGGTACCGGGAAGTAGGCAGCTCCCAGCCAATCAGCGGCCGCCAAACTAACGTCTCGTAGGCATAGGGCTCAACCAAGAATCTACCTTAAGTGAACCAGTTATAGTTGGTATTGTAATTGCAGTATGAGGGTCGGCAGGAAGTAATTTGTCTACATAAACAACTGCCGTAAAGTATGAAGTGTTTTGGTTATAGTTTTCCTCTCACGTGCCATCTGGATCTGATACTTAGTGACTTAGTCATATCCGCCTGAATCACCTTCCTCTCCTC
>NC_061109.1:100321135-100376135 GCF_015104395.2 Macrobrachium nipponense | reverse complement strand
GGGTCAAATATGTAAATTTTAACTTTGTTGTCTGAAATCACGACAGCTTGGCAGTGAAGACAAATGAAGGAAGTGTGCTCAGGTGGCTTTTTTTTTTGCGTTCGGAGATAATGGAGGCCAGCCGGAAATAGCTTTAGTCCTAGGATGTTATTTGAGTGATGGCTGCTACCCAGCCTTTGGAGGGGCTTTTCCCCCTTGAATTCCTTTACAATTTAAGGGACGATAAAAGTGATAAATATCAGCAGTGTTGCCAGTACTTCAGTGGGTCCTGAATAAAACAAAATATGTAGCCAACTAGATTTGGTTAATGAATATGTTGGGTTGTACTTTTTCGGTAATGAATTGAAACGAAGAAATTAGCCACAAAATGACGACTGTAGGAAGTTTTACCACTTGTGTGAAATACATTTTGGTTTTTGCATTGTTGCAGATCATAATGAGAAAATCTGGCTCCTATATTATTTTAGAAGATTTTAGTAGACAGCAGGATGTGAGAGTAACCAAAGGAATAAGGAAATGAGAAAAGGAAACTTATGTAATCTGATCAATAAGTGACGACGATTTATCACATCCTTGAGGAAATTGATGAGAATATGCAGGATATACATTTAGGAGAGAGACTTTTGACTGGTGTATATTTGAAAGAGAGTAACTCAGATAGACTCTTACTAACCCGAGATGAAATATATCAACAGCGCTGAAGTCTTCATGGTGTGACTCTGCGACGCTGAGCGACACGAGCTCTTCATATTTTGTACTGCAAGTTTCTTTGGCACAGAATACCTATAGTTGCCCTTGTTATTTTTTCGAGAATTTTGTCTACATTAATGACACTGTAGGCACCGTTAGATGACACAGACCCACTGACTTGTTTCACCTTAGTTCTATTCACTTTCTATAGATGCAGTTGCCCTTCTTTGCTATTTCACGTTTTTGATAAGGATTGGTGTACTACAGGTAACTTATCATCCTTTAATTCACTATGTTAATCACTCGATAGTCGCACGAAACCTCAGAGGGCGTGAGTAATGAGGACAGCATGAAGGTACGGCCTGGTTTCAGACAGACGTCGCTCGTCCCACCAGTGTCGCTGTCAAAGGAAGACTACTCTGTAGTATAGTTGTTCGGGCTTTTGCCAGGCGAGGCTCAGGCCGGCCCCCACTCCCCAGGCCAGTCGTCCGACTCTCATTTACGTATAAGGAAGGCTTCAGTCGCTCTGCGGCGAATGTTTGCTGCCCCTGTGCCGCCCCCCCCGCCCAACTCCTCCATTCAGTAACATGCAGACTCCAGTCCTCCACCCATCTCTTTTCTTCCCCCAAGCATCCCACCTATGACCTCCTCCAGCACCCAACCAGTCCTCCCACCCCCTTCCCTACGACACCTCTCGATTTTGCTCAAATTTTCGTTCAGACTTCAGCCCAAGGAATGAAACAGACGTTATACGATAAAAGTATCATCCGATTTCTCTGATAAACTGATTTCACGTCGAGTTCGGATATCATTTAGCGTTTCATTATTTAACTGAAAACAAATCCAAAGAACAAAACGAATACGAGCGTAAAGGAATGAGATTCGGGTGAAAGAAATCATCCCCTTTAGTTGACTCGAGTTGCCGGGTTGCCGGATGAGTCACGGGGCCTCCGGATTTCATGGAATTTCCGATGTCTCACCGCGTACTCTGGCCTCTGGCCTCTCTCTCAGGGAGAAGAGGCCCTACGTCACTTCGCGAGAATGTTTTCGCTGCTTTTGGCACTTTCTAGGATTTGATGGAAGTGAGAGTGCACTTAGTTTAGTTTGCTATTTCCTTTGTTACACCTGTACTTCACGATCCTCGAGATAGAGAGAATTTATGCCTCGCCTAAACGTTTGTTTTTGCTACCTATGATGCTTAGTTGACATGGTGTAATATAAGGTGTAGTAGGAGTCATTCAATCATGCTTCCGAGATCATTTTTACTGTCGAAGATACCTATTGTTGCCTGCCATAATCGACATTATTAGCATAATTTTCTTGCAAGTTATTATTGTAGTTGCCAGGAATTTGTCCGCATAACTTCAAAGGTCGAATTGCAGCCTTCGTAAGGACGTCCCGCGTAATTCTCGTTGCTCTCTGGTCAAGCTAGAAGGGCCTTCTCGGAGGAAAATCCTACTTTTTGTCTTTAAAAACTTCTGTCAGAAAACTAGCGAATATATGAGTTGCACACACACATATTATATCACGCTATTATTCCAATATATATAATCTCTCCCTCTCTCTCATTCATATATATATATATATATATATATATATATATATTTATATATATATATATATTTATAAAGAGAGAGAGAGAGAGTTACAAGGATTAGAATGTCTCAAAGACTTATTAGTCCTTCTGTGAGACATCACGTGCTCACTTATCTGTAGGAGCAGGTTTTACTATTAATTCATAGTACCCTAATGATTTGTCTACCTTTCTTTTAAACTCTTCCACACTGTTGCTGTTTACAACTTCTGGTGGCAGTTTATTCCATGTGTCACACATCTTGTATGTGAAGAAGTTCCCACAATGAGATGTGTTATATCTCTTCAGTTGTAGTTTCCATCCATTATTTCTTGTCTGGTTTTTGTTTAATGTGAAGAAGTTACTGTCTGCTTTTGTTATGCCTTTAAGAATTGTGAGTGTTTCTATTATCCCAGGAACTTTTGGGTTTTGATGTTAAGTAATTATATAAAAGCTGAAACTTTCCACAAATGTAGATATGTGATATGACCAACATATCAAAAGTCCCATGGCCTCCCATGCTTGATTTAGCCGCCATATTGTAAAATTGCCACCGTAGTGGAATTTCCTAAGATTGAAATGTGTCGTAAAATAATTTTTTTATCGAAAAACATTACTGAGTAAATGTTGTTCAGAACTTATTTTTTGACAAGACGAAGTAGTTTGCTTTACAAAATTAACGCATTTTATATGAAATAAGAATAAAAACTGAAACTAATCATATAATTTTATTTTCAAAAACAATTTCCTCAGAACTGGTGGTCTGTAAGACCAAATATTTCGAAACAAAAGTTATAGAAAAAATAATTTTCTTTTCAAATATATATTACATATAGAAAAATGAAGTAGTTATCACTAAACAAACAGAAAATCAGTATGTGACATTAGCCCTGGGACCTTAGGGTTTTGATGTGAAATGATAACATAAAAGCTGAAACGTTGCACTAATGTAGAGATATGGGACATGAACAACATATTAAAAGTCCCATGGCCTCCCACGCTTACGTTAGCCGCCACATTGGAATTCGCTTAAAATTGAAGTATCTCTTAAAATAATGGTTTTATCGAAAAACATCACTGAGTAAAATTTGAGCTAAGCCTTTTTTTCTAAGAGGTATGAGTAGTTTCCTTTACAAAATTAAGGCATTTTGTAAGAATATGAGAATGAAAATAGTTAAACTAGTCCTATAATTTTATTTAAAAAACAATGACCAGTCTTTCGAAACAAAAGTTATAGAAAAAAATAATCTTTTCAAATATGCATACAAGTTTGTACATATCTAGAAAAATCAAGTAATTATCACTATAAATAAACAAACAAAAAAATCAATATGGGAATTGGCCAGACAAACCAACCAACAGTACCTTTCGTTTTTCTAATTAAAAGATAGCATTACTTTGCTTGCGTTCCACTCAATTACTGAACGGTAAGCATTACTTTGCTTGCGTTCCACTCAATTACTGAACAGTAACGCCTTTTGAGACATTGTTGCATTATGTACACTAATAAGCTCGGAAATGACAGTGAGAGACGCTGATACAATTCACGTAGGATGCACACGAAAGTATGAGTATTTTTTACATTAATGAACTACATCGCACAAATATCTTGTGCACAATTATGTAGTAACTATTCTGTTACTCCAACATATAAATGTTAAACTAAAAAGATAGAAAAAAATATTTCAATTGAAATAGGAAAGAAATATAGATGATGAACCCCTCTACACGTGAAGGACTACAACATGTTGGCAATAAAAATGGTATGAAGGTACAAATGACAGTAATTAAAATGGAATTAATCCAAATTTTGTATCATAGGTAAATAACACGCGCAGGCTTCAAAGTAAATCTTAGATCATCCCTATCCAATTCATTTTCTTCCTCAAATGATTGTGAATTTTCACAGCCATATATTAAATGACTTCTTTTTCCCCTTCCCATACATAGCTGATGTGTTACAACCTGTGACTGTATGGAGGAACAACAAAAGTTGACAAATGTATCCCAAATTATCTTAAAGCTTGCCAATATCATGTCTCAAATTATCTTGAAGTTTGCCAATATCGTATGCCTTGTTGGGATTGAGGGCTTTACCAGTTTTAATAAAAAGCATTTTCGTAGAGTGATTAGAAAGGAATACAAGAAGTACAAGCAACTTTTGTCGTCACCCATTACTGCAACTTTGTCCTATATCTTATATAGACCGTTAGGACAGTTGGTATATCTGCATCATCATTAGCTTGGTTATGAGACAGCATCTATGTATGGGAAGGGGCAATAGAAGTCATTTAATATCTTGAAGAATAGACAAGACATCTGTGACACAGTTTCTGAATTTAATAACCCAGCAGCATCTAAAGGTGAAGATGGCTAGAGCTGGTGAAGCTTTCATCCTTTCTGTGTACAGAGCAGTGAAAGCTGACAGGTGTCAGACCTTGGATAAGTATCCCTTTTTTGAAAACAAGAGAACAGTAGCAAAATTGTCAGTCAAATCTGTATATTTGATCTCTACATTGCCACCAACATGGGATGCAGCTTGATTGCAGTCTTTTAGGGTGTTCTTGCATAAAAAAAATTGGCATGACAACCATCTCTCTCCAGTTGAATGGGGATGGGAGATTTGCGGAACTCAGCTGAAACGAATACCTTCTATTAATCCTCCAGCTCTGAATGACGACTGATAAACGCTTTTTCTCTCCTCCTAACACCTCCTCTCTCTCTCTCTCTCTCTCTCTCTCTCTCTCTCTCTCTCTCTCTCTCTCTCTCTCTCTCTCTCTCTCTCTCTCTCTCTCTCTCTCTCTCTCTCTCTCTCCTGTTAAAATAGTTCTTTCAGTTACATTGCCCGGCATTTTTGACATTATATATTTCACCACTTCTCACCGCCCATTCCTATCAGGGCTGAACTTCGACTTAAAGGGCATTGGAAGTGTCACTATTCATCTTTGTGACCTTGAAAAGTATGAATTTGACACTAATATCTGTCGTTTCTGGTTATTTTTACACGTCACCCCCTTCCTCCCCCTTCTCACCACCCCCACTTCTTATCAGGGCTGAACTTGGACTTAAAGGGCATCAGGGGAATGTCACTATTCATCTCAGGGACCTAGAAAACTATGGATTAGGCACTAATGTCTGTTGTTTTTGTTTATTTTGTCAACCCCTTCCTATTGGGGCTGAACTTGGACTTGAAGGGCTTCGGGAATGTCACTATTTATCTCAGCAACTTTGAAAACTATGGATTAGACACTAGTATCTAAAATTTGCGGTTATTTTTAAGTCATCCCCTCTCACCCTTTCTCACCCCTTCTCAATTCCCCTTCCGATCAGAGCTGAACTTGGACTCAAGGGCATCGGGAATGTCACTATTCATAGCAGCAACCTCGAAAACTATGGATTAGACACTAATAACTGTTGTTCTGGGTTGTTGTTTACATTTATCCCCCTTCTCACAGCCCCCCTTGGTGCCAGTGATTCTTACCCTCACAGTATTCTTTTCCAGATGGTAAGTCATATGTATACCAAGTGTGGTTGCAATTGCTCAATGCATTTCAAAGTGTGTGGTACATACACCCGCACACATACATACATACGTACAAACATACATACAGTCATTTTATATATATATATATATATATATATATATATATATACATATATATATATATATATATATATATATATATATATATATATATATATATATATATATATATATATATACATCGTGTATATATATATATATATATATATATATATATATATATATATATATATGTATTTTTTTTTTCTTTCTTTTTTTTTTTTTTTTTTCAAACCATACTGGGTGTAGAGCCTGACCAGAAACGATGGAGGTCTACAAGGCCATTCAACTTCTTGTCCTTTACTTGGCTGACTAAGTAAAGGACAAGAAGTTGAATGGTCTTGTAGAACTCCATCGTTTCTCTTTTCTTCATGGATTTTGTATGTATGTATTCATCACGTTTCATATTTTCGTGATTCAATTATATTATATATATATATTATATATATATATATATATATATATATATATATATATATATATATATATATATATATATATCTTATCACATCACCGTTATTCATATATACACATTAAGCTACAAATGTCCATTAATATCTAATTCGCTCTTCCTCGGGGTTAATATATATTCATTTATGTTAACCGAATGGAAATTTATTCACTTCCGACGAATTTCTTATCAACTAATAATTTATATATATAATATATATATATATATATATATATATATATATATATAATATATAACGTATATATATATATACATATATATATATATATATATATATATATATATATATATAAATATATATATATGTAATGTGCAATCATATGTACGGGCTCACAAAGACATTCCAGTTTATGTAAGTAGTCATATGTTATTTTTATCGTTTCCGAAAAGTGTCCATGATTATCTGTAAGAACAGTTAGTGCTGTGCACGTCCCTTTTTCTTTAACCACAAGAACCTTGAGATAATTTTCTCAAACCACTGAGGAGAGTTAGTGGTTACTTTAGGTAGTATATGTTATAGATTTTCACTTTTGGTATATTTTAACTCTGTGACTTCATGCTGACATGAGTATTTGGTTGTGTTAACTGTTTGCTTTCTAGCTATCTCTCACGCATACATACATGCATATATATATATATATATATATATATATATATACATATACACACACACATATATATATATATATATATAGATATATATATATATATCATATACATATATATATATCGTGTATATATATATAATATATATATTATATATATATATATATATGTATTTTTTTTTCTTTCTTTTTTTTTTTTTTTTTTTCAAACCATACTGGGTGTAGAGCCTGACCAGTTTTGACTTTATTTCTAAGCAAACGGTAATAGACTGATACGTAGTAGGAGAAATTCTCAATATATATATGTAGTTAAGCTCGGGGGACATCTGATAGAATGTCCAGCAAATTTTTGTGGAGAATGACATCAAACGAGAACACTATTTAATTTATTGATCAAATCTACCTTATTTCTTGTATTAGCTTCAGAGATGGTACCAATCACTGGGTTAAGTATATCAACCATAGGTACTTCGCCAGATTGCAAGATGAAGAAGCTATTGAACTAATAAGTGGCCTAGCAGGAAAATTTGTTTTGTGAGTTTTTATAGTTCCATACATATACAGTAACAATGGGGAGGTTCCACACATCTTTTTTATGAGGTTTTCATTCCATTTTAATTGCCTCATCACTTTACTGTAGAAATTGCTGTTCCCTTTGTCTAGAGGATTTTTCCTCAATTAATGACATACGCAGTAACCGAAAAACAGGTTTCGTGAAAATGCTAAAGATGGTGAATATTGATGGTGACCACTCTTGTTTCAAAGTAGTGTTTTAAAGTATGAGATTACTATTTTTTTTCTTCAGTATAGTCCACACCACCCAAAACCTTTTATTACAACTCATATGAGTATATCCATCCATTAATTAAGGGTTAAGACAAATATAGTAAATTACGTAAGATTTTAGTAAATTACGTAAGATTTTAGCGTAATTCTTTGTGTATTCCAGTCTTTTACTGGTACGCAGTCTCCCACATATGGGGATGGATGTAGACCTAACCGTTAATCATCTCGACCTATTGACCAAGGGTAGCACCTAGTTAAACAGCCTCTCTGTCTCTCTCTCTCCCAAGTTATTTTTTATTTCACATAAATCATGAATAATTTCCATCTTTTGATATTTAATGTAAGAATAACTTTCTCTCTTTCTCTCTCTCCCAAGCTATTATCTCTTTCTCTCTCGTAAATTATGAATAATTCCCTATTGATATTCAACGTAAAAACCCCCCCTTCTCTCTCTCAAGTTATACTCTCTGTGTAATAATTCACGAATAATTTCACTCTGGATATTTAACGTGAGGACAAATCCCGCCCCCCCTTTCTCTTTCTCTTTCTCTCTCTTTCTTGTTACTGTATATGTATCTTTAATGAAATCTGAATAACTGTATCATTAACATTAAAATATGAAACTAAAACTCCAAGAAATTCACAAGCTATGAGTGCATGCATACATATGTACATGTTAATTTTTTTTTTTTGGCATAGGCTCCATGACGAATGCTATTTTCTTAGTTCAAACACCAAATATACGTTAAACTATCATCCTAAAACACTTAAATATAATTTTAAAGTATTTTAAAGTCATTAACAACAGTACCCTTAAAAGTATATGGCTCTCAGCTACATGAAAACTAATCAGTTACTCCTGAGAGAGAGAGAGAGAGAGAGAGAGAGAGAGAGAGAGAGAGAGAGAGAGCAAAATTACAAATGCGAATTAAAAATATTTGATACAGTAAGTTTCAGTATGTAAGTACACAAAGATTAAATCACAAAACTAGTAGTATACTATTTTATATATATATATATATAGATATATATATATATATATATATATATATATATATATATATATATATATATATATATATATGATAAGTATCAGTAAACATTAAACTAAAATCAATCATAAAAAAAGAGGGGAAATTCCTTCACAAAGCATCGGAGCTACCAGTCAAACACACAGCAGAATACCAGCTTTGCTAGTTGCTGAATGGCCGGTAGCTCTGATGCTTTGAGCCAATCAGCAACTAGCAAAGCTGGTACTCTGCCGTGTGATTGGTTACTTTCAACTCTTCCAGCCAATCACAAAGCAGAGTACCAACTTTGCTAGTTGTTGATTGGCTGATAGCTCTGATGCTTTGTGAGGGAATTTCCCCTCTTTTTTTATTATTGATTTTAGTTTAATGTTTACTGATACTTATTATTATATATAATAATATATAAAATAATAGTATACAGTAAACTATGGTTGATTCGTTTAAGGTAGATTCTTGCGCCTACGAGACGTTTGTTTGGCAGCCTCTGATTGGCTGGTACCGGGAGGTAGGCCGCTCGCTCATTGTGTCATATTTTCGTCTGTGACTTAGAAAACATGCAGTATGTTTATATTTCTTCATTTATCTCACGTTTTCCAAAAGGTAATAAAGTTTTGGTCATACCAAAGGATTCGGTATTAATTGTACAACTAAATAATCTCTTCTTGAAACCAATTAGATAAAACACAAAGGAATTACAACGAGTAAAAGTGAAGAGAAAAAGTTTCAATCTTTACACCTGTTTTTATTTATCATCGGATTTTTAATAAGTCATACGATCAAGATGAATTAAAACTTTTATTTTCTTATAATAAAATCACCCTGAATACGCTGGTGCTTTCAGATTTTGGATGCGTGTAATATGTGAAGAGAAAATGAAGAATATGTCTTATAAGTTGCAGCCGTACTTGACTCAGCCTGATAGGAAGTCAATCTTTCTTAATTATTTGTTGTTTATTACTTCACTGAGATTATTATTTCATATCACTCAAATAAATCTCTGATGTCTGTTTCATTTGAAAATATATTCATAAAATAAAATTAGCAACTATCTTGAAACAACCTGATTAAAGTTTAGGCTGAGTTGAAGAGTGTGAAGTCGTCTTTCCACAGTTCAACTTTGCTGGATTGAATTCCCCGCGGCCCGCATGGGTCTGAGCTAACGATACCAGATGCATCCATCTGATTATTATTATTTTTTCCTTATCAGATATGCCCAGACATACTATATGATATTGGATTTAAAATTTTCGACAGTTATAATGTAAATTCTGTGTATTTATTTTCAGAAAATGTAATAATATAACATGGTAAATATTGTCGAAACTGCAACCTTTTATATCGCTAATTGGCAACTCAAATCTCTCGCTGAGGCGACAAACACAACGGCGACGCCTTGCAGATCTCATTCTCTCAGCAATACCGTCAACTTGAATAATTTACTGATGCAACATAATAAGACATATTCTTAATTTTCTCCTCACATTTTACAAGCATCCAAAATCTGAAAGCACCAGCGTAATTAGGTTGAATTTGTTGTATAAAAACGCAAGTTTCATTTTATCTTAATCACGTTAATGATGCAAAATCCGATGATAAATAAAAACAGGTTTTAAGAATTAAATGCTTCTCTTTTCCCTTGGACTCATTGTAATTCCTTTGGGTATTATCTTATTGATTTCAGGAAAAGATGACTTAGTTGTACAATTAATACCGAATCCTATGGTATGACCAAAATTTTCCTATCTTGAGCAAAGCGTGAGTTGATTGAAGAAATATAAACATAATTTTGCTAGTTTTCTAAGCCACAGTAGAAAATAATGAGACTGAGCGAGCGGCCTACCTTCCGGTACCAGCCAATCAGAAGCCGCCAAACAAACGTCTCGTAGGCGCATGAATCTTCCTTAAATGAATCGTAAAGTTTTGTGAATTAATCTTTGTGTAGTTTTACATACTGTCACGTAGTGTATTAAATTATTTTGAATGCGCATTGGTAATTTTGTTCTCTCTCTCTCTCTCTCTCCTAGGAGTAATTTGATTACTTTTCTTGTAGTTGTGAGCCATATACTTTTAAGGGTACTGTTGTTAATGACTTTAAAATGATATAGTGTTTTAGGTTGATAGTTAAAGGTATATTTGGTGTTTAAACTATTAAAATAGGCAACTTTAAGCATTCTAGTTTAAGATATACAGGGTACAGTATTTGGTATTTGAAATATTAAGATAGGCAGTTATAAGGAAGAACAATGCAGATTTTCGGTATCCGCTGGTGGTTGGAGGTTGACTGTAGGTATAGCATAGCTCATTTATAATTTCTTAAGCATATTGATAGCATCTGCTGCTTAGGATGTTCGACAATAATGGTCTTCTTCTTTCCAACTGTTATCCCTACATTAAGGGGTCGGTTGCCTGGTGTTCCTTCTCCTCTACTGCCTTCTATTAAAGGCACAATCCTCCACCAAACCTCTTCTCTCCATATCTTCCTTCACTTTATCTCGCCATCTAATTTGCCCTTCCTCTCGATCTTCTTCCTCTAAGCCTAACAGGTTCTTTACAAGCCCTCCTCACTCCCTCCTCGTCATCCATCCTTAACACATTCCCATACCATCTCAATGACCCTGCTCAAGGATGGCGTATGCACTTCATGTTTGGGGTATAATGTTTGCACATTTTACCCTTGGTATAGAATATTGACCCGTTGGTATAGAATATTCACTCTTTGAATATTCAATATTCACTCTTTGAATATTCAATATTCACTCTTTGAATATTCACCGATATGAAATTGGGTAACTTAGTGATCATGGTATGAATAAGTACATCATTATAAGTGATTTAGACTAGAGGAAAAAGTGAATGGTAGAATCTTAAACTTAAAAGAAAATAAATACTCAATTGATGGCTGTTGTTTAAACAATGTTCTCAGGCATATAATTTTACCAATACATCTGAAACCATAAATTATCATTTCTGTTTTGCATATTTAGCACCCTGGCAACACAGGGAGCTTGAGTTTAGTTGAAGAGTATATAATGTAATTATAATCCACTGAGATCCAATTTTTGTATTTCAGATTCAAGCTTGATGCGTTTAAATCATAACCTTTTCCACCATAAAAATATTCATGATAAATGACAACATTGTTGTTTCAGGTTTTTGGTGTGAGATGCTGGGTGTTGGTGACTTTTATTATGAGTTAGGAGTACAGATTGTAGAGTTGTGTGTGGCAACTAGTCATCGCAATGGTGGAGTTCTCTCCCTTGAAGAGGTCATGAGGAGACTCAATCACAGACGACGTCAGGACAACCAAATATCAGGGTCAGTAGTCCAGTTGTATGAGTATCATACAATTATTGTTATTCAAATTTGCAGAATGACTCCATCATACTGTTCTTGTGTACAGAATGTATTGTTTATATTTTTTACTAAAATTATATACAGTACCTTGAAAATAACCGGTAAAGAACAATTAAGGTGGGGAAGGGTGTAAGGGTAATTAAATGATGTGTAAATGACTTTCCTTAAAGCATTGTTCTCAGATAACTGGATGTTTTCTTTGAGTTTCTCAGTTAAGCAGTTGATGTGTAAACGATGTTCCTTAAACCTCAGCCACAGATAACTGGATGTTTTCTTTTGAGTTTCTCTATTAAGCAATTAATTTGTAATGTACTTTCCTTATGACATCAGTCACAGATACTAACTGGATGTTTCCTTTGAGTTTCTCTGTTAAGCATTTGATGTGTATAGTGGACCCCCGTATTTGGGGGGATGGGTACCACACCCTCCGTGAATAGCTGAAATCCTCTAAAAGGGGTTAGACTGCCAATTTTGATAGTTGAGGTACAAAAAACTAAAAGTGCTTATACCTCAGTATTTTAATGGTTTTATCACAAAAAGTGCATTTAGTCACGAAGATGATATGAAAATACAGTAATCTAAATATTTCTTGGTGAAAAATACCACGAATAGGCGAATTTTCCTCAAATAATATGTATACACAGTCCATAGAAAAATCTGCAAATAGATGTGTCCGTGATTGGACTCGGGAATAGCGGTGGTCGACTGTAATGGACTTTTCTTAAGACATCATCCACATATAACTGGATGTTTTCTTTGAGTTTCTCTGTTAAGCATTTGATGTGTAATGGACTTTCCTCGAGACATCCACCACAGATAACGGTATTTTCTTGAGTTTCTTGATTAAACAAATGGTGTGTACTAAAGGACTTTCCTTAAGACATCATCCACAGATAACTTTGGCATACGATCAGGTTGATCTGAGGACCGAACCAAGAATGTAAGCCTTTGCGGGAGGGCTGCATTGGGACATGGCAGGCATCCCAACCATGAGCCCTTCTGTCCAACTCACGGCTCCCGGTGTAATCCCAGGAGGTTGAGGGGACAGGTGAGAGGGGCTGAGTACTTTTCTCAGACCTGTGACCTGCTGCGAGCTGAAGCTCCGACTGGAGAGGAAAACCATGAGCGATCATCAACCCACAGTGACAATGACTGTAAGGGTCTAGGAGAGAGCATGCACTCAAACGAACCTGGGCGATGGCTGTCCTGAGGAGAGTGAATAAGTTTGTGTGAACATTCACAGAAGCTATCCCCAGGTGAGTGGGCTCATTCACACAAACGCAGGTGAGGGCTGACTTGGGGAGAGTGATCACGCACTCTCGGGCTGTCCTTTCGACTTGCTCCAGCTTTCTTCAAGGCTGTGGCCTCTACACGTTAAGAAGACTGTGTGGGGAACCTCCCCAAAAGCTTCATGTGAGCAAACTCGTGGGCCAGCTGCACCTGCATGGGACCCTGGCCGCATAGTCTGGTGAGTACTGGCAGGGGTGGGGCAGCACTTGCATGTTTGACAGTCTCTCACTTGAAAGAGCCTACACCAACCCGTCGACTGGTAGAGGTGACTCGGTGTTTCAAAGAAACCCGATTACCTGGGGTAACATGGGTGTCCTTGGAGGTCTTCGCACCTGGAGCTCCCAAGTCATGTGAGGCACGATCATCAGTTGCTCCCTCTACCCGAGAGTCTGGAGAGACTCGGGCAGAGGTAAGCTCTATAGTAGTCCAGGAAGGTGACCTCCTGGAACTAGTGTGGGTTCTCTTGGAGCCCCGCACACCTGATGCTCCTGAGTGGTGGGATCTCTGCGAGACCTGCACACCTGGTGCTCCCGAGTCGTGGGATCTCTGCAAGACCCGCAGCACGGCCCCAAGACCTAAGACTGGGAGATTACCCAAGAGAACCCTCTGCCTCTTCCATGGAAGGAGGCAAACTTTCAGAAGCTCTGGGTGGGACTTCTTCCGCTAAGGAGAAGCTACCTTCTTCTTCCTGTGCTTGTGAGTTTTGTGAGCAGATGAAGACAATGATGATACCTTTTGGCTCCTCTTCGACTTCTTTCTGCCATATGCCTTCTTCATCAAGGAGTGCAGGAGAGCATCCCCCCATCCGTAGGATGGTGGCGGAAATGCAGGAGTACAGGCAACGTGCTTGGAGATCATAGGAACCACTGCTGTAGCAGTTAGTCTCAATTCTCAAACCAGTCGACATGTCACTGTGGCAGTAGTCACAGTGACCAAAGTAGCAGTCACTGGAGGGGCTTGAGAGGCCCTCTAGAAAATAAGATATAACATATATCTTATCAGTTTCTTATATACATTTTTTTTTCTTATTTAAAAAGATCTCTTCGTCCTTGTTTAATTCTGTTAAGTAGTCATTGTTGGTAACATAAGCAGTTGTGTATTAAGTAGTCATTGTTGGTAACATAAGCAGTTGTGTGCTAACAATTAGAGATTTAACTTCCCCGCTAGTTTCATCGCTTAACCCTTAAACGCCGACTGGACGTATTTTACGTCGACATTTTTTGTCTCTCGGGTGACGACTGGACGTATTTTACGTCGACTTACAAAAGTTTTTTTTAAAAATTCGCGGAAAAATACTTTTAGGCCTACCAGCCGAAAACTCTTGAATCACGCGCCTTGGGGGATGCTGGGAGTTCACGGATCAAGGTGTTGTTTTGTTTACAATCGTTACGCAGGCGCGCAAGCGCGAATTTCTTTCTTGCCGCACTAAAAAGTATCTGTGACACATCTCGGAAATTATTTCGTCACTTTGACATAATTTTTGTACCATTTTAAATTAGCCGTTACATGGAGTATTATATATGAAAATGTGTGCATTTTTATGTAGAATACAACAAAAAAAGTACTCGTGATCTTTTATCAGTTTTGACATATTTTCATATAAATAACGATAAGTGCCAAAATTTCAACCTTCGGTCAATTTTGACTCTACTGAAATGGTCGAAAAACGCAATTGTAAGCTAAAACTCTTATATTTTAGTAATATTCAATCATTTACCTTCATTTTGCAACTAATTGGAAGTCTCTAGCACAATATTTCGATTTATGGTGAATTTATGAAAAAACTTTTTCCTTACGTCCGCGCGGTAACTCTTCCGAAAAAAAATCAATCATACATGCGATTGTGGTAATGTTTGCACCATTTTAAAATTAGCCGTTACATAAAGTTTTATATATGGAAATGTGCGCAATTTCATGCACAATACAACTAAAAACAACCCATGGTTGTAGCTTTTATCAATTTTGAAATATTTTCATATAAAAAATTATAAGTGACAAATTTTCAACCTTGGGTCAACTTTGACTCTACCGAAATGGTCGAAAAACGCAATTGTAAGCTAAAACGCTTATACTCTAGTAATATTCAATCATTTATCTTCATTTTTCAACAAATTGGAAGTCTCTAGCACAATATTTCGATTTATGGTGAATTTATGAAAAAAATAACATTTTCTTTACGTCCGCGCGGTAACGCTTCCGAAAAAATCATACGTGCGATTGTGGTAATGTTTGCACCATTTTAAATTAGCCGTTACAAAAAGTTTTATATATGAAAATGTGCGCAATTTCATGTAGAATACAATAAAAATAATTGAAGGTTGTAGCTTTTCTCATTTTTGAAATATTTGCATATAAATCACGATAAATGGAAAAAAAACTACGTTCGGTCAACTTTGACTCTACCGAAATGGTCGAAAAACGCAATTGTAAGCTAAAACTCTTACAGTCTAGTAATATTCAGTCATTTATCTTCATCTTGAAACAAATTCGAAGTCTCTAGCACAATATTTAGATTTATGGTGAATTTAAAAAAACACTTTCCTTCCTTCCGTACGCGGATTCTCCGCCACAAATCTCCGAAATGCGTACGTCCCATTCTCGGAATATTTGCTCCGTTTCATATAAGGCATTTCATAGAGTTTTATATATGAAAATGTGCGCAATTTCATGTAGAATAAGACGAAAAACATTTGAAGGTTGTAGCTTTTCTAATTTCCGAAATAATTGCATATAAAAAATATATATAAAAAAATTCGACATTCGGTCAACTTTAACTCATCAGATATGGTCGAAAACTGCAATTGTAAGCTAATACTCTTACAGTATAGTAATATTCAATCATTTGTCTTCTTTTTGAAAGAAAGTGGAAGTCTCTAGGACGATATTTAGATTTATGGTGAATTTAAAAAAAAAAATATTTACGTCCGCGCATTACGAATTCATGCATTATTTTGTGATAATATTTTCTCTGTGTTGCTTTTATCGTTTTACAATGTGTTATATACCAAAATAATCGCAATTTAGTGTACATTACAACGAAAAAAAAGTAGCTTGTTACCTTTAACCGTTTTGCGCACAGCGCGAATTGAATACAATTATATATGAAATTTCGTTTTTGTGTTATCATATATCGCATTATTTATATATGATAATGATAATTTTATTCATTTCTGATGGTTGCATACTAAACTTCAGCCAATGACAAAAAAAGGAGCCAAAAATGAACTCTTAATCTTGAAAACTAAGCGCGCTGTGATTTTTTGAAAAAAATATTTTTTCCGCTTCCGCGCTCACTCCGAAACACCTCCGGCACACGGGAGACAATTTTTATTTTACCGCTTCGGCGTTTAAGGGTTAACGACCACCCAGCAACTCACTACTCTCCTTACCACGGCTTGTGCTTCATTCTGGGAAATATTAAGAAAATTTTACAGTGAGCTTTGTAATGGATTTTATTCTCTGCTAACATGGAAGACTAAGATATTGTCTACATTTCTGAGCCACTGAGTGGCAGTGGGCGGCATGGTTCTCTGCCCTTTACCATCTATACCTAGTACTCTACAGCTTTGGTCAGGATGAAGATCTAATATTGATGGGGAACTCTTCAGGCACTTTGAGACATCCGGTTACTTTGAGGTTGGTGTCATTTCTTTTTGGCACACATCAATTGAGTTGTTGAAGTCATTTTTCTTGACGTCCATATCCTCATACAAATCATCAGTCTTTACATGAGGAATTTGTTTCATCATAGCTGGAAAACAGCTGTTTAACTTTTAAACAAAGTGGTTGGGTAGTTAATTACCAGCTGGCTGGTGGGAGTCCTGCTTACCCGGACGGCAAGCATTCACTCTACTTTCAGCCATCTTGAACCCTCTGCCGTGCCTGCCGCTTTGTTTTGTTTGTTTTTATTCTGACATTCCTAATGGGATTGTTTCTTGTTGTTTTTTTAATATCCTGTGTATACTTGTGTATTTGTGATAGTGTATTATGCAAACCCACGAATCATCTGATAGGGCTTATGAGCCGAAGGCTGGTCGTGAGTGTATGTGTCCTGGTACCACCTCTAAGCCTTGCAATCATTACTGCTCATCTGTTGATGTAGACCATCATGACCTTTGCACAAGTTGCAGAGGACATGACTGTTTGTGACGAGTGTCGTGACTGGTTCCCTGTGCAATGGGTGAGGTTTTCACAGAGGATGAATTATACATGAAAAAGACTTCCAAGCTTTGTCTGGTGTTAACATGCACCCAACTAGTCCTGTGGTTACTGATCCTTCTTGTTCATTCTTACCTCCTGTGAAACTCCCACACATTGCTGTCACTCCTACATAAGCATGAGCGATTTCCTCCTCATTGTCTCATTGTCTTCGCTTGTTTATATATATATATATATATATATGTATATATATACATATATATATATATACATATATATATATATATATATATATATATATACATATATATATATATATTATATATATATATATATATATATATATTATATATAGTATATATATATATATATATATATATATATATATATATATATATATATATATATATATATATTATATTATATATATATATATATATATATATATATATATTATATATATATATATATATATATATATATATATATATATATATATATATATAGATATATATATATATATATATATATATATATATATATATATATATATATATATATATATATATATATATATATATATATATATATATATATATATATATATATATATATATATATATATATATATATCTATATATATATATATATATATATATATATATATATATATATATATATATATATATATATATATATATATATATATATATATATATATATATATATATATATATATAATATATATATATATATATATATATATATATATATATAGATATATATATATATATATATATATATATATATATATGTATATATATATATATCATATATATATATATATATATATATATATATTTATATATATATATATATATATATATATATATATATACATACAGTGGTACCACGAGATACGAAATTAATCCGTTCCAGGCCCTCCAAAAACACCCCAGTAGATTTCATAATAAAGCTAAATTGACCTATAAACAATGAAATACTACAACAATTTGGACCATTCAATACCTAACTTAATAACGTACTACTAATTACCTGTAAATAAAGTGTATTAGTGTACATGGAATACAAGAAATACTGTACGTATGTAGTAAAATGTGGAAGCTTACCTTTCGAGTGAGGCTATCTCCGAAAGCGGCGACAGAGGAGGAGGACAAACGGCAGATACGTACGTACGTACACTTAACTTTACGAAACACATAAAAAAATGTAAGGAAAACATACATAAGCTAAAATTTACGTACACATTAACAAAACTGTAACACTTAATTGTACAAAAAACTATGTAAAATAAAAATAAAAATTTTGTCTTTGATTTTTTTTTTATACTCTACGTAATTTTTTTATACAAAATTTCAACTTCATCACCACTTTCAACTATCTGCTTTTTAGTATCACTTGGTTCTTCCTTTTTGCTTACTCCTGCTAATACTAAAGGCTTCTTTAAAAAATAACTATCCAAGGAAGATTGCTTCTGCCTACTTTTCACAATGTTCCTGAAACGACTCAGGCAAGCCTCGTCGAACTGCGCAAGCATACGACTTGTGTAAGCCTTTTCAGGGTGTCTTTTTTTCAACAAACGATTGCACTTTATGAAAAGCAGCTAGAGCATCCTTAATTTCTGCCGTTGTCATAGGGTCGTCCTCCTCCTCCTCGCCGCTGCTAGAGAACTCTTCTTGAACGACGTTATGTTGCATGGCCTCCAACTCCTTCAGGTCATCCGTCGTAAGCTCCTCTTGGTGCTCCTCAAGAAGGTAGTTGATGTCGTCCTCATCAACGACCAGCCCCATGGACTTGCCAAGTGCAACGATCTCGTCAAGATCTGGTTGCAAAACAGTTTCAGGATCGTCAACTGTTCCTGAATCTGCAACACCAGCTTCGCCCACGTCGAATCCCTCGAAGTCTCTGGTGGATACGGCATCAGGTCAGAGTTTCCTCCACGAGGAATTCAAGGTTCGCCTCGAAACCTCCTGCCAAGCTTGGTCAATGAGTCGGATGCATATCACAACATCGAAATGCTCCTTCCAAAATTGACGCAAGGTGAGGTTTGTGGTATCGGTGATGTCGAAACATCTCTTGAAAAGATGTTTCGTGTACAGCTTCTTGAAGTTCGATATCACTTGCTGGTCCATGGGCTGGAGAAGAGGTGTGGTGTTAGGCGGAAGATAAAGAACCTTGATGAAGGATTACTCTGCTAGGATATCTTCCTCGAGGCCAGGAGGGTGGGCAGGGGCATTGTCCAACACCAGCAGACATTTCAGAGGGAGGCACTTCTCTTCCAAGAATTTCTTCACTGTCGGGCCAAAACACAGATTTACCCACTCGGTGAACAAAAGCCTCGTTACCCAGGCTTTTGCATTAGCCCTCCACATCACTGGAAGCTTCTCCTTAAGCACTTTGTGGGCCTTGAAGGCTCGAAGAGTCTCGGAATGATAGACCAGTAGGGGCTTCACCTTGCAATCCCCACTGGCATTTGAACAAAGTGCGAGCGTAAGCCTGTCTTTCATAGGCTTATGCCCGGGTAGCTTCTTCTCTTCCTCCGTGATGTACGTCCGACGAGGCATTTTTTTCCAAAAAAGGCCAGTCTCATCACAGTTGAAGACTTGCTGAGAACTAGTCTTCCTTGGTCATCACCTCGTCGAACGTCTTTTTAAAGGCTTCGGCCGCTTTTGTGTCCAAGCTGGCAGCCTCCCCATGCCGCACCACCGAATGGATGCCAGTCCGTTTACGGAATTTCTCGAACCACCCATGCAAAGCCTGGGCAATCAAATCGCCGAAAATAGCGCTGGCCTTGTGGGAGATTGCCGTCTCGGTTATCGTATCGCCAGGAATTTCTTTGTCTTTTATCCAGACAAGAAGAAGCCTTTCCATCTCGTCGTACACATGGGTCCTCTTGCTGGACAAAATAGTGACGCCCTTGGAAGGTGTAGCTGCTTTGATGACATCCTTCTGCTTAAGGATGGTGCCTATTGTCGACGGATTTCGGCAACAACCTTTCGTATCTTGAAAAATTTTCTTATGTAGAGCCGTAAAATTTTTCGTGTTAGCTTTCGTATCTCGAGTTTTTTGTAAGTTGAGCCTTTCGTATCGTATCTCGAGATACCACTGTATATATGTATATATATATATAAATAATATATGAATGATTATCACAGCACTGAGATTCATATAAATTATTCAAGCTACAAATGTCAATTAAATCTAGTTCGCTCTACTTCAGAATTAATATATTTTCATACATGTAAACCGAAAGGAAATTTATTAGTTAATAATAATTTTGTCCTCTCGTGGGTTCAAACTGGCACCCGGCAGACAGAGAGGAAATCAGGACTTCAGTGACGTTATCGATTTGGCTAACAAGTGAGGTCATAAGTTTATACTGACTCCTACCTTACAAATCACCGTCGAACTCAAGTATTTGTAATTAGAATCAATATCCAACCCCCTCTACCATGTTAAGTAATTCGAACGTTTGCCGCACGTAGCCATATTATGAATAATTATCACGTCACCGTGATTCACATAAATTATTCAAGCTACAAATGTCCTTTAATATCTAATTCGCTCTACCTCGGAATTAATATATTTTCATACGTATAAATCGAAGGTGAATTTTTTAGTTGATAATAATTTCGTCCTCTCGTGGGTTCGAACCAGTGCCCAGCGGACAGAGAAGAAATCAGGACCTCAGTGATATTATTGATTCAACTAACAAGTGAGGTTATAAGTTTATTCCGACTTCGACCTTACAAATCACTGTTGAACTCAG
The DNA here is from genome assembly GCF_015104395.2 of Macrobrachium nipponense. Classification (NCBI taxonomy): domain Eukaryota; kingdom Metazoa; phylum Arthropoda; class Malacostraca; order Decapoda; family Palaemonidae; genus Macrobrachium; species Macrobrachium nipponense. The sequence continues at coordinate 100,354,803 of NC_061109.1, read as the reverse complement.
GTATTTGTAATTAGAATCGATATCTAACCCCCTCAACCATGTTAACAAATTCAAACGTTTGCGCACATAGCCATATATGAATAATTATCACATCACTGTGATTCATACAAATTATTTGAGCCACAAATGTCCTTTAATATCTAATTTGTTCTACCTTGGAATTAATGCATTTTCATATATATGTAAAGTGAAGGGGAATTTTGTAGTTGATAATAATTTTGTCCTCTCATGAGTTCAGTGAAGTTATCGATTTGGCTAATAGGCTAGGTTACAACGTCACAAAAGTCCTGATTTCTTCTCTGTCTGCTGGGCGCTGGTTTGAACCCCTAAATAAGCAATAAAAATGATTGCTCACTTGGCTACGATGGTGAGGATGGGTCTATTCCGGCTCATATAAGTATATCTGAAAACCACTTGTATATATCTATCATATAATATATATATATATATATATCTATATCTATATATATATATATATATATATATATATATATAATATGTTATATATAATATATATATATATATATATCATTATATATATACTATGTATATATATATATATATATATATATATATATAATATGTATATATATATATATATATATATTTTAAATATATATATATATATATACTATATATATATATATATATAATATGGTATTTATATATATATATATATATATATATATATATATATATATATATAATATGATATATATATATATATATATATATATATAGATATATATATATACTATGTAATATATATATATATATATATATATATATATATATATATATATATAGAGAGAGAGAGAGAGATAGAGAGAGAGAGAGAGAGGAGAGAGTGAGAGAGAGAGAGAGAGACGAGAGAGAGAGAGAGAGAGAGAGAGAGAGAGAGAGAAAGGTAATGCCACATTTTATATATTTCATGATTAAGTTATTCATATATTCACATATGTGTGTGTGTGTATTAGTCTTAAAATTTTTCATTTATTTCTTATATATTGTGAATATAGCTCCAGAATTAAGCAGATCAATTATGTAAAATAGTCAAATACTATGTATGAGAGACAGTGGAATAAGTATTAAAACTTTGAATAAAGAAATAAGAATAGTGATATAAAATATATGTTATACAATGTTGCACATTTATAGTACACATAAACATGTCATTCTTCATCATAGGACCCCAGTTCAGTTACAAAGAACATGTAATTTTATGTTCTGCATGTTATATAACAAAAAGCATTATGTATCAAGACACGATTCTGTTCTTTTGTGATTAAAATATTTTACTTATAATTCATTATAGTTCCAAATTAACAGTTACACCCTTCTAATTTTTCAAATATATTTGTATGCCCTGTTATACAGTTTAAGAATTTAAAACATTTGTAATATATCTATTTTTTTTAAAATTACTATCATGTATTTTTGTCAGTCCTACACAGCTTTTACCTGGCATTGGCTGCAAGCTCCTTTTTTTTTCTTTAAGAGAATATCTTATGTATTTGCTTGTTCACAAATACACTATACTTCATGACGTAAATATTTTGGGTTTTGCCTTTATGTACATCGAATTTTTCAGGGATGACATTGTACGTGCCGTGAAGAAGTTGCGAATTTTAGGGTCAGGAATGGAAGTGGTAGCCACTGGGTCATCACAGTTTATTTATTCAATTCCTGGTGAATTGTCAATGGACCACACAACAGTCCTTCAATTGGTATGTGTTTGTGTTCTTGCAAAAAGCAAATTGCATTTGACATGGGGTTTTTTATCAGTCATCTTGTTTCTGTGAATGGAGCAAAGCTGAAGAGGTCCACTCCTCTCACTTGCTGGTGCAATAGTTTAGAATTGACATATGATATAACTACTTTATAAAGAATATCATATATTATTAATTAAATTCTCATCTGTGTGATACTGGCATTTTACTCAACTGGTTTTTATGTGTGGATATTTCATGCAATAATTATTTAATATTCTTATAACGATTTGTAACTTTTTATTTTCTTTACTGATGAAATGATTCCCTATTTTTCATCTTAATAATATAATTTGCTGAACATTCTTCCACAGAAGGAAACACCCATATGTAGTGAAAAATAGAGCCCAGCCAAGAGTAAAGCATAGTAAAACATAAACAAAAAATATCAGTTAAACAGTAAACCAGTAAAGATGTATATGTTTTCATAAACACCAGTTGAGAAGTGGCAAGAAAATTAAATCACAAAGATTAAATGCAATTTTTAATAGTATTGCAGCCTCTCCTAAAGCTATAAATCATTGTAAAGGTAAAAGTATATAACACTTTTACAGTTAAGGGTACAAAAGATACAGTGATTGGCACAGTATTTGATTAATACTGTTATTATATTAGAATTCAGTTTATATGAAACTAACTTAAAGAGCTTTTACTATGAATGCAAACTTCCCCATAATAAAGTAGTCATATATAAAAAGAAGAGTACTAAACAATAAAAGGAAGATTTGTGTATCTCCAGAAACATGTAGACTGTGGATGAACATTGATATTCTAAAGGTAGAGCTGAAAAAGAATGGTAAATGGCGTTTAAAAATACTAGTTCTTATAATGTAGCACAGTTTGCATTTCAGGCAAGATTCCAGGTACATTGCTCAACCATTTGTTTATAGTTAACTGGTTTTCATCCTCAAAGGAGTTATGCTCTCATGGTCCCTTCAGGGCTTATTAAGACAGATCAACCAATTGCAAAGAATTCTCTAATAGTTGATCTTGGCCGAATAGTGCTTGTTGGCACATGATAAGATGTAAAGGACTCAGGACAGGATAGCTCTCTCTCCTGGCTTACGACGACTACCTCAGGTCTCTGTCTCACTCACACAGATGTGACGATAACATAGTATTTCGGCCATCTTCATTATAGTATACTGGCTGTCCAAGAGTTCATCAGTCCCAAGATTATACTCTGGAAATTGTTTTTAACTATGCATGTTTCACTTATCTTAACACCAGTAAGCTTATGGTTGTTTAAATTGGGAGCTAGTAGGCCTCTTGTAAAGCAAGAAGTTGCGAGTAGATCACTAGGCTATGCTGAAATTGCCGTGCTTTTCTTTATCCTGTTTAACAAATGAGAATTAGCATAATACAATAATATTAAATCATTTTTTTTATTGAAACCTATTATACAATGCTATTTTAACAGAGACAATGTGAGGTTACCAAAAGGGTAAATCGGGTTAGCCAAACTACAAGTATAGACAATGTGAGGTTACCAAAAGGGTAAATCGGGTTAGCCAAACTACATACTTGTGTATGAAACATAGATATGATCGTCGTTCCCAGTTGTGCTCGACTTTGGAGCCTTGGTGTTTACTAAAGGCCAGTATTTCCTTTGTAGTATTTTATAATCAAACTAAATTGTTTTGTGATATCAACAGTTCCCTAGTTATCCTGAATATCAGGGTTCTTTTCAATGTGAAAGGAATACATAGTACATTCATGGGAATCTAATTCCAATGGGCATTACCCAGCCAGTAGTGACATCCTAGGTGTTGAGAAAATTGTTATAAGGTTTGTTTTTTTCCTAAGGGAATACAAAATACCAAATTTGTAACTAATTTGTATTTTTCATAACTAACAAACCTGAGGTCTTAACATTAGGATTTACTAGCGCCAAGCTGGAAACCGGTAGAATTAAAATTACACTTGTGAGATCCAGGGACTAATGGCATCTATACCAGGTCATGGGGCATGTATACCCAGAATGCCCACGGCTACCTGTGACCCATCAGTTATATTTCTAACCCAGTTTAGACTGCTAGAGGGGTGGTTCGAGGTGGGCCTTTAACTGTTAAGACCTCAGGTTTGTTAGTTATGAAAAATACAAATTAGTTACAAATTTGGTATTTGTTCATACACGAAACAAACCTTCGGTCTTAACATTAGGATAGACTTACTATTGGAGGGAGGTAAGTCTCTACAACTGACTGGGAGTTTGCCACCTTATCCATTTCCGAATATATAGGGAAATTCTAAGAGAATGGACAATGAACCTAGGACCAAAGATATAAGCGGATCTATTGGTTTCCTCCCACTGGGTGTAGATACCATTCTACTGTTTACTCTTGTCCCTTGCGACTGGATCCACCTTCACCCCTCTTTTTTTTCCTTATTATCCAGAGGGGTGTGTTGCTACTGAAAAGTATATCATCAGCTAAGATAGCTTCACAGTATGGCTGACCATCTCACCTGCATCTAGTCCGTTCCAGCACATGACGGTACTCTCCTTCATATTGCCCGTAGTTAAAGGAGTAGGAAGAAAGTAGTAAAGAAAAAAGACCAGTCATCCCATTCATTCTACTTTCATACCTTCATCTTAGACTAGACGCAAACTGACCCACCCGCCAGGGGCACTGGATGAACTATATCACTTGTTGGGCTGCCACCACTGGACCCAAGGAAAAGGTGTCCAAGGATCTATGGGCAACATCTTTCAAATAAAATGAGGTGAAAGTTGTTTGGCGCTTCCACACGCCAGCTTTCAGAATTTTATCCACAGACATGTTCTTCTTAAATGCCAGGGAAGCACTCACACCCCTGATGTCATGAGCTCTAGCTCCCACCTGGCTATCTGACCCTCTGTCTTCTGCAGTATAAGCATCTCTGATCGTCTCCCTTAGCCAAAATGATATTGTATTCTTGGACACTTCCTTCTTGTTCCGTCCTGTACTTACGAACAACCTCTGGCACCCCGGCCTGAGGTGCCTTGTTCTCTTTAAGTACTCCCTTAGTGCCCTGACGGGGCACAGGAGCATTTCAGCTTTGTCGTTGTCTACAAAGTCTGCCAAGGAAGGTATGGTAAAGGAGTCGAATCTGCCGTCTACTATTGTTGGATTTTGGGTCTTTGCCACGAATTCTGGGACAAACTCACACACCATTGATCTCCAACCTCTCGAGTGCTTTATGAGATATGAGAGGCCATGTAGCTCCCCCACCCTTTTGGTTGAAGCCAGGGCCAATAAGAAGACTGTCTTCAGGGTCAGGCTCCTATCCGTGGACTGCCTTAGTGGTTCGTAGGGGGGTTTTGTCAGACTACTCAGTACCTTGGTCAGATCCCAATCTGGGGCTTTTAGCTCCTTTGGTGGGCATGACTGTTCAAAGCTCCTCATCAGCATGGCCAACTCCCATGAAGACGATATGTCCACTCCTTTCATTCGTAAGACTAAGGCTAGAGCAGCCCTGTACCCCTTCACTGCAGATACAGACATATGTTTTTCTGTTCTGAGATATATCAGAAAGTCTGCTAACTGCTGAATAGTGGTACCGAGTGGAAACACGTTCCCTCTACGACACCAATCACAGTATGCTGACCACTTCCCTTGGTATACTGTCGCAGATGATTTTCTGATATTACCTGCCATCTGAGTTGCTGCTTCCTGCGAAAACCCTCGCTCTCGGAGGAGATACTTGACAGTCTCCACCCGTGAAGCGATAGGGACTTCACCGACTGGTGGTACCTCTCCACGTGAGGCTGACACAGAAGGTTGCTCCATGGAGGTAACTCTCTTGGCACATCTACTAGGAGTTCCAGTAGGTCTGGAAACCACTCTGCTTTCGGCCATAACGGGGCTACCAGGGTCATCTTGAGGTTCTGAGACCGCATTACCCTGTTCAGAACCTGACGGATTAGACAAAATGAGGAAATGCGTACACGTCCAGATTGTCCCAGGGGTGTTGTAGCGCATCTTCTGCTACTGCCTCTGCGTCTGGGACTACTGAACAATACACTTCCAACTTTTTGTTGTACCTGGTTGCGAATAGGTCTATGATCGGTCCTTCCCACAACATGAGCATCCTGTCCACTACCTGTTGGTGTAGGGACCACTCCGTTCCCAGAATCTGATCCCTGCGGCTCAACTTGTCGGCCACTATGTTTCTTTTTCCCGGAATATACCTGGCCTTGATGTCTACCAGGTTCTCTATAGCCCACTGGTGAAGTTGAACTGTCATCACATGTAACTGCCGAGAAACTAGGCCTCCTTGCTTGTTTATATAAGCTACTACTGTGGTGTTGTCTGACATCAATACCACTGAGTGTCCCTTTACTCTCTCCCTGAATTCTTGTAGAGCCAGGAAAGCTGCTTTCAACTCCAGCACGTTTATATGGAGTTCTCTGTCCTTGCAACTCCATTTTGCTGACACCATCAACTCCTCCATATGGGCTCCCCAGCCTTCTAGTGACGCATCCGAGAACAGCAAGAGGTCCGGGGAGGATTGTTGAAGGGGGACACCCACTGTCAGATTGTCGTCGTCCACCACCACAGCAAGTCTTTCCTCACTTCTGCCGACAAGGAATTTTGCTCGTACGGGTGATCTACTGTTGGTGACCAAAACTCCTTCATCCTCCATTGTAGGGACCGAAGGTGTAGCCTTCCTTGTGGTACTAGCTTCTCCAGGGAGGTTAGGATTCCCAGCACCACCTGCCACTGTCTTGCTGGCTGTGTCTGCTTTCCCAGAAAGGCATTCACCACTTGTTTGCATTTCTCTACTCTTTGGTCTGTCGGGAATACTTTGGCTTGTGTTGTGTCTATCACCATTCCCAGATATTCCAAACGTTGACTTGGATCCAGCTGCGACTTCTGCTGATTCACCACAATACCTAGGCTGTGACAAAGCTGCAGGAGGGCCGCCCTGTCCCTGAGTAATTTCTCCCTGGACTTTGCTATCACCAGCCAATCGTCCAGATATCTTATTAGCCTGATCCCCTGAGCATGCGCCCACGCCGACACGAGGGTGAACACTCTTGTAAAAACTTGAGGAGACGTTGTCAATCCGAAGCACAGGACCTTGAACTCGAAAGCTTTCCTGCAAGACTGAAGCGGAGAAATTTCCTTGAAGACTGATGGACTGGTATCTGAAAGTATGCGTCCGTTAAGATCGACTGGTCAGCATAAAGTCTCCGATTCTGACTGCTTGTAGAACCGTTTTCGGAGTTTCCATCTTGAAACTGGTTTTCCTTATAAACAGATTCAGCGTTGACAGGTCTATTACTGTCCTCCACTCCCCGTTGGCTTTGGGTACCAGGAAAATCCTGCTGTAGAAGCCTTTTGTCGGACTGCATACTTGTTGCACAGCTCCTTTTTCCATCATCTTCTTCACTTCGTCCTGCAGAATAGTGGCCTTCTGAGATTTGTGGGCATAAGTGACGTGGGGTAATGGTTGATCTGTCAGGGGCGGGGTTACCTCGAACGGAATCAAATACCCGATCCTGAGAACATCCACCACCCACTGCTCTGCCCCTAGTTCCTGCCACACCTTCCAGTGATTTGCCAGGCAACCCCCCACTGGTGTGGCCGAGTGATGGGAGGCGCCCATCCTATCTTCTTGAGCCTCTCCCTCTTCCCCTATTGCCCCTTCCTCTGTTGTTTCTATTGTGAAAGGGCCGATGAGTTATCCTCTTTGGGGAAGAGGGTCTTGTGACTCTATTAGGGATGCTATGTCTCACTGTCTTCTTTCGAGACATCTGCTGTTGTCTTCCCTCCAAAGGAGTAGTTTGACTGTTAGAGGTTTTCCTAACTGCCTGTTGCACCAACCTATCGTTAGTGTCCATCCTTCTTCTATCTATCGCCTCTTCCAGTATGACCTCTGGCAACAGTAGTTGCGATTCCAAGATATCCCCATTCCTCATTGCTAACAGGGAATCCAAATCCACATTGCGGCTTAGTCTAGCCAATGCTGCATCTCTCCTCATTAGCAGGATATTTGCCCAAACATTGGCACTTACGTTTGTCAGGTACGCAATCGCCTTGGACCCTGACTGTAGTAATCTAATGAACAATGGTTCATCCAACTACTTTCCTTGTTGCTTCCGAGGATGCAATTTTCGCCACTGCTGTTGACCAAAGGTCTAACCAGGACGCAGCCTGAAAGACAGAAGAAGCTGTTGCTTCTAACGTAGCAGCCTCTTGGTACGTCATCGAAGGGCATTCCATTTTAACCTGATCCAAGGTTAATCCAGGCCTTAACCTTACAACATTAGGGTTCATTTGTCTAGACAGCAAAGGGACCTTCGTGTCGTATAATATTTCCTTTGCTTTATCATTGGAGGGGGAATAAATTTAAATGATCTATTAGATCTTAAGGAATTATCCCTCCCTGCAATCTTTGCGTTTACGTGTTGCAAGACCGATTCCGCATGACTCGAACAAGGCAATTCATACGACACCTTGGTATCCCTCTTTAGTCCAAAACGCCATGTCAATTCCAGGAGGAAGCATACTGGCCGGTGTTTCTGTCTTCTCCGAAAGGCTATTGAATTGACGAATCAAATCAATAACCTCTGCATACGAGGCCAGAAACTCTTGGTTTTCTCCTTCCTCCGGCTCTAGTGTACCACTCTCCGTCACGAGAGATGTTGTCTCGCCTCTATCTTCTGACAGACGGCCCGGAATTCCACGGCCGCCTGCCCCTACGGCCGCGGTCTCTTTGATCTTTTCTGGCCGCTGTTGGCTCGATCCCAGATAGTCAGCCGGGGAACGATTAACGGTCTCACTCTTTCTCTGCTCACGGATATAGAGCGAGAATCTCGTCTAGATCTCCAAGATGAAGGCTCCCTTAAGACAGAGGTAAGTTCGTCTCTTTTAGCATTGGCATCGTTTTCGAGCGTCGGCGAGCCCGGCCTCGGCCTTCTATCCAGACGGACACTGCCTTCCACGAATGTATCCGCCGAGGTTGCCAACTCTCTATTTTTCGTACTTTTAATAGGAGCCTTATCGTCCTTCGTACGTATTTTGGTAACGGCCTTACGGGCGAAACTGGGATCCTGTCATTCCATTCCTCTGCCATGCCACCTTTCGCCGCCAACGTCGATTTTACCAGAGGTATCGCAGTTTTTGCGATCCGAACTGGCAACTCCGCCTCGGCCGCTAGCTCGCCGGCCGTCACCTCTTGCGAACGGCTTCGTCTGCCAACCTTGTGCTTAATAGCCACTGATTTTCCGACCTTCTTGCTGACTTGGAAATGACAGTCTTTGTCCGAAGAAGAGGAAGAATTGATTCTTCTCCTCTTGGCCCGAGGATCCGCTAGGAACTCCCGAATCCTCCTCCAACGCTTGACTGGCGCTCGCCGTGACGTTATCGGACTTAGCGATGACGCCGAACTAGAGGAAGAAGACGAAGAAGGCGAATCACACTTTTTCTTTTTGTCTCTCTTATTCATTCTCTCCTCTATATCCTGTAATTTCTGCATTACAGTTTGCATTGACGGGTCAGAAGGCGTATTAGCGTCTGGGTGCAGCGAAAAAGGCAGAGAATCGGTCTGTGACGTCATCACGCCTGCCATCTCAGAGTGTGACGTATGTTGTGACGTCATCCCTCTCGTAGGGAGAGACTGAGAGGTTTCTGCTGGCAACCGCACGTTTGCTGCCAAACTACCTCCCACGTTCTGCATCGCTGTAAATACTGAGTGGGATGGTGAAGCAGCGGCATTAATTGCCCCATAAACATTGCAAGCCCGGGGGATGAGGAACATTCAGCGCTGCCGGACCTGCTGGAACCGTGACGTCATATAATGCGCAAGCAGACCATCCAAGGTTGGTACGCCTGGTAGGCCTAGCGCTGACCACGTACCATCTAACCTATGCGCTTGAGTAGCAGGAGCCTGGAACAAAGATGGCGGATCTCCCCCTCTACTTGCTGGGAACAAAGGAGAGTGCAAATTATTCATAAAATTACCCAAGACCCCTCCTGACGTTTCCGATACAGAACCGCTAGGAGAAACCGAAGGGGTATGAGATAATTCAAAAGCAGGTGGAGAAACATATGGAGCAGCCTGGTTTATTACCGATACAAAAGAAGCCGGTAAGGTTTGGTCATCCAAAGATGGCGTCACCCCCTTTCTTTTGTATTGGCTTTTCCCATAGAACTTCTTCCACTGTTCCACCGACCAACCGCGACAAACAGAACACGGATTAGTAACCGTACATACGTTTTCCCTGCACCTACTACACGTTGGATGAGGATCCGTCGACACCGAAGTTAGGAACCTAGAACAAGGGAAACCACTGACTCCTGGGCATTTCCTTTGTCTCCTCTTCGAAGCGGTAGACGATCCCGATGTTGAGGCAAAATTCTCCATCATACCACGTATACACTCTTACCACACACTGATCACACTTGGAGAAAGAAAAGGAATGAAAAATAAAAAATGAAATGGATAAAGAACGGGCAAACTGAAAAACCGGCTTTAAATGAGATAGACAGTAACACGTCTTATCTTAAAGGCGGTAGGAAAATAACTGATGGGTCACAGGTAGCCGTGGGCATTCTGGGTATACATGCCCCGTGACCTGGTATAGATGCCATTAGTCCCTGGATCTCACAAGTGTAATTTTAATTCTACCGGTTTCCAGCTTGGCGCTAGTAAATCCTAATGTTAAGACCGAAGGTTTGTTTCGTGTATGAACAAAGTACTTTTTGGTAATGTTGAACTTTGCCGAACAATTTAAAATCTTCAAAGATAATACTAAGTTCATATAAATTTTGGTATGATAATTCCAATAATTATCAATTTTATTTATGTACAAATAATGTAGCCTACATAACTTGTGCCTGGTGCTGGGGAATAGACTGAGTGCGCAAAGGTTATGAAATGTGTAGAGATATACAGTATGGTAAGTAAATTAAAATTAAAAAGGTAATGAGTTTGTGTGTATGTCATAGGCTTTGATGTAAGTGATACCTCAGTTCTCTCTCTCTCTCTCTCTCTTAATTTTTTAAAAACACAATTCAGTCCTTCAGTGCTAACCAATTAGCCTTTACATTTTCTAGCAGCTGATCAGACATCAAAAGAAGTACAGTTGCCTGTGGAAAACTAGTGAAATCATATGACCATAAGATAATATCCATGGAGTAGATTTGGTCTGCAAGGTATTGTGTGTCTGGGGATTTGATTTGATGTGTGAAAGGCTGTAATAAAAGTAAGGTTTGTACTGAAAAGATAAAATATTTTTTAATTTCTTAAATTATGTTTATGATCAGTGCATTTTTTTGGGAGTAGCATATGTCCATATTTGGTTGTTAGATTAGATTGAGAAAAGTAATACTCACGTTTTGAATAAACTGTATAATAAAAATAACAAACAGAGAGTTTTATTGCAGTGTTGCTGGATGAAAGGGAAAATTAAGACTTAAATCTACAGTATAACAGAATTCTGTTTTGGCATTTGTCACTTAGTTGCATTTGTGATTAGCCTAATGTGATCACAAACAATAGCATACTTCAAGTGTGAAATTTACATTAATCTAAAGTCATGAATAAAATCTTCATTCTTCAGTTTTAATGTTTTGATCCATCATATTACTGTAGTTTAGTTCAGTTTATATAACCTTTATAGATGAGGTTATGACAGGCAGTTTTGAATTGCATAAATCAAAATTCTGTATGGGAATTTCTGTTTTACAGGCAGAGAAGATTGGACACATGACAGTAGCTTCTGCTGCATCTGATCTAGGGTGGACACATGAGAGAGTTAGTCGAACTTTAGATCATTTGCTGCGCATTGGTGTAGCTTGGCGTGATGATCAAGATCGGCCCACATCTTATTGGTTTCCAGCATTTTTTCAGCAATGTACATCTGCCGAGTAATGTCAGGAAAGATGGGTTTCAACAGATGTAAAAAAATAAATTTATATGTTTTCCATGCCCATCCATAATACGTACATTAAGGTGGATTAGTACTTTGTTACAGTTTTTGTATCGACTTGTATACGTAACCATGATACTGTACTGGATGGAAGAATGCTGCTTCTTCAGAATATATATTTATGAAAACTTATTTTAGAATCAGTGCCTTATGAGAGCATGTGCTTGAAATGGTTTATGTACTGGTACACGTATATGCATTATACTTGTAATTCAAAATTGATAAATGGCTAGATTTAAGTTTTTGCCCAAGTTGTTTTTTCTCATTTACAATATTTGTATTTTCAAGTTCTCCATGGCAAATACAGCACTGTATAATTGTATTTGCAGGAATGGTCTTGTAGTTTTTAGCAAATGTAGATGTATTCTTCAAGTCATAAGTTAGTTGTGTGCTGTTTTTTAAAGTACAGTATATTCATTCTTAGTGAACTTTTTCTGTGAATTGAATTGGGAATTTAGAGGAAATATACAATGGTGTTTTTCTTACTGACATTACAGGTCTGACAGGTATATTATCTTTTTGTGCTTTGGGAACTCACATAAATTTCCTTGTGTTGTACCTGTTGTGTATATAACTGTATATTCATAATTATTGATAACTTCTTTTGTTTGCCACATTTTTAGATTTCTGTTAATCTTATCTTCAAACATAAGGCTGGGAATTTTATACGAGTTCCCTAAAGTATAAAAAAATGTTCTTGCCAGACCAGTAATAGTCAGCAAGAAAAACACTGTTGTACATTTTCTCTGAATTCTCATTTCAGTGAGATGCACTGAGTCTTGATTTCATTGCATAAATCAAATTCCTCTGCATATCTGCAGCAAGTGTCAATTAAGTCACTGGAAACCTTGCACTGATGGGGAAATTAGAACCATATCATCCACTCAACAGGTTGCTTATTATTTCGTCGATAGTGCTTCTGATTGGAGGCGAGTTAAGTTTGACATTCAGGGCATCTGTACATATTAAACAGGCATGGAAAGAAAAATCACCCTTGCTGGAGCCAAAGCTGTACAACAACACATTACCCAATTTGACACAGAACTGCTGTGTGGAGAACCAGCAACAATATAAAATGCCAATGAAATAAAGAGAAGTGCCTATTCTTTGCAGCTTAAAGGGAAGCTTCAGTTAGTTTATTCTGTCAAATGCTTTTCTCACATCTACAAAACAAGAAAACAGGAGAGGCTGTAGATAGGTAATAGTTCAGCAATTCTTTCAGAATGCAGATGCAGGCATAGGTTGAGTGTTTTGCTTTAAATGGTTGTCAGTATTGTGTAGAATGAGAACTCTCACTAGAAAAACCAACTCAAGTATCCTCAACGCAATTGTAGTAATTGTAATCAGGCAATAATTGCCAGGGTCAGCCAGTATTTCACAAGACATAATGACCAAACATAGAATCTTTCCTTGCTGGAAAGCCATTAGATTTCATGGTTTTTTAATACGTGAAAGATGGACTAAAACTTTAATCATTTTAATGCAGTACAAAAGCATTGCAATGGGAACAGTTTGAAAGGATAGAGTGCTACGTTTTCATAATTGTAGCTGGTTTGGAGGGGAAATGAAAACAATATTTTCAACAGTTATTTACTGGAGAAATTATATCAAGAACTACCATTATCAGCTTTCTTAACTAGAGACCTTACTTTCACTGGGACATTCTATCTGATATTCCATTGTTATCTTTATAGAAATTAAATACAAATCTATAATGAAATATGGAATGACATTCTCTAGGCACTGAAATTTGATTTGGTCACTAGCAACAAATAACAGTACATCTCGGTTATATACTAGACCATAAAAATCCCCACACAAACACAAAATTCATGTAAACAAAAATACCCTATATCTGGCTGCTATGTTATTCATGAAAAAATGAAGTAATATGACCTTAAATCATTCAAATACAATTTCTTTTTTCTCTGATAATCCACACCTTAAATTTAAGGTTTTAACTAAATTATCTCTTAAGAGTGAACTTTATCATACCCAAGACTCTAGTTTATATTTTATCTTAATCTCTACACTGAATCACTATCATTGTACTATTCATTTATAAAAATAAAGTTGCTGCTTGCAAATTGAGTTCCTTGATAACAGACTTAGGCCCTTTATAAGTTAATTTTTTTTTTACTATTGTCTAATAAGGTGGTGGCTGTGGATAACCCATTCCTTGAGAATTTGCATGCATCATCTGTTGTTGTTGCTGCTGCTGTTGCTGCTGCTGCTGTTGTTGCTGCTGTTGTTGTTGCTGCTGCTGCTGCTGCTGTTGTTGTTGTTGCTGCTGTTGAACACTGTTTAAAGATAACTGAGACATAAGGCCTCCTCCCTGACCAGGTCCACCAGGACCTGTTTGTGTGGCATTGGTAGGTCCCCCTGCCATCATCATACGTTGCCTCATCATACTATTAGTACCAGGGCCCATACTCTGTTGCCTCGTTCCCATAGTCTGACCACCTCCCATGGCCTGCTGATTACCCATTGTTTGGCCAGGATTCATGCCTTGCTGACCTGGGCCCATGGGCTGCATACCAGCACGTGAATAGCCTTGATTCCCAGCCATCATACCCATGGTTCCATTGGCACTTGGTCCCTGTAAAAAATTAACCTTTAAACTACAAAAAAATATACCAACACATGCATCAAATCATATCTGACAACAACAAAAACCTATCTACAATACTTTCCCTGTCTAGTATGTAGAGTTTATAAAAATTTCATCAGACATATAATATTTAGTAACGATATTCATTGATACCTGAATAAAAAAAAATAAAAGGCATGTAAATTATATATAATCAAGAACAAATTAATTTACAAAATAAAATTCAGATCTTAACATCATAACTACACATGTACAGCAACTTAACAGATAAAGTAAGTCCAAAGGTCTGGCCTCCCAATAAATGATGAAATCCATTAAATGACAACAGCCCAAGACAGTAGTAAAGGTTACAGAGCACCCCAGAAATGATGCAGCAATCGTAGATTTTAAACTAAGCAGGTTAAAGTTAAGTATATCTTAATTTTACCACACCACTGAACTGATTAACAACTCTCCTAGGGCTGGATTAGATATTTTTACGTGGCTAGGAACCAATTGGTCACCTAGCAATGGGAACTACAGCTTATTGTGGGATCCAAACCACATTATATCGAGAAATGAACTTCTATTACCAGAAATAAATTCCTCTGATCCTGCGTTGGCCAAGCTGAGAATTGAACTTTGGACACCGGATTGGTAGCTGAGCAAGAAAACTACTCGTCCAATGAGGAACTGAGCAGGTAGGTACCACTTTGTATTGCACTTGGATACATCATCAAAAATGCAATACATTAAAATTCCAGCTGGGGACCTTATGTGGTTACAAAAGTCAGGTCTAGAGGGCTTAATAGGAAAAATGAAAGCAAACCTCAATAATAACTTTTTAAAACTATCAAAGCTTTCGATCCCTTCCCTGGGTTCATCTTTAGTCGAAAACTTTTGTATGGTTTTTAAAGTTTTAATACTGCTACCACCAGTATATTATTGTGGACCTTAAAGAACATATGTGCTCTCATAATTGAGATTTCTACCCAATTAATGACAAAAGTAACAAAAACAATCATAATTATAAAGAGAGTAATACAATAAAAACAACACCAATAACAATAATATTAACAGATAATGCATGTGGCACTTTAATACGTTGCAAAAACAGAGAATGGGTATATTCAGTAACTCAGGCCACCCCAGTGTGAAGGAAGATAAGGCCATTCATTAACTCATATTTCCCACAACTTGGATTTTCTTCTTACCTCCCCCTCCCTGCTTGGGATGCATCATGTAAGTGAACTGTTGCTGTTTCCCAGTCAGGTGATCTGACTAGACATAGTTCGCTTGACAATGATTTTTAAATTATCCAGGCAGTGAGTGCTGGTGAGGTATCTCAAAATGTTACTGTGAATAATAGTGATATGTCTCATGGAATCTTGGATGTAGTTCGTCCAAGGGGAACAACCATATAGTATGCTGTAGCAGTACGAGTAGCGCAGCAGCAGTTTGGTGTCTTGGAGACAAAAGGCAAATATTGCAATAATTTTGCTAGTTGCACATAGTTTACAATGCCCTCTGTTCCATGTCTGCCATATCTTTTAGGTCATCCATGATAAACGTACCTAAATACAGAAATTCGTGCACAGATTCCAGACAATTTTCAAGGAAAATTTGTGGTTCTGCAATAGTGTGGCGGGATCACAAGCGGGCTAAATCAACCCCACATAAATTTAACCAATCCAGCTGCCAAACTCGCCCTCAGTCACACTTTCCTCTTTACACCACGAAATACACACAGGACAACTGACCTACCTACACACAGGAAAAAAAAAACACAAACACATGTACTAACCCAACTCCAGATACTCAGGGCTATGCTGTGCTGTTCGCTGGTCGAGGTCACTGAGACCACCAACAACAAAGACCAACCAAGAACCGCAACCCCATAACTCAACAACATAACACCCAAGAACCACAACTCTAACACAACAACAAACAAGGATTACAACCACAACCCAACACTGCAAACAAACAAGGAACACAACCACAACTCAACAACAAGGAATACAACCACAACACAGCAAACAAACAAGGAACAGAACCACAACTCAACAACACAGCAAACAAACAAGGACTACAACCACAACTCAACAAACAAACAAGGAATACAACCACAACAAAAGACCACTGCACAAACAATCACTAACACAAAAAACAGCACAAAAAGGCAATACACACACCCACCAACAACACCAGGAAATCACAACAGCTCACCAACAACCACCCTCAACAGCTTACAACCACACCAAAAAACCACACTAGCTCCCCAACAACAACAACCCTCAACAACTCACACACAACTCAACAGAAACTCATAAGCACAACAAATCCAACAGCACAGGCACAACAACTCTAAAGCAAACAACATCAAACTCAACAACAACTAAACAACAAACTAATAACACACAACCTGACTGACTTTCAATGCCTTCAAAACACTTCACAGACCGCTACCGACACTACTGATCATCACGGGCTCTGTCTCAAGACTGACTCAAAACTCTGATCCATACAACTACGTAACTCCATATACACCACCAGACAACCCAGAACTCACCAACAGCTGATTCAATCGCTAACCATCCATCCACCAATTACGCCCTCTCTCTCTCTCTATCTCTGTCTTTCTCTCTCTTTAAGACGTTGTCAAATGGAACTCGCATAACTACTCCATAATAGTACTATTCTTAAGTGATATGGGGAGCAGCGACAAGCACTAGATCTTGGTTTCATTGCATATTTGTGGCAAATGCTGATTAGTCGCTGGAGACTTGGCACTGATGGGGAAATCAGAACCATATCGCTGGCACAAGAGAGATTGTTTATTGTTGTTTTGTTCACAGCATTCCATTGGAAGTGACTTCAGTTTGACATTCAGGGCATCTACAGTAATGTAGTCGTGCAAATTTGTACGACAATACGTTACATACTACCCTATTTGACACAGAATTGCTGTGTGGAGAACCAGCAATAGTATAGAATACCAATTAGATGTAGAGGTGTGCCTCTTTTGTGCAGCTTCAGGAAGAGTTTCAGGTACATAGTTTACTTTGTCAAATGCTTTTCTCACATCCACAAAACATAGAAATACAGGGGAGGCTGATGATAGGTAATAATTCAGCAATTCTTTCAGATTGTAGATGCAGGCATCAGTCGAGTGGTTTGCTTGTCCTTTCGTCTCCTACAGCCAATAAATAATACATTAAGGAATTAACATTCTTTAATAACAATGTTTAATTAAACTAATTTTGCCCTTTGATCAATAAAATAATTTGCATGACACATTTAGTGGGCCTTAATTGGACTTCTGATTTTCACACAATTAGCCTAGGTCTATTTTCAGCAGTGTACTCTCGGATACGTAACGTGAATGAATATTTAAAACGACAATATATATATATCAATCTGCTTTATTTTATTATTCCCATTATTCTTGTTTTAAGGGCCATGTTCTGTTTTCTTATCCCTTTCATAATTTACTCAGACCTAGCTATTCAAAATCAAACCAATATAATTCAGTCTTTTATTTTTTATCGAATTCCTTGCATATCATCCTGTTTCATCTAGACACGTTGGAAAGCTGTGGGAGTCAAAACTGATGAATGCACTAAGAAAGCTTACTTTCATTAAAGCTTTCTTGGGTTGACCTTTCTGTAGCTATTCATTTCTTCTAAATAGAAATTAATTAAAATTAGTTTCACATGTATGGCTAGACTTGCGACCCGACCATAAGTATATTATAAGTAGCTGAAAGGATAAGAAATATGAAAGATGACGTTCTTGTTTAGGACTATTTCACTTTTTTTTCTTAAAGAAAAACTGCTTTAATGAGCGGTTGCTCTTTGACAACTATAACAATCATACAGGGTGTAACACGAGTGTATACAAATATTTTGGGGAATGAGAGATAAAGTAACTCTGAACAGAAAATATTTTATAAACATTCATTTTAAGGCTTCCGTTGTTGGTGCGGGGAATTTTAAAATAACCGTTATCATTAGCGATGCTCTTGCACAATGGAATTCGTAGTGAGAAGTCGGATCAAGTCGCCTGAGATATGGAAGAGAGCGGTGGTGGCGTATAGGAGTGATGGAGGGATTAGCCCGATGTTAATAAAGCATCTCCCTATCATATGTATCATTTAGGCAATAATTGCCTTTCGCTCAGCGAGGGATGTTTCTTAGACCGATAAATGACACATTGACATTAGATTTCCATGCACATAACTACCTTCAACTTGATATTGAATTGATAATGTAAGGACTATGTTTATGCAATAGTACTACTAGTGATAGGTGTCTCCTATCTATTTGGTAATGTATATCAGGGGTTGTGATATGACGTTTTTTATCACTTTGTTTTGTTCACATCAATTTTGCTATATGGAAAATAGTTTTACACAATAACATACCATGATGTTCTAAAAATATCACTGACTGTTTTTAATGTCATTACATAAGATTTCTTCCATCTTTGAGAAGAAAAATAGATAAATAAGGCATGAATCGTGCATCAAGCAGGTGAATGAAAAATTATGAAACTCTGCCACCAGTTTTTTGAGCATGTGTAGCAGCAAACAATTGTTATTCTTACATATTCACTACCATTCAGACAAATTTTCTTTGGCCTATGTAACTTTGCACATCGTTCCATGCCTAAATTTTATGTATATTGATATTTTCTGGTGTAGTACGATGATTTTGAAATTATATTTACTGTACAGGTACAATAAATGTACTTCAGGATTGTACTTTTGCATAGAGTATATCTAAAATAAGGGTAGTTTAGAACGATGGGACACGTACGTACTTCCAAACAGAAAGCTAGGCTTGTTACGTCAAGTTCAACAGATCCTGGAGGATGGTTGCCATACTTTTTGCTTTGTCTAATTTATTGTACCATATTTCATTACAAGTTTAGTTGACTATGATCATCACATGTTATAACAGAACACAAGAGAATATTTTATCATTTTATCACTGTTTATGCTTCTCTAATCACCATAAAAAATATTAGAATCTGAATTTCATACATACATGGCAACTCTTGACATTCTCATCCCAGCCATAATGCCCTTGAATTCTTGTCCCCAGTGTGTGCATGTGTACGGTAGTACCTCAGACTTTGAACTTAATTTGTTCCAAAAGGCTGTTTGAAGTATTTGTTCGAAATATGAAACAAATATCCCCATAAGAAATAAAGGGAATCAGGATAATTCATTCCAGCCAACCCAAAAAGTTCCCCTTTTCCCATTTTTCTATTATTAATGTGTTCAAAAGTTAAATTAAGAGTGCAAAGTAATGAAACAGTATGTTATATGAAGTAAAATTTTCAAAATTTTCTTTTTCTTGTGTACGATTTACGAACTGTTTGGTGAAAATGATGCCCGGCTGGCTGGAAGATGGTTCCAAGTAATGGGGACAAGACCTTTGATACAGTGGAGTTTCCTCCACGAGGAATTCAAGGTTCGCCTCGAAACCTCCTGCCAAGCTTGGTCGATGAGTCGGATGCATATTACGATATCGAAATGCTCCTTCCAAAATTCATGCAAGGTGAGGTTTGTGGTATCGGTGATGTCGAAACATCTCTTGAAAAGATGTTTCGTATACAGCTTCTTGAAGTTCGATATCACTTGCTGGTCCATGGGCTGGAGGAGAGGGGTGGTGTTAGGCGGAAGATAAAGAACCTTGATAAACGAATACTCTGCCAGGATATCTTCCTCGAGGCCAGGAGGGTGAACAGGGGCATTGTCCAACACCAGCAGACATTTCAGAGGGAGGCGCTTCTCTTCCAAGAATTTCTTCACTGTCGGGCCGAAACACAGATTTACTCACTCGGTGAACAAAAGCCTCGTTACCCAGGCTTTCACATTAGCCCTCCACATCACTGGAAGCTTCTCCTCAAGCATTTTGTGGGCCTTGAAGACTCTAGGAGTCTCCGAATGATAGACAAGTAGGGGCTTCACCTTGCAAGCCCTACTGGTGTTCGAACAAAGTGCAAGCGTAAGCCTGTCTTTCATAGGCTTATGCCCGGGTAGCTTCTTCTCTTCCTCCGTGATGTACGTCCGATGAGGCATATTTTTCCAAAAAAGGCCAGTCTCATCACAGTTGAAGACTTGCTGAGAACTGTAGCCTTCATTGAGGGTCATCTCGTTGAACGTCTTAATAAAGGCTTCAGCCGCTTTCGTGTCCGAGCTGGCCGCCTCCGCATGCTGCACCACCGAATGGATGCCAGTCCGTTTACGGAATTTTTCGAACCAGCCATGACAAGCCTTGAACTCTGGGGTTGGCGTTGATGTCCCTTCACCTCCATCGTCTTCAGCCTGGGCAGTCAAATCGCCGAAAATAGCGCTGGCCTTGTGGTAGATTCCCGTCTCTGTTATCGCATCGCCAGCGATTTCTTTGTCTTTTATCCAGACAAGAAGAAGCCTTTCCATTTCATCGTGCACGTGGGTCCTCTTGCTGGACAAAATAGTGACGCCCTTGGAAGGTGTAGCTGTTTTGGTGACATCCTTCTGCTTAAGGATGGTGCCTATTGTCGACGGATTTCAGCAGTATTCCTTGGCGATCACACTCAACCGCATACCAGCATCATACTTTTAATTATTTCCATCTTTGTCTCCAAAGAAGCATCCTCTTCTTTCCGTGAATTTCAAGTTTCATGGGACCCATGACTACCTACATACTGTACGTAATTATGTTATGTAGTACGTATATGTATGTAGTAAAGTTCTCACACAACATGATAAAGTATACTACAACGAAATCACTAACGAATTTACGTTAATAAACGAAATCGTATAAAACAAACGAATACCATGTGCGTACGATACCGATGATGCCGTGAAGTGGCCGAAGAAGCACGCCGCTACGTAGATGCATCATGGGAGAATTGCTGACCAATAGGAGAGAAGGATCTCATGGCAGTGACTAACATCAGGAACCAATGGGAGAGCGGGAGGATGGTGGCGAGTCTATTCAGTTGGCGGTGTACGAGTTTTAAAATTGTTATCGGTGGTCCGGGCGAATCTTGGACTTTACAGCAACAACCTTTCGTATCTTGAACAATTTTCATATGTAGAGCCGCAAAATCTTCATATTTGCTTTTGTATCTCGAGTTTTTCGTAAGTTGAGCCTTTCATATCTCGAGGTACCACTGTATAATGAGTATATTACGAAAGTTTATATGAAACTGAGCATACAGTACTGATAATAGGCTGCATAGGGTTATTTTCTTTGTGCATTTTGACTAATCCGTACAGGTAAGGTAGCGAAGGAAATTTGACTGACAATTTGCCTAGTAGTTCTGTTTTATCTTTATGGATTTTTTCGCTGTGCTATTAAAGTTTTTATCAGTACTGTTGGCTCAATTTCATATAAACTTTTGAAATTATCACTAAGATATTGTCCCCATTACTTGGAACCATCTCCAATTCTCATATATAAAATTCTCAAGATTTAGTTGCTAAATTAAACAAAATTACTCTTTGCCCCACTGATAGATTTGTTAGTTTTGATGCATTTTTTTTTTTTTTTTTTTTACTAAAGTCCCTATAGACTCTTTTAGAATATCATAGTAATGAACTAACTCAACATGAATTACCTCTACCTGTAAGTCACATTAATTCACTCACTAGGTTGTGCATTTGTAATTGTAAGTTTATATTCAATGGTGAACTTCATCAACAAATATTTGGTATGGCAATGGGCAACCCTTTATCACCACTCCTCTCAAACTTGTACTTGGAATTCTTTGAAAAACGCTGCTTACCTAATATCATTTCTGGAATTTACCTGTGTCGCCCAGTGAAATGTATCTATAACACTCATTTCTAGGTATAAATAAATGCTAAATATACCAGGGAAAAAAAGCCAATGGAATGCCAGTTATTACCTCTGGATCGATCACCCCCAAAGGGTGTCGGTATAGCAACAGGGGCGAGTGGAAGCCACTTATCACAGATACTTTACCCAATATCTTTCTCCTCTCTCAAAATCCCCCGCCAGAGAGGTGCCGTTACAATGACCACTTTTCGCTCGCCACCGCTACCTCTGCCAAGAAACAACATTCCTTCATAGCACTCGCTACGTGAACAGCTTTATTTTTCGCTGTTACCCTTTTCAATAATTTGGTTTAAGATTTGTGTTAATATGTCTTCTGATCTTCAAGAAGCATCTTCATCTAAGTTGAGTATAATTTTATTGACTTTGAACGCGGTTAGACACCAGTTTGTCCTTATTTGAGAAGTTGTTAGTTGAGATGTTTACATGTTACGTATGTGGAAGGAACCCTCATCCAGGGAACCGGCATGTTTACATTAGGTACTGCGTTTCTCAGTCTTCTCAATTTATATTTTCTATTTCTTATTTTTCGATGATTATCTTAAATTCACCACTATTGCACATCACAGTAAGCGCTACTGTTGTCATGAAATTTTACCATTTTGCTCCTGTTCGGTATCAATAGGCTTATGTATTATGGTTTAACCCTTACATTTTTGGCCTTTTTAGAGGGTTTCCCTCATTAGTCATCGTCCTTCATGAGCGATTTAGTTCCCTCACGAAAGTGTGGTTTTATTTCATTTTAATGTGTGAGTAGTGTGTTGGAAGCGAGCTAGGCTGGCTAGCCTAGTACTTCGCCAGTTATTATTTTGGAGATAAAGGAAAGCCCTCTTCCATCCGATATGCTCATGCATGTTGTGTATGTGGTAATTTTTTGTATTATCTTGTTTTAATATTATATTGGTATACTAATTTTTTATTGATGAGGTTAGTTTGGAAGTCCCACACGATTTACCAACCCTAGCCTACCTGACCAGATCGATGAGATTTTGGAGGGTAGGCTAGGAGTTTGAGAGTGCTACTCACTACCCATAGTTGGTACTAGTCCTGGCTACCTGACCAGACCGATATTTGGTTTTGGAGGGTGTTCCATCACTAGAGAGTTCCTCTCTTGTTACGTAAATGTAGGTGCTAGATCTGTCTAACCTGACCAGGTCGATACGTTCAATTTTGGAGGGTTAGGTTAGGCTCTAGTGTCCTTTTTCGTAACGTACTAGTATGCGTTATCCTAGCCTACCTGACCAGATCGGTGTATCCGATTGTGGAAGGTTAGGCTAGGCTTGCAGATGGGCTTGCCCCCTTTTTTCGTCGGTATTTCCAATACTTCTTTATCGATAAAATTTTTGCAAGTATAGCCTTGGCTGTTACCTCCTTTAGGGTGTCAATTGGCAGTCCACCTTCTATCCCTTTAGTTGTAGGCTACTTCACGGCTTCTCGGAGGGTGGTAATCACCTGACCGGTTGCTGTTGCCAGGCGATTACAAGTCTTCCTTTCTCCTCCGAGCTTTTCCATCAGTGTCCTTCAAAAAGGGAGTTTTATGAGACCTCCGGACAGCAGCAAAAAGGTAGGAAGAGGCCCAGGAAGTATCTGTCTTTCCAGGCTCCTCAGACACAGATGGTGATTCAGGCAGTCCCAGTCTCCCAGATTGGTCAACCTTCGACCTCTAAAGCACGACCACAGCAACAATTAGTGTTGCTGCAGAGTCAACAAACTCAACAGTCCTTGAGTTCGGCTGCTTTCGTGACGTCCCCGGCCTTCAACGCTTCGTTTGAAGCACAAGGGGCGTTTCGAGGCTATAACCAAAATGCAAGAGGAAGCAGAGCAAGAGGTGCTTACCGGTACAGAGCTGGCTCCAGAACTCCCTCCAGAGGCAGAGGTTCCAGAGGAGGCAGAGGAAGTAAGACCTCATCCAATCTATGAGCCTCTCCAGGTAGGCGGGAGATTGTACCTCTTCCGGGACCATTGGACCTTCAGTTTGTGGGTCCACAGTATTGTATCAAAAGGTCTGGGGTGGAGATGGATAAAAGGGCCTCCTACACCAGTCAGATTCCACCAAATTCCAACAACATACCTCCTAGACTATGCCAAAGACCTTCTTCAAAAAGAGGGCAATAAAGAGAGTCAGACACCTGAAATTTCAGGGACGTTTCTTCACCGTGCAAAAGAAGGACACGGACAAACGAAGAGTGATTCTGGACTTGTCCCGTCTCAACTCATACATTCAATGCGACAAGTTCTGCATGCTAACCGTCTTGCAGGTGCGGACCTTACTTCCCCGTGGAGTCGTCACCACCTCTATCGATCTTACAGATGCTTATTATCACGTCCGATAGCGAGAAACTTTTCTCTCTACCTAGGCTTCAAACTAGGAAGACAGGCTTACTCGTTCAGTCTTGCCATTCGGGCTTAATACAGCGCCCAGAATATTCACCAAACTAGGAGAGACAGTAGTTCAGGAACTAAGAGCTCAGGGGGTTACACTAGTAGCTTACCTAGATTAGATTAGATTATAAAATTTTTGGCACATAGCCAAGCGCCGGAGCTTACCTAGACGATTGGCTCATTTGGGCACTCAACGACAAAGAATGTCGCAGTGCAACAGCCAAAGTCATAAAATTTCTAGAGTATCTGGGATTCCAGATAAACAAGGAAAAGTCCCATCTCATTCCGGCGTCTCGCTTTCAATGGTTAGGAATTCAATGGGATCTAATCGCACACAAACTATCTCTTCCACCAACCAAATGCAAAGAGATAGCGAAAGCTACGAGACAATTTCTCAAGAACAAACGGGCGTCTTGTCGTACCCAAGAAAGAGTCCTAGGTTCTCTTCAGTTTGCTTCAATAACAGATCTTTTATTGAAAGCTAGACTGAAGGACATAAATCGGGTATGGCGGAGAAGAGCCAACAGCAGACTCAGAGACAAAATCTCCTTGATTCCGCTGATACTAAGGAAAAGACTTCGTCCATGGACGACAGTCAAGAGTCTTTCCAAATCAGTACTGCTCCAATTTCCCCCGCCGTCTCTGGTAGTCCACACAGACGCCTCTCTGAGCGGATGGGGGGGCTATTCTCAGTACAAGAAGGTTCAAGGAACATGGCCGACAGTATTCCGCCAGTTCCATAACAACATCTTAGAAGCAATGGCCATTTTCCTGACCCTGAAACGACTAGCTCCGGCCAGGAATATTCATATCAGACTAGTCCTGGACAGTGCAGTGATAGTTCACTGCCTAAACAGAGGAGGTTCCAAGTCGAGCCACATAAATCACGTGATGAAAGCAATCTTCTCGTTGGCAATGAGACATCATTGGCACCTGTCGGCTACTCACCTGGCAGGAGTACGGAATGTCATTGCGGATTCACTGTCCAGGAAAACTCCGCTGGAATCAGAGTGGTCCTTAGACACAAAGTCATTCAATTGGATTTGCCTACAAATACCGGGCCTTCAGGTAGACTTGTTCGCCACGGAGTCCAACCACAAACTTCCATGTTATGTGGCTCCCAATTTGGGTCCTCTAGCTCACGCCACAGATGCGATGTCCATAGACTGGAACAATTGGCAGAAGATTTACCTATTTCCGCCAATAAACCTTTTGATGAAAGTTCTACACAAACTCAAGATCTTTCAAAGGGCGGATAGCTCTGGTAGCACCCAACTGGCCAAAGAGCAATTGGTTTCCTCTTTTGCTAGAGTTGAAACTCCGTCCCAGACGGACCCCCAACCCAAAACTGACTCAAACAGTACAAACTCGGACTGTGTCAGCTTCCTCAAGAATTCTGAATGCCCTAACTTTATGGACTTCATGAAGTTTGCGGCACAGAAAGGTGCTAATATTGATCCACTAAACACATTATTCGTGGAATCAGACAAAAGAGAATCGACACTCCGGCAGTATGATTCGGCAGTGAGGAAGTTAGCCATCTTTCTAAAAGAATCAGATGTTCAGACAATGACCACGAATCTGGCAGTTTCATTTTTTAGAACTCTGTTCGAAAAAGGCCTAGCTGCTAGTACCATTACTATGACTAAATCTGTCTTAAGGAAAATATTTCAGTATGGCTTTAATATTGACTTAACAGATTCATACTTTTCGTCTATCCCTAGAGCATGTGCTCGTCTGAGACCAGTAAACCGGCCTCATACGGTCTCTTGGTTTTTAAATGACGTACTCAAGTTAGCTTCAGATACTGATAATGAATCATGCTCATATATAACCCTTCTCAGAAAAACATTATTTTTACTGAGCCTGGCCTCAGGTGCCAGAATATCTGAACTGTCGGCTCTCTCTAGAGAACCTAATCATATTGATTTCCTCCCGTCAGGAGAAGTTCTGCTTTCTCCAGATCTGAAATTCTTAGCAAAGAATGAAGACCCTCAGAACAGGTGGCCTCCGTGGAAGATTGTCCCTCTTCCACAGGACCCATCATTATGTCCAGTTATTACATTGAAATCTTACCTTGACAGAACTTCTAATAAGTCTTCAGGTCCTCTTTTTATTATAGAGCATGGTGGAACCATTTCCTTGAAGGCCATCAGACAACAAATTCTTTATTTTATTAAACAAGCTAATCCGGATTCAGTTCCTCAGGTTCATGATATCCGAGCAGTAGCTACCTCAGTTAATTATTCTCATCATATGAACTTCGATAATCTCAAAAAGTATACGGGTTAGAAGTCTCCGACAGTATTTAAACGCCACTATTTTAAGTCTCTAGAGGCCCTTAAATATTCTGCAGTGGCTGCTGGGAACATTGTCTCCCCTGATACAGCCTAATTATGTATTTTGTAATGTATATTGTTAATTATCATTGATTTTGCCTTTAATTACCTTTTGGTACTCCCTCTCACCTACCTGCCTCGCTTGTATTCCCTCCCTTTTTGCTTTTTTGTCACGGACTGGATTGCTTATTAACCCACTCCTGTGCTTGTACATAATTCATTATTTCAAGTGTTATTGTATTCATTACCTGTGCTGATTTTCCTGGTGATGGTATGAACTTGGTCATATATGGTTATATGTTATTTGCTTCTTATATTTTGTATCCCCTAACTTGGATCATTAAAACAATGATTGTTAAGAAAAGTTTATTTTCTCCTATAAATTTTTTTTTTTTTTGCTCTCAGTTTACCAAGCTTGTATGGCCAATTCTTTGTTACTATTTCACTGGGCGACACAGGTCAATCCCAGAAAAGGGATTTTGACAAAGGAAAAATCTATTTCTGGGTGAAGACCTGTGTCGCCCAGTGAACCCATCCCTCTTTTTTCCTTTCCCCACCCATTAGCTGGCCCAAACTTGGGTGCTTATTCAGGAATGACGTTTCTTGGCAGAGGTAGCGGTGGCGAGCGAAAGGTGGTCGTTGTAACGGCACCTCTCTGGTAGGGGAGGGGGGGGGGGGGGGGGGGGGGGAGAGATTTTGAGGAGAGAGAGATACTGGGTAAAGTATCTGTGATAAGTGGCTGCCATTCGCCCCTGTTGCTATACTGACACCCTTTGAGGGTGATTGATCCAGAGGTAATAACTCTGGCATTTCATTGGCTTTTTTCTCTGGTATATTTAGCATTTATTTATACCTAGAAATGAGTGCAATAGGTACATTTCACTGGGCGACACAGGTCTTCACACAGAAATAGATTTTTCCTTTGTCAAAATCCCTTTTATATTCCTGTAAAGTGGTATAGATATGTTGATGATATTTTAGCTGTTCTGCCTGCTGATATTGATTTAAATTATTTACTCTCTAAATTAAATAACCAGGTACCATCGATTAAGTTTACTCTAGAATTGGGAAAAGACAACTGCCGAGGCCTTTCTTAGATGTTTTGATACATAGATAACCATTTCACTGTAAATTCAGTATTTATAGGAAACCAACCAACATTTCTATTCAGGCCTCCATCTTAACATCAAAATATAAATTTTTTCTTCTAAATATAAATTTTTTCTTCTATGTTTTTACGAGCATTGCGTATTGTCAGTCCCCAATATTTGGATCAAGAAATTGAATGCATACGAAAAATAGGGAAAGATTTATGTTATCCTTCACATATATTAGGTATTTACTATAATAAAGCCCATAAAAAGTTTTATAGTGTAAGTAACACAGAGAAAGAATATTCTAAGAACATTCTCAGTTTGCCTTATTTTAACGGATTTGTTTTTCCTATAATAACACACTAAAAGGAATGTTAATAAAAAAATGGCCCTAGGGAAAGAAACAACATAATATATAAAATTCCATGTATGGACTGCCCCTCCTTTTATCTCGGACAGTTGAGCAAGGACTTAGAAGTAAGATTAAAACAGCATAAATATTCTGTCAAAACTGGGCAAACATCCAATGCAATATTCATTCATTTAAGTGAAAAAACCACTGGATAAATCGGATTGGTAGTTCAGTAATTGCAAGATGTCTTATCACAAAATCTTTTAGAATCTGCCATAACACAACTTATTTCCCATTGTAATTTTAATATTAGTCATGGCCTGTTTCATTTAGACCCTTGTATTTGTAACATGTTTAAGAATGAACTCAAAGATATAATTACAGACTTGAATACAAATTAGTTGCCTTAGAGATATTTTCTTTGTATATGTATGCTTAATATGTTTTGCGAATAAGTTTATGTTTACCAAAGATCTGAATGTGGTCAGCTGCTGCCCTGTATAATCCTTTAATTGTCTTGTCCCTGTGTCTGAGCAGTTGGACTTAATCTTTTTGTTCTTAAATTGCACCCATGTTTATGCTTGTTTGGAAACCTTACTCACTCTCCAGGTGTGTTGGATTCTAGGTACCAATCTCCTTATAATCCCTATCTCATATATACGACCTTTCCTGTACTCTCAATTTCTCATTTAAGTAAGTTTGTCTACTAAGTAAAGGATGTTGAGTCAAAAGATCTTGTAGAAACTCCATTGTTTATCTTTCCTTTGTGGCTTATACCTTTATTTATGGATTTATCATGTTCCAAACCTTCGTGATTTAGTTATACATAAATACAGTGGTCCCCCTGTATTCACAAGGAATGTGTACCAGACCCCCCCAAGAATAGTTAGAACCCACGAATAGTTGGAACCCCTATAAAAACGCTAAAAACAGCCTATTTTGTTAGTTAAAACTCAAGAAAAATCCACTAAAAATGTTTATACCCTTTTTTTTAATAGTTTTATCACAAAAAGTGCATTTTATGATGAAATTGATAAAAAAAACTAGGAATCTGTGGATATTTCTCATAGAAAAATACTGCGAATGTGCGAATTTTCCGCGAATAATGCAGGGAAACATTCCCGAGAGAAATCTGCGAATGTGTGAGTCCGCGAATCCGGAGAATGCGAATACAGGGGGTCCACTGTACATACATACATACATACATACATACATCTAGTGCAACTTCCCCAAGGAAAAGTGAATGTGTTCCACAAAATTCCACGGCAAACTGGACATGGAATTGAGAAATGCATAAAACCCCCGGGGTGGGGGGGATTGTAATTGCCAGGATGAGCTGCATCCTTTAGCTTGTTTCTTTATTATATAATGGTATTAATTGAACTAAAAGTAGAATGTGATTTTGACAGAAGCAAGTAAGATTACTTTAGAATTGTTTTGTGTGATGTGAATTAGGGTCCCAATTATATAAATATGATCAGCTGTAGAATCATGAATAATGCTGTGTAAATCACCTAGAATCATGCAGAATTGCTAAAAATTATTGTTATTTTCTCAGGGCATATAAACACAACTTATTAAGATCTTAGCATACCCTAATATCACGTGAAGACTCGGCAATCTATCATGCCTATAGGTCATCACATTCACTATATTGTTCAAAGTTTTGTGCAAAAAAAAGAAAGACCCCTTTTGTAATCTGTAACTTTCATCAATGAGGTTGAGAAAGCTCTTAAGTCCATGCACTGCATTGCAGGTATCAAGGTCATGAGGCTAAATGAGTGTTTAATGATGCCTTTG
Organism: Macrobrachium nipponense; assembly: GCF_015104395.2. Taxonomy (NCBI): domain Eukaryota; kingdom Metazoa; phylum Arthropoda; class Malacostraca; order Decapoda; family Palaemonidae; genus Macrobrachium; species Macrobrachium nipponense. The sequence goes on along the minus strand of NC_061109.1, from coordinate 100,324,705 downwards.
AAGTTTTTGCATACCATGTTTAGAAGAGGAATGTTCCATTTGAGAGCAAAAAATTCCCATGAAATTATATATAATGTATCTATGACTACTAACAATGTTGAGAAATGAATGAGTTGCTCTCTTGGTTGGATGAGGGGTTGGCCTGCAGGGATGGCCAGTCACTTGCTGTGGGAGGTTGGATGGTACTTGCGGTAGAATGTGAGCCTACACCTATAGCCATGCAAAGGGTGTCAGACAGCTCCCGGGTGTGGGTGTGTATGTATGTGTAAGTGTGTCTCAGAGTAGGTTACATCTTGAGACTTATATTAGGACCAAAATTCTCACCTTCGAGAATGCTGAAGCGACAAAATAAGCCGTTAATCCTGAAAGCCACTTGATGTTTAATTTTGCATGGCAGATAGGAGGGTCAGAGTCTTTAAGCACAAATTTTGAATCACGATGTGACATCCCATCGTGAACATCCCTTCTTAAGTTTCAGGTGAGGTGACTCACGCTTGTAGGGGTTCAGTCCAGCAGGCAAGCAAGAAGCTCGTCTTTTTCTTACTGGCTTGAGTCTGTCATCTGCCTAACCCATCATGATCATTATCATCATCATCAACCATGGGGGATTGTGGGGGAGGGATAGGGTTGGAAGACTCATGAGGGCTGGTGATCTTGACTGAGGAGTTATCTTCCACCGGAAGCACTAGGGAGGAAGGGGAGGTTAGGAATTCATTGGTCCCTTATGATAAGTCTACAGGTGATGTGGATGCTTCATTCATGAGGGAGAGGGCTTTTTCCACTTGGGTGGGGGTTATGGTTGCCTCAACCTCACATCACAACCCCATTTCTCTACTTGTTGGAGAGAAAGACTGCTATTTGTTTCCACAGTTTTAAGACTGTTGACTGATTCCTATACATGGTCCTTTGATCATGTCCATGATCCATAAAAATTATTTGTTTCCTCAATTTTTATCTAGAAAAACTTTGCTGCTTGGAAAGTATTTTCTGCTGTATGACACATAGCAGGCTTGCTTAAATCAGCAGGTTCCTTTGGAGGCAGATTGTAAGGGTCATCAGCATAGATTCTCACCCTGCCCATTCTTGGCCACGTAGTGTTACTATAAATGATATTTTTTTGTGAGAAGATAAGCTTTTCACAGATTACTCTCAAGAGAATGTATTCTGGTATATCAGATCTTTGTATTCTGCACATGCAACGTTAATTTCCTCCTTGGTAAAGGCGGCTCTAATTACATGTAAAGTAGCAACATTGGAATGGTTCAATTTGTATTGTATAAAGTAAAGACAATTTGTTCATGGATATGGAACCTGCGTTAGGTACAGGTACCGTTAGGTGCCAGGGTCACTGGCGCACCATTTGTAGGTTGGTCAGATGATATTCTTGTGGTAAGGGGAAGGCCAAGCACTAATACATACACTGCACTATTGTACCCATTTTCTAGGGCCAATAGACCTCAAGAAGCTTGAACTTGAAAGATTTTGAAGGCACTGATTGAAGCAGAATGCAGATTAATATATCAGCAATTACACACCAATATCTGGCTTACACACTGGGTATTATGTAGACACTATTAACACAAGAGAGAGAGAGAGACTCTCAATAACCTGAAAATACTAATAGCACAGTAATTTATACACACACCCAAAGTAAATTCCATTTTTAAGTGGGAAACTCACATTTCATGATATTAGAAAGGACCTTTTCAAAACTGCTTTCTCATAGAATACACTTGCCTTTACTGTGGAACTTTTGTGTTGTGCAAAAACTTCATTACTTTCTTAAAGAAAAAAAAAATGCTTGTCAATAAGGTAGGTATAACAAAATTGTAAATTCCTAAAGTTGAGTGAATTTTTGTTTAATAATTTAAAATATATGTAAAAATGAAATTAAGAGACACTAACCTGTATATACTGTGGCCGTTGAACCAACTGGGACTGCGCCATGCTCTGACCTATGTAACCTGTTGGCTGTTGCTGTCTCATTCCCATCATGGCTGGATTACCCTGATAACCACCTTGGTAGCCTTGTCCCATCATACCAGGCCCTCCAGGACCTCCTGGAACTGTAGCTCCACCAGGACCTGGACCCTGATTCATCATCTGACCACTAGTCATAGGCCCTTGCTGATATGAACCATATTGGGCCATACCACCCTGACCAGGACCCTGAGGTCCTCCAGGAGGAGGGCCACTAGGACCAGCTGTCCCCATAGCTGAGTACATCTGACCCTGGCCTGGCATTCCTTGGGGCATGCCAGCTTGCATAGTTCCAGTGTTACTGTACATAGGTGCTTGTTGAGGTAAAGTTGGTCGCAAACCAGACCTAAAATGAATGGTCAACATCAATTAAACCAACAAAAATCGATGTTACAGATTTTCCTAGCCAATTTATAATTTTCTTATGCTTTTACCAGTTATACAAATTCAAGGAATCCTAAACAAATAATTTTTTTTAAAGCCAGAGCCAACTGTACATACAGTTAAGTAATATAGATTAACATAACTAATTATACAAGATACAACTCATGAAACTGTTGTATAGCATAAACAATCATTTATCATGCAACTTCATGAGGGATGATTTTTACCTGATTTCAAAGGGTTACAGCATATGCAAAATACAAAATCATAAAATGTGCATAACATTCCCACCAATGCTGCCTAAGAGGGCAAGCTATAGTATACCCATTGAAACAAATAAGCTATGAGTCACATGTAAAAGTAATTATTATAGGCTTTCAACATACAGAACAGTGTACTATGATAGACTACATTTAAAAAATATTTATATGAGAAAGTAAAAAAGATAACACAAAATAAACATTGAAAATACTTATTTTATTACCAACATACACACTACTTGTATTTTCAGGATGTTATCAACCTGATAATACATGGAAAGTAGAAGTTTTTATGTCAGATAACTCATTTTTAACATGAATTTATTAGATTATGTAAATAAATTATATTTGTAAAGCTATTTTTCTAACATTTTTTTTCCAAGTAAATTGCTATTCATATTCACAACAGAGGGACAGGCGTGAAATAAGTAGACAAAAGATAGAGAGATAACAGAATATGAAAGAAAATGCTCCCTAGTTGGTGATAGTACATACTTCAAAATACGAATTTTCATGTTAAAACTGATTATGGTATAGCTAACATAATAGGCAGTTCTAAGCATTTTTTTTTTTTTAGAGATTTTGAGTATTTGCAGATTCTAGCTATTCAAGGGGAGTCTGGAATGCATCATACACACACACACACACACACACACACACACACACACACACACACACACACACACACACATATATATATATATATATATATATATATATATATATATATATATATATATATATATATACATATACATATACATAAACATAAACATATACATACACACACACACACACACACACATATATATAGCATATATATATATATATATATATATATATATATATATATATATTATAATCTATATATATATATATATATATATATTATATATACGTGTATATATACGCTGTATATACGTATATATATATATGTATATATATC
>NC_061109.1:100228635-100318635 GCF_015104395.2 Macrobrachium nipponense | reverse complement strand
TGCTTCCCTCTGCCAGAGTTGCCACTTCACTAATTTTGGTATGATCATTGGTGCTGTGAAGAGAGTTTGGAACCTAATCAGTCCTGTCAGCAGTGTGTTCCTTTCTAGCCTCAGAGCGCCTTCTTTGTGCTGGCCTGTGAGATTACGTCATCATGCGGGGGTACCACTCTTACAGCTGACATAGCTTCGATCAACACTGTGTTCAAGAGAAGGGCTACAAGTCTTCCGCTACCTTCGGCATTGGATTTTCTTGGTAAATTCTTTTGCTTTTCTTCATGTGTCATGTACTATGGAGGCCCTACGGTTGCTGTAGAAGATGAAGGAAGACCTTTTTTGCCATCTTTGCCTACCTCTTCAGTGCTCACCACCCATCAAGCTAGGGCTTGTTCCAGTGGAGCTTCTCTTCAAGATCCTACTGATCTCACCACCTGGTGCTCATTTTCCTCAGATTAGACGACTTGGAGAGATAACCAAAGTCTGATATTAGTTCAGGAATTTTCCCCAACTAGTGTCTTCTCCATTGTTTCTTTGGACACTTGGGTAGAGTGAGCAACCAACCTTCGTCCTGTTCATGGATTGTTTGCCCATTCGAGTTCTTTGATTTCGTAGAAATCTAAGACTCTTAAGGATCCTTCATATGTTTCCTACTCTCAGTTTTCTTTAGAACTCTGATTCATTGTATTTCTCCAGTTTGAAGTAACCTTGAAGTTTCTACAGTGCCCCCTCAGTCTGTCTGAGTTTGGCGCAGGATGACAAGGCTCCCATATAGAAGTCGAAGGTGGTCCGCTCTAAGGTTGCTGTTCCAGAGCCTCCCAGACGTTCTCCTCTTCTAGAGACTTCAGCTCGCCTCTTCTTCATCCCCATGGACGTGTTTCTGATAACAGCCATGGACATGAGGCTGTCGTCCATCATGTCTCCCATCATAGTAGTGCTTCTTCATCCTGTGACCAAGAAGTCTAGGCATTCATCTTCTTCTCCCGGATGTTCCCACATGCATTGTTCAATATCACATGACCGTGTACACGATTCGTTGCACGACACTGTATGTTTTGTCAAATGACTGTGTACATGATTCGTCACTTGACCATTTACATGGTTCATCGCATGACAGTGTACATTATTCACACCATTAATGTGTACGTGATGGAGGTCCTACTTTCATCGTTCTCCTTCCAGAATCAGGGGACAATACTCTTCTAGGCAGAGAGCGTGATCTTCTTCTCCATGACATTCACAATTGCATCGTTCAACATCACATGATTCGTTGCACGGCTGCATGCCAGTTCTCCCTTGTCAAAGGTGAATTCAAGACCTTATTCCTTCATTCGAGAGTGTAGCCCTTCTGGTGGAAGAGATGATGACCTACCCAATGGTAATTCAGCAAGTCTGTGCAATGCCTTTTAACCACAGCAAAAGACTGCTGGGAGTGCTCTTGGAAACTTCAGACAGATGTTCCATGCCTTCTACATATGAGTATGAGATTGATCTCCAACTGTTATGCCCACAACAAGTCAATGGATTCATTCTATCAAACCCGTACAGCATTCATTGTGGGAATTGAAAGTCTGTGTTACCCAGAACTTGAACCCTTCCCAGATAAGACAAATTCTTGTTTCATCTTTTATTTACTTTTGAATTGATCCTAAGAGAAAACTGACCTGACTGTTCTTCTTGGGATTCAGACTTTCTCAACTGGTTAGGGACTTGAGTCTAGACCAATGGTTCTCAAACTGGGGGTCAGCAAAGGCGTCTCAGGGGAACCACGAAAGGGTCACCAAATCCTATTGTTACATCATCCCCATACTTAGGCTATAATTAGGATTATTCTCACCATACAGTTTGGCATTTAATATATGCTACCAAATCAGGCCCCATCTGCAAAAATGCCGTTAATGCCAAATCTGGAAAATTTTAGTTAGCAGCAGTGAAGTACTCTACGAGTCTAATGTCTTGCTACAACACCGTATAAGCCAAATCCAGCTCTAAGTCTCTCAGAAATAAGGTTATGTAAGCCAGAAACAAGCAAGCAAAACATCAATAAGCGTAAAAGACACTCTGGTGAAGGATACGTTAGCAGTAGCAAAACCCAGAGACAAGTTGCAGCACGAAAGGTGTGCCCAACATGTAATTGCAAGAAAAAGTGTTTTCAAAGTGTTGGCGTTAATTATGTGAATAGCTTATTTTCTGAGTACTATAAGCTTGATTATAATTATACTTGCCAAAATGTCATTATTATCATTATGTATTTTTTATTATTAGTATTATTCTCTCAGTATTAATGCAAGAAAAATTTTTTTTTTCTTTTCAGTAAGGTTTAAGGCTACTGTTCATTCTTTTCACTATTTTTTTTCGTTTCATAATAGTCATCATATTAATTATTATTATTATTATTATGATTATAGAATGTTCAGCATTATAATTTGCAGCATTATAATTTTGATGAAAGTAGTTTGATTTTTCACAATATTGTGGGAGCTACCTTTGTTCGTTATTATTATTATTATTATTATTATTATTATTATTCTTTTTTTTTTTGCTCTATCACAGTCCTCCAATTCGACTGGGTGGTATTTATAGTGTGGGGTTCTGGGTTGCATCCTGCCTCCTTAGGAGTCCATCACTTTTCTTACTATGTGCACCGTTTCTAGGATCACACTCTTCTGCATGAGTCCTGGAGCTACTTCAGCGTCTAGTTTTTCTAGATTCCTTTTCAGGGATCTTGGGATCGTGCCTAGTGCTCCTATGGTTATGGGTACGATTTCCACTGGCATATCCCATATCCTTCTTATTTCTATTTTCAGATCTTGATACTTATCCATTTTTTCCCTCTCTTTCTCTTCAACGTTGGTGTCCCATGGTATTGCGACATCAATGAGTGATACTTTCTTCTTGACTTTGTCAATCAACGTCACGTCTGGTCTATTTGCACGTATTACCCTATCCGTTCTGATACCATAGTCCCAGAGGATCTTTGCGTGATCGTTTTCTATCACTCCCTCAGGTTGGTGCTCGTACCACTTATTACTGCAAGGTAGCTGATGTTTCTTGCACAGGCTCCAGTGGAGGGCTTTTGCCACTGAATCATGCCTCTTTTTGTACTGGTTCTGTGCAAGTGCCGGGCATTCACTTGCTATGTGGTTTATGGTTTCATTTTTCGTATTGCACTTCCTACATATGGGAGAGATGTTATTTCCGTCTATCGTTCTTTGAACGTATCTGGTTCTTAGGGCCTGATCTTGTGCCGCTGTTATCATTCCTTCAGTTTCCTTCTTTAGCTCTCCCCTCAGTAGCCATTGCCATGTGTCATCGCTGGCTAGTTCTTTAGTCTGTCTCATGTATTGTCCGTGCATTGGTTTGTTGTGCCAGTCCTCTGTTCTGTTTGTCATTGTCCTGTGTCTGTATATTTCTGGGTCTTCGTCTACTTTTATTAGTCCTTCTTCCCATGCACTCTTTAGCCACTCGTCTTCACTGGTTTTCAGATATTGCCCTAGTGCGCTGTTCTCGATGTTGACGCAGTCCTCTATACTTAGTAGTCCTCTCCCTCCTTCCTTTCGTGTTATGTATAGTCTGTCCGTATTTACTCTTGGGTGTAGTGCTTTGTGTATTGTCATATGCTTCCTGGTTTTCTGATCTATGCTGCGGAGTTCTGCCTTCGTCCATTCCACTAATCCTGCGCTGTATCTGATTACTGGCACTGCCCATGTGTTAATGGCTTTTATCATATTTCTGGCATTGAGTTTTGACTTGAGTATCGCCTTGAGTCTCTGCATATATTCTTTCCTGATCATGTCCTTCTATCTTGGTGTTTTATATCCCCTCCTTCCATTATTCCCAGGTATTTGTATCCCGTCTCATCTATGTGTTTGATGTTGCTCCCATCTGGTAGCTTTATCCCTTCAGTTCTCGTTACTTTGCCTTTTTGTATATTGACTAAGGCGCATTTTTCTATTCCAAACTCCATCCTGATGTCCCCAGATACAATCCTTACAGTCTGGATTAGGGTATCTATTTCCTTGATGCTCTTACCATACAGCTTGATGTCGTCCATGAACATCAGATGGTTGATTCTGTTGCCTCTTTTCTTGAGTTGGTACCCAGCATCCATCTTCTGTAGTACTTTTGTCATGGGAATCATGGCTACTACGAAGAGTAGTGGGGACAGTGAGTTGCCCTGGAAGATCTCTCTCCTGATATTAACCTCTGCTAGTCTTACTCCAGAGCTTGTAACTATTGTATTCCAGTTGCGCATTGTATTTTTGAGGAAGCTGATGGTGTTTTCCTCTGCCCCATATATTTTCAGGCAATCTATTAGCCATGTGTGTGGTATCATGTCGAAGGCTTTCTTATAGTCTATCCATGCCATGCTTAGGTTGGTTTTCCTTCTCCTACTGTTCTTCATTACCATTTGTCTATCAGGAGCTGGTCTTTTGTGCCCCTACACTTCCTTCTGCAGCCTTTCTGTCTGTTGGTGGGGGATGGTGTTTGTCTCCTCTAGGTAATTGTATAGCTTTTCACTATGTCTTTTTATACTAAGGATGTTCTTCCTGTGGTCATCCATTTGGGTGCATGGTGATTTGAGATACAATGCTGGAGTTGTTCTGCTATTCGTGGGTGTAGGGCCTTGAAGTTTTTGAGCCAGTATCCATGGACTTCATTGGGACCTGGGGCTTTCCAGTTTGGCCTTTTCTTTAGTTGGTGTCTGACTGTGTCTGTCGCGATCTCTGTGAATCTTTGTTTTATTCTCCCTGTTTCTTCTTCCTTGACTTCCTGGAGCCATGTTGCATGTTTGTTGTGTGATACCGGATTGCTCCATATGTTTTCCCAGAGTCTCTTACTTGGTTCGGCTTCAGGAATTTCTTGGTGGTTGTCTTCCCCCTCTTAGTTGGCTGTACAGTCTTTTCTGGTTGGTTCCGAATAGTTTGTTCTGTTGGTATTCCTTATTCCTGTTCATGTACCGTTGGATCTTATGTGCTTTGGCCTTAAGCCTCTGTTTTACATCTTCTATTGTGATGTTTAGTCCCCTCTCTTGTACTTTGTATTTCTCGTTGAGGTTCTGTGATGGTAATTGCTTCCTAGCAAAGAAAGATAAAGGAAAGGAGAACGCATTTTCGAGAAGTTCGGCAGTAAGGAGGCTTTCGCGCCCATGTTGGAGGCGCCTTTTCATCGCGGCTGTTCTGGAATCGTTGGGCGTGGTGTGGAGCGCAAAAACGCGCCAATGTGACATGAGAAACGCCGCGTTTTCTGATGCAATACCTCGTCTAGATTCATCTAAGAAATTCTAGCAATCTCGGGAACCTGTGACGCTCGCCGTAGGCTCCGCCCCCAGGATGCCGTATAAATACGACGGAGGAAGTAGGAGCAAACAGTGATCGTAAGAGGAAGAGATTGTAAAAGAGAGAGATCACCAGTTAGTAAGATCAGATTATCAGTGAGAGATCAGCAGCAGTGATCGTCAGAGAGAGACTAGAGACGAAGGAACCGACGAAGTATCAATCAATCAGACGAGTTGTTCGAGAGTTGGTTGGATATTGGTCTAATCGTCTTCAAGAGTGGACGAATTATTCCGTGTTATCGCGACGTCGAGCAGACTTCAGAGAAGGAAAGGTCCTGCTACAGGTTTTGGGGAAGTTCCTGCCGTACAAATAGACTAGTTTCTGCAATACGGAGGCGAGAGGATGTCTGCAATTGCCGCTCTACATTTATGAAGCCAGCGCGTCGAATTGCCAAATTGACTAGCAAGTATTTGAATTACCTCACTGTTCACCCAGTTCATGCAGTGTAAGATTCTATCTTTTTATGTAAATAGGAGATACCATTCTGCATTTACCTTTGTTAGTAAGCTTGTAAATAAACCTTTGTTGTGTCAGTGTTTCTTTCTATATTCGTATCCCCAGTTTCAACTGTTGGTGTTGAAATTTTTTTTTTTTATTATTTCATATCGAACCTGAAGCAGACCTCTCTCAGAGACCATAACATTGTGTCGACCCTTTCCAGGATATTTCGACACCGTAACATTGTCTCTGAGATCTCAGAGTCCGTAACAGGTTCCTCCCTTGTTTTCTTGCTTCTGCCATCTCTTTCAGTTTACTCAAGTCAGATCTCATCACCATGATTTGCTTTTCCAGGCACCTTTTCCAAGGAGGTTGCTGTTTTGGTTTCTGTTGGGTTGGTTGTGCTGGTGGTGTTGGTGTTCGAATCCCCATCAGTTGTGCTACTAATCTTGCTCCTGCATACGCCAAGTTATTTGTTTCTGTGATACTGGTGGTGTGTATTATGCCCATTATTTCATTGACCTCACTTGTTTTCTCCCTTAATTTCTTGGTGTTGTAGGCTTTCATGGAGGGGATATTTGTTCTCTCTGTATCTGGCTCCATCTATTGTCTAATCTTTTCTACCCATTCCGTCCTCTCTGTTACTTCGTCGGTGTTTCTTCGTGTGTAGTTGTTTGATACCTCATTATCCCTGTTGTCTTCTGTGGCATAGTCTCTCAGTTCGTCTTCGTGTAATTCATTGTCGTGTGACATTTCCCTTTCCAGTTCTTCTCTTTTTGTTGGGGAGAGCCAGTTCTTTTCCTTTATGTTCCTTACTTGGTCTGCCAGATGTTGACCAACCTTCTTCTATATCCTCTCTCCGTCGGGTTGCTTCTGATGTAGCATCTCCATATTTCCTTATTTTCTTCTCTTGTCCATTTCTTCCTTTGGCTTGCTTCTGTAGCTCCAATCTCAGGCTGTTGGTTACTGACGTTGTGGTGGTCAGTTGCTGGATGACGACCTCCAAGTACCTGACCGTCTTCCCCTTCAATTGGGTTGAATACCTGGCTGCCAGACGAAGCTCCTCTGTTGCCAGAGGTTCCATTTATGTCGTTATCGTTTATTCCTTCATATCTTAACATCATTGCTGAGTTTTGCTATTTAACCCACAGCTGGACCCTACCACATCAGGGATAAGTACTCGTTTACAGCTGAGTAGACTGAGGAAATTATGGTAAAGATCCTTTCCCAAGGAATCAACGCCGAGGAGAGCGGTCACCCATCCAACGACTGACCAGCCCCAATGTTGCTTAACCAGTCCATTGACAACCTAACCCACTCTGCCACGGCGCCACATATTATTATTATTATTATTATTATTATTATTATTATTATTATTATTATTATTATTATTATTATTATTATTATTATTGTCATATTTATTACTACTACTACTACTACTACTACTACTACTACTACTACTACTACTACTAACAGTGTGGTGTAGCCTGTCATTATTATTATAATGATGATAATAATAACACTAGAAATTGTTATTATTGATATTTTCTTACTATCATGCAACATAATGTGGATGAAAAATGTGTATTTTACACAATAAATAAAATTAGCAATTCAGCTGTTGTATATCAATGGTGAAACAGATGTGATTGTCTGTACATGTGTGTCTGTACACTATTTTTTATCATATTTTTTTCATTTCTTATAAATAAATAGCCTAGGAGTTAAGGCTTCGTTTGGTATATAAATATGTACGATAATCAATATATTTGTGTTAGCAATAATTCAGTGGCTCTTACTGAGTTTTTGCGGGTGGGGCCTCAAATGTTCTTTTGCTTGTGGAATACGTAGTCAAAATACAAAAATGCTTTATTCTTCACCACAATATGTGTCTTTCACTAGTTTTCTTATAAGAGAATAATGGTGAAAGAAAAAAAAAATATGGAAGTTATATGAATGTAAAATGGACTTGAGAATTTTATCATTCCAGGATAGGCGTAGGTATCAAGCAGTAAATATTATTGAGACACAAATAAAAAAAAACAGATTAATGATAAGTATACACATACACACACACCATTTTGCCTCTATCTGACCGTTTAAATGAGAGAAAGAGTAATAAAAACTAGCAAATACATTACATTACAACATTTCTTGCAGTCATTTTGTAAGTAAAAGGGAATACCCTATAGTATTTATTTTATAAAACCAATAATAGTACCAGGGATGTAGTTAAATTATAGTGCAAAACCAAACGATGGTATCATGCGTGATACAAAGGGGCCAAATGACTGTAGGCCGACTTGATTTATTTATATAGCACATCACAGCAACCAAATTATTGTTGTGTGTGTGTGTGCGTGTGTGTGTCACTAACAATTACTAACACAGAATAGAAAATAAATTAAATAAAATTAATATTTAGAATGGTATCCCTGTACAGTCCTAAAGTCAGTGCACTGACGCATGTTGCGAAATGCAGTGGTACGTTCTGAACCGTCCTACTATTATCACTACCAGTGGTGATACCTACTCTAGGTACACACTGTAAGAATTATTAATTACTATCTCATTGTTACAAGTTTATTATTCCCCTTTTTCAGTTTTATAATGGCTCAAAAATAAAAGATGAGATATGATGATTCATATTTGAAATTAGGTCTTATTGTAATGACTTGTAGAAGGAAAGAGAAACCACAGTGTGTTTTGTTGTCTGAGGTGTTGGCATCTACTTCTTTAAAGTCCAGCAAGTTAAAGAGACACTGGGAAATGAAGCATCCCAGTTCAATAAAAAAAAATATGTAGACTTCTTCAGACGCAAAGCCAAACAATTGCACAAATCCAGGTTTGATAACACAGGTTTCTTTTCACAGAACAACAAGTCTAGTTTAATTGCCTCCTATTAGGTTTCAAGGAAAATAGCTGTTGCCAAAAAAACCCATACCATTGGAGGACAGCTGATATTACCTTGCTGCAAAGATATCATACTAAATGTGTTTGGAAGTTCTGAACTTAATAAGCTGAAGCATGTCCCCCTGTCAAAAGATACTGTAAGGTGTAAAGCGGAGTTGTCTGATAACACATTGTCGCAGGCGATCCTTCAAGATTCACAATTCGATTTTCAACTTTTTTGCAATCCAGCTTGATGAAACGACAAATATTTCCAACTTAGCCCAACTTTGCATCTATGTACAATATGTACATGACAAGCACTTGGAATACAAATTTTTGTTTTATGAAATGCTTGGGTGTTGTTCTGCTTCTCAAACTTTGGTTAAGCAAATATTGCCAGATATTACTGATATACATTGCACTATTTGTTGCCAAGCATTAACAATGAAAACCATGCCTGGTGAGTTGAGCAATGCTCTCGGTGAAATGATTAAAGCAGTTAACTTTATTAAGCTGATTAAAGCAGACAACTTTATTAATGAAACACAATTAACTCTCGTTTGTTTTTTGCATTATGCAAAGAAAGTGATTCTGAATTTGAGACACACTTAATACATTCACACACAAGGTGGCTTTCCAAATGGAAGTATTAAAGTGAGTTTTTGTAGTACGTGATGAGAAATACAGCAAATTTTGGTAGACAATAAGCCAGACTTCCACGAAAAATTCTTATATGCCTGTCCGACTTCTTATATGCCTGTCATTTTTGGTAGTATCTGAATCCATGAATTCCACCAGTTTGTCGCTGCAAGGAAATCACAGAGCTCCATTGACATGAAAAATTACTGCTTTCAAAATGATTGTACGTTTTGGCCAAAAAACATTTTGTTCCATATAGGCTGCATTTTCTTATTAATTAATTGGCTGTCAAATAAAAATTAAGCTTTTGTTTCAGTAGATTAAGATTTCCATTTTTTTAATATATAATCTGGTTTCCAAAAAAAATAGCTTTGTTTCAGTACCTTAACCCTTAGTGGACGGGCTAAAAATCAATATGCAGCTCCCCAGGCCGGGTAAACTTTGAGGTCAGCCAATTTACGAAAAAACACATCAATGGAAAGAGGAACATATGCAAATGCATATGGGAAAAGAAAATAGATTGTATAAAATTTTCCCTACCTTCCACAAGAAGTTGAAAATCACTATTTACATCCCCTTGTGGAGCCTCTTTTTCAAGACAATCGTAACTTAGCCAACTTATATATGTTTTTTCTAATGAATAATTTTATTTTATTTTGTAAAATTATAATTACAGCTCATATAATATCAAAACAGATAAGAAATAAAGTCAGTAACAAATTCTAAGCATATTTGTTGAAAAATATTTATGTAAATTTACCGAGAATCAAGATTCAGTAACGTGTTTTATTTGTACATTTTTTGTAATATTTATTTGCATTTTTCTTTGCATAATTACATTTACAACCAACATACTATGGTAAAAAGCAAGAACAAAAACCAACAGCAACCCCTTGGTATATTTATGAGCAAATTTACAAAAAGATGTCAAGTGAGACAGAGACGCTGTTGAAGTATTGTCTTAACCCCTTCTTTACCGGGTGGGTGAGCAGAATGTAAACATTGCGTTCGCTGCCGAACTGAATCTCTTGGTAGTGACTCCAGTTTGGAGGGGTGCCGATCGTAAAAATATTTGCCAAAAATACACTAATCAAGACAGGCTAATGAAATTATCAGGTATTATTAGCACTATAATAACGCATTATTCTCTGTTAGTTTTATCATCCTACAGGAAAATAAATGATTTTATGAAAAAAAATGTGAAACTCAGTGTCCCTTGTACAAGGGACACTAGTGGTCGGTGAGAAAACTACGGTCTTGAATAGAAATTCGGTCTTACAGAATGTTGGTATATCGCACCTGGAACATGCACATAAAGTATTATCAAAATAGAACAGTAAATAAGCACGTAATTACAAAAAAAAGAGCAAAAACTAAAGCGAAAGCCCCGCCAATAAATATGGAAATCGCAAATTTTATAGTATATCTTTCAAAAATTGGTCGGTGTCATTTTCTACGTTTTCTAAGATTAGTTTCATCACAGAAAACAACTTTAGGGACATCAGGGGTATCTAAACTAATTTTCCAAGTTTCTTGTCCTCAGAAAAAATCGCTTTTTCACTTTTTCTCTGGTTTGGTTTTTTATATATAAAGTTACTATAAGGCTTTATTTCTACCTTCATTTATCTGGTGTTCATATCTTTTATTTGTAAAATGTAATAAGTGAATAAATAAATAAATACAGTAAATGATGATACAACTGGTTTTTTACTTGGGTAGAAGTTATTACATGTTTACGCTTGTCTGGTTTTGTGATTTTTTGTTGAGACGCAGTTCATCTGTCACCTACACACTACTATAAGCAGTAATAATATTTTTTTGGGTTCATCATACGTCTGGCATCGTGTCATACTGTTTATTTTGCTCCAAACTCTTCAAACCGAAATTACAGAATGATTGGAAGTCCCTATCTGAAAAGAGGAGTTTTGGTGGTACTATGCGTACCACCTTTATGCAACCGGTGCGGTGTAGTAGACTTGAATGGTGGTACCCACCTACCTCCAAACAAACTTTCGGTAATGAAGAGGTTAAGAAGCCATGAACAAATTTGTCAATAGATGGTGTTGTTGGAAGGTGTCAGTTTAACTTCCAGTTTTTAATCCTTGGGTAGTTGGTGTTCTTATCATCCAAGGTATAGAGTGAATGTGTAAATCCTGACAGATAACTACCAAAGCAGCCCTCCACTGACCGACTTGTAAGCTTCTATTGTGTTTTGTTAAAATTTCATTTGTTTATTGTCTTTTGTCTGTTTTTATATAATCATATAAAGCTATAAGTTAATGTTAGGGGTTCTGATGCAGTGTTAATGTATTTACAGAATCCCTCTCTCTTGCCTAATTACTGTAAGGATATTGGTCCCATACATCTGACTTGTACAGTATTGCCTTGCTTGATGTCGGCTCCAATGCAGCGTGTCTCTAATCAACGATTTCTTATAATGCTGTGATCTTTGTTTCATTAATATTTCCTTTGACATATCTTGTATATGTATGTTGATATAAGGGTATATTTGCTGAAGTATAATTGTAAAATATATTTTGCATTCTAATTGACATCCGACTGAACCTATGTAAATTGCCCATTAAGATCTCATAAAACTAAAATCTTGACAGACACTACATTCTCTCTTGAAGTCAGAAGCAGAACTAAAGTCCTGAGACGCCAGATTCGTGATTTTAGCCAGTTGCCATTAGAGAATTTATGGGCTATAGAAATATTAGCACCTCTTTCCCGCTTGATTCTTTCCAAATCAATGGTGCTTTATATTGCTTCTCTACAGGATCAATCCATCTCACCCTACTCCTGAGAAGCTATCCGTCCATTAGGGTTAATGTTACCATTTTCTGAATATATAACAGTTTGATAAAAATGTGTTGTTTCAGTAACCGTACAGTAATGTTAATTGTAATTAATTTTTAAAATGTCCTCTGAGCAATCTAAAACTTGTAAGGAGACTGCCATGCGAAAAATCTCACGATAGCTTGAGAACCACTGGTCTAGACCAAGAAGGCTTTAAGGCAAAGAATGAATGAGGAACTACTAGCCTTTCTAATTTAGCATAGCCTAAGTGGTTGAGTTCTTAGCCTAGCAAGTGGTTGCATTCTCAGCCTAGCCAAAGAGGTTAAGTTCTTAGCCTAGCCTAAGAGGTTAAGTTCTTAGCCTAGCGTGTGGTTGAGTTCTTAGCCTGGCCTAGTCTAGCCAGTTGAACCTGCCTTTACCATCTTTAGCCTAGCCTAAGTGGTTGAGTTTTTAGCCTAGCCAGTGGTAGAGTTCTTAACTTAGCCCAGCTAGTTCGAAACTACCTTAGCCATCCTAGCCTAGTCAAGTAGTTGAGTTCTTAGCCTAGCATAGCCTGGCCTAGCTAGTTCAAACCTTCCTTTCCATCTTAGCTTAGCCTAAGTGGTTGAATTCTTGTGTAGCAAGTGGTGAGATTCTTACCAAGCCTTGTTGGTTTGAGCTTATGTTTATTGGGCAAGCCCTTCGATTTCCCAGAGCATGTTCTTCTGCTTCACGAATTCTGCAAGAAAATCTTCCCATTCTTCAAGAGTTTGGGATTGGGTTAGGTTGGGTTTAGTTCGGTTCCCAGTTGAACCTTCCTTTTCTATCCAAGGAACCTGATCAGTAATGTATCTCAATATCCTAGTGTTCTTGTCTCTGCAACAGTTAAGATTCATCTTAGCTCAGGAATGTTGCCATGATGTAAAATTTTTAATTAATTTGTTTTTTCACAGCTAACAAGCCTTCGGTCTTTACATTAGGATAAGTCTTCTGGCGCCAGCTGGAAACTGGTTAAAAACAATAAACAATGTATATGCAAGTAATATGTGGCAGCTGTCATCTGATATGTAGCCGAGGTAGAAGCGAGTCAGATATCACAGCTGATGTTTCCTTTTTAATTACGTACCATAAAAATATTTCAAATGCAAATTTGTAAATGTTGGCAAGATACTGTGCTATTGCACGTACATGCCCTATTCACACAATTGCATTTATCCTCTGGTTTATACAAAAAAAAAAAGAAATTACAGTAAAAATATAAATTAGAATAGCATAAAATATAGAGAAGTGAAGGAGTGTTAGGCTTCTCTCTCTCTTCTGTGCTGTATCTTTTCTTGGCTTTGTTTTTGCTTTACAACTGTACATTGGAAAAATCAAGCATAAAAACACAATGAGGATGGTGTAAAATGTAAATAAAGTGAAAAAGTGTGTATGTTTTACCATGTAAGCTTCAATGGAAGCATACTCAGTTCTCTCTCTCTCTCTCTCTCTCTCTCTCTCTCTCTCTCTCTCTCTCTCTCTCTCTCTCTCTCTCTCTCTCTCTCACACACACACACACCATATCTAAGTACTGTAAATACCCTTTAATAAAATATGAGTTACTATACCATAAACATAAACATAAAACAAATATTCTAGCAAGTCACATGTCTATGTAGCCCTCATTACCAATCCAATGCTGTCATGAAAACTTAAGCCAAAATTTCTACATTTTCTAAGAGAAAATATAGAAATATACAAGGGGAGGAAAGTATTAAATAATATATATAAAGCTTCCAGTCTCTTATTGGTATTCTGACCAAAGACCAGTTTTCTTTATTTATATCAAAATTATCATCAACAGGAACTAAATAAGACAAGACCATCAAATCCAAATTCTCAACTCTTTCTGAGCTGACTTGGCGTTTGTTATTGAAGGTCTATGATTCAACTAAGCTGACCCATGAGAAGCCAATTTGCAGACACAGCTAGACAACCTGGTAAGAGAGGCAGTTCTTTATACAAAAGTGAAAATGGAAAAATGAAAAAATGAACCAACCTGGAGGTAATGGTTGCTGGGAATAATAACCTTGCTGCTGCTGTGGTGGCTGCTGCTGACTAAACCCTGTTCCCCATTGTGCTGGATTAGGTCCAGTGAATCCAGGTCCACTTGGGTAGTTCATATTAGGCATAGTTGGCTGAAAAGAAAAACAATTTGGAACTGATGAACATAAAAGTACCAATAAAATGTTGATGGAAAAGCAAATGGGAACAATGTATTTTTTTGCATTAATCACTCGTCACCACAGAGAGAGAGAGAGAGAGAGAGAGAGAGAGAGAGAGAGAGAGAGAGAGAGAGAGAGAGAGAGAGATTTAACACAACACAAATGACAAAGCCATTCATGTCATACTTATAATAGATTTGGAAAAGCAAATATTGTTTACCAATTTTTTAATTCGAAACGTATCAATGAGTCAATCTAAAAAACTTTGTAAACTCTACTGGTAACTAATACAGCTTCTAAACAGAAAATCAGCACAACAGGAAATTTACAGTATTTCTGGACTTCAAGAATTCTCATGGTTGCGAACACAATACACAAAATAAAATCAACACATTACCATGATTTGTCAGCAGAAATGTACAAAAAATTATAAAAGATGCTTATTCTAAAAGTGAGACTCAGATGTCAAGTCCCATTTTACTTACTCTTATTGTAAACCAATCTTCAAGAACTGCAACAAGAAGAAAAGGGAGAGAAAAAGGACTTACACTACATAATATCTAGCATCTACGAAATATAAGAAAAATGGCCCGAAATATATCATGTTTATAAGAAATAAAACTGATGCAACTATTTCTGGGCTCAGCTCGTGTCGCTGCGCGAAATATCCTTTAATCTATTATTTCTAGGGTAAATGTACTAACACATACCAGAGAATAAATAAATAAAGAAAAGGTCAGTACAACTGACTCGCTCACCCTCCAAGAGGGTGTCGGTATGAACACTATGGCGAGTGAGACCACTACCACGAGCCGATTGCCAATAGAAATCTCCTTCCTTTTCAGTTAGCGCACACTGTATACACGTGCCCTTTTTTACTCTGTGTTATTTGTGCCCTAATTTTGGATTTATTTATCATGGAGCGTGCAGCCATCGCTGCAGCTAAGTTAAGTACTCAATGTTTATTGCTATTTGGTTTTTTCCGTCCCTGAGCCCGTATTTGCCGTTTTTTAGGTATAAATACGAACTCTAGGTCGGAAGCATGGCAGCATGGTTCTGCCTCGTGGCGGGTTCGTTCTTGGTCTCCCATACCCAGAACATTCCCTTACTTTAGTACGCTCTATTTTTAATCATCCTATTTGTTTTAGGGTACAGTCTACACGGTTTATGTCATGCATGCATGTCTTTTTACCTTATGTAGGCCCCTTCTATCCAGACCCTAGCCACGGCTCTTAGTATCGGCCCCGGCTAGCTTTGAGTGGTAGACTTTCCTTCGGGTTAGTCGTACACTCCTGGATTTTTTCTCCTACTATTTTTGTTTTCTTTCTTTATTTCAATGATTTATTTATTTTATATTTTACTATGTTTATGTTAGTGTAGGCGTCTGGCTTCACTTAGCCTAGGTTATGGCTCATAGGGCCCATATGCTACCGCTCTTCAGTTCGGTTGCTTCCCGATAGCATCTCTCTGATCAGCCGGTTGTGTTTTCTAGGCCTTATTGTTTCATTGTTTTGTTGTTACCGCCCCGTGGTCACTACGTGATCACGGAGCAGCCAGACGCCTGTCCAGTCATCTTCCCCCCTCCCGCTCTTCCATAGAGCCGGGGGGAGGGTTGGTCTGCCCACGCTCGCTCCGCATACCCGAGCCTGCCTCCCTCTCCCCCCAGGCGGAGGGAGTAGAGGGACGGGACAGACCCAGACTGGACTCGACCTCTCCAGCTTCTCGGTCCGGCCGGATGGTAAGGTTGGGGGACTGGCCTTTCCCCCCTCCGTCGCTACTCCGTCGCTCCGTTGCTAGCGCGGGAGTCTGTGTGGCCCTCTCGCCCTTTCCACCTTACTGGGGCTCCTTTTCTACCGGAGCCCCGGCATCCAAGTGGAAAGGTGCTAGTCCACCCCAGCAGGGTGGACCGAGGCATACAGTTGGTCTCTACTAACCCCTCCGTTGCGCTGAGTCGCGACACGCTCCGCCACGCACTGGACTTAGTCCGGTACGTTCGAATTTTATAGGTTTAAGAATCTGTTATGTTAAACTAGTAAGTTTATCTTAAGCTACCTTAAACCATCCCCCTCCCTTATCTGCCTCACCGGATCTCTCCGGGGTTATAGCCTATTCAGGCGTTAAGGGAGGGGTTATGCTCAAAATTTTTCCGAGCTCCGGCATGCAACGGAGTTCTTCATTCTGTCCTTTAGCCTGTAAGTGATAGCCTTTAAGATACTCATGTGTCTTTTCACTTACAGACCACCAACTGTGAGCATCCGGGATGCGCCGCCACACTTCAAGATCCCTGTGGACATGAAGTTTGCCGGTCCCATGCTCCATGCGCGACTCCGCACGGGGACCTCCAGGGCTCTGGTATCACGAGACATGCACCATCTGTTATGATCTGGTGAGCCACCAGCTTTTTAGACGGGGTAAGTATTCCAACTCCGTTAGCCATCCCCAATTTGTTATAGTTCTTAAGTTTTCTAAATTCAATCTTTCTTAAACTTAAGATAAAAATACAAGGGGTTTTTGGTTATCCCCTATAATTTTAAGTTAAGCTTTTTTTAATTTTAGTTTAGTTTTAAGTTTAATCTTAAAATCTAATAAATACCCTCTCTTCCAGGCTCCGGCTGTGAAGGATACCGCACTGGCAACCCTGCGGGCCTGGGTCGGCGGTTTTGGGAAGAACGCCGCCAAGGGTATGCCCTACATTCTTGAGAAGAGGTTGGCGGTACTGATCTTCCCCGGAGGCAAGTCAACGGGCTACGTCGACCCAGCAGAGGCGGCCCCGACTATCGCTTTCATTCAACAACAGCTCGCTGCCTCGTTGACGGATCCAGGCCAGGACATCTCCTCGGAAGTCGCGACATTGGATCTTAATATCGAACCCATGGTAGGTGTAGACGACCTGTTGGTCGAGGTAGGTACGTTGGACGCCCAAGGGATGCCCTTGGGTGCCACTGGATCTTCTACCCCACCCCTGCAACCTCTCCATCCTTCCAAGGCTTTACAGGTACAGAATTGTATACTTCTCCTGATGCTTCCCGTTAGACCCACCCAGGTCAAAGGTCAAGCAGTAAAAACCTTGACTAAGACGTCGTCGTCGTCTAAAAAGACGGCGTCGGCGTCATCTTCATCTCGTAAGTCTCCGGCTAGAAATCCCGGAGCAGAGAGGTCTAAAGCTTCTGGGTCCGGCTCTAAATCCTCTAGGAGTAGATCCTCCAGGGAGAGATCACACACTCCAGCGGAGTCAACAGTTCCACTACCTCTGGTTCCGGTTCAGAGGCCACCCGTTCCACCTCCGCAGCAGCTCGGCTTTGGATTCCAATGCTGGTCTATTGCAACAAGTGGGCGATCTGGTTGGTTCTCTGAAAACCAGTATGGAACGGATGTTCTCCCGGTTGTCTGATAGGATCAACTCTCAGGACAACATTATAGCCGGACTGAGTCAAGCTCCACTAGCTTCTCCCCCACCTTTCAGCACAGGGGGAGCGCAATTGCCTCCGTATGACTCTCTACCTCCGTTCTCTATGAACAATCCTTGGAGAGTAGCGTCATACGCCCCCTTCCAAGACGGGCTTATCTCTATCCCGGAATGTGGAACTCGGAGGATTGAAGACTTCGAGTTCTACCCGGAAGACCTTCAGCCTCCGTTCATCGGCTACGCCAGGCTCACCGCCTCGGCCATGACTCGAGACGATAAGGTACCGAAAGAGACAGTCCTCTATTCACGAGACCAGGCTCAGAGAGAATGGCTCAGGTGTCTAGAGGACATGGACTGTTCCAACACGAAGATACAACCATTTAAGAGTCCTTTTACGATCTTTACAATGGAAGAGAGTACCCCGCTCCCTTTCTTGACAAAGATCGCTACGACCACCATTCCAGCGGGGGGGCACCCAGAAGGGGATTCGATGCCTCAGCTGAAAGAAGCGGACCCTACGTCTCCTTTACTTCCCTCAGCCGGTGAGTTGTGGGAAGATCTGCCCAACACATTTTCGGCGGGCAAACTCAAACCAGACTGTGCTATGGAGCAGTTTGGTGAGAAGCTGCCTAGGCTTCCAGATAGCCTCATTCCATGGCAGAATTTGATGCCAAATCTAGGTTAGCCAGGTCTATCAATACCATGGCCATGACCGAGGTGGCTACCATTTCCTATGGTTCTGAGCCACTTTTTAAGCTCCTCACCAAGTCTCTGACTCAAACGGTGCAGTCTGATATGTTTGAGTTCGCCACGGCTAGAACAAACTGTAGAAAACATGTCCTCCAAGAAGCAACGATTCGGCATGAACCGAATAAGTTGCTTACATCGAGCATCTGGGGAGCAGACCTCTTCCCAGAGGCGATGGTGAAGGAGGTACAGGCAGAGGCTACAAGACTAAACCAAAGCCTTAAAGATCGTTGGGGTCTTACGGCCAAGAGACGCCAAGATCAAGTGGTCAAGGGTAAGGCTCAAAGGAAACCCAGACGTTTCCAGCCTTACCAGAAGAAACAGCCACGCTTTACTCAGCCGGTTCCAGCTGTCCCGTTGGTGCAAGCAGCCCAACCTTCTACCTCCAAGGCTCAGTCGCAGCCAATTTATGTTATTTCCCCCCAGCCTCAACCCTCCACCTCTTACGCTTCTCTCCAGCCTTCAATCAAGTCTTCGAGGGTCAGGCTTCCCAGAAGTATGACCGCTCGGGTTAAGGGAGGCAGAGGTAAGCGATCCTTTCGTGGTAGAGGATCGGGAGGGTCCTTTAATAGAGGAAAAGCATTTCAAGGGGAGGCCGAGGAGGCTACCAACATCAATGAGGACTTTCAGGTAGGAGGGAGGCTGTTTCACTTCCGCCACCGGTGGAATTTCAGCAAGTGGGCACAGAGCATTGTGTCAAAAGGCCTGGGTTGGAGTTGGGTAGCGGACCCGCCCCCATCCAGACCTTTCCGCCAACTTCCATCCAAAGAATTGACGGAGTATGCGGAGGACCTCCTTCAGAAAGGAGCTATAGCGAGAGTCAACAGATTAAAATTTCAAGGACGCTTGTTCAGCGTTCCAAAGAAAGGCTCACAAAAAAGAAGGGTAATCTTAGACTTGTCCCGCTTAAACTTAGCCATTCGCTGCGACAAGTTCAAGATGCTCACGATCTCGCAGGTACGGACCTTACTTCCCCGTGGGGCCGTCACCACCTCTATCGATCTTACAGACGCTTACTATCATATCCCTATTGCAAGACACTTCCGTCCGTATCTGGGCTTCAAGATAGGAGACCAGACATTCTCCTTCAAGGTAGTTCCTTTCGGGCTCAACGTAGCACCCAGGGTGTTCACGAAGTTGGCGGAAGTAGTAGTTCAACAACTAAGATCGCAAGGGGTTATGGTAGTAGCGTATCTCGACGATTGGTTGATCTGGGCTCCAACAGTCGAGGAATGCCACATAGCAACACTGAAAGTGATTCAGTTCCTGGAATATCTAGGCTTCAAGATAAACAGGACCAAGTCAAGACTCACTCCAGAGTCAAACTTTCAGTGGCTGGGCATCCAATGGAATCTATCCTCCCATACTCTGTCGATTCCATCAGCCAAGAGGAAAGCAATAGCGAAGTCAGTAAAGCAATTTCTGAGTCACAAACTTGCGTCAAGAAGAACTCAGGAAAGGATCCTGGGTTCACTCCGTTTTGCATCAGTGACAAACATCTTGATGAAAGCCAAACTGAAAGACCTAACCAGAATCTGGCGCTCACGAGCAAATGTCAGGTCCAGGGACAAATTATCCTCAGTCCCTCAGATTCTACGGAATCGACTTCGCCCGTGGGCGAAAGTCAAGAACTTATCGATATCAGTGCCCCTTCAGTTTCCTCCTGGGGCGGGGATTACCATCCACACGGCGCTTCATTTAAGCGGTTGGGGAGGATATTCCCAGTTCAAGAAAGTTCAGGGAACTTGGTCACCTCAGTTCCGTCAGTTCCATATAAACGTACTGGAAGCAATGGCAGTGTTCTTGACTCTAAAAAGGTTACGTCCGCCAAAGTACTCCACATAAAGCTAGTCTTGGACAGCGCAGTGGTAGTACATTGTATAAACAGGGGAGGCTCCAAATCACGTCATCTAAATCATGTCATGGTAGCCATCTTCTCCCTGGCGGACAAGTTCAGTTGGCACCTCTCCTCCACCCATATAGCTGGAGTGAGAAACGTCATAGCAGATGCTTTATCCCGATCAGTACCTCTAGAGTCGGAATGGTCACTGGACAACAGTTTCGTTCCAATGGATTCTTCAGAGAGTCCAGGCCTACAAGTGGATCTCTTCGCATCCCAAGCGAACCACAAACTCCCATGTTATGTGGCCCCCAACCTGGACCCTCTGGCCTATGCCACGGACGCCCTGGCCCTAGACTGGAACAACTGAGAGAAGATTTATGTCTTTATTCCAGTGAATCTTCTCATGAAGGTACTGAACAAACTCAGGACATTCAAGGGTCAAGTGGCTCTAGTAGCCCCAGAATGGCCGAAGAGCAATTGGTACCCTCTAATTCTGGAACTGGGTCTTCGCCCTCTTCGGATTCCCAGTCAAAGGCTCTCCCAGTCAGTGCAAACGAAGACTGTGTTCGCTTCCTCAGGAATTCTAAAAACCCTAACTTTATGGATTTCATGAAGTTTGCAGCGAAAAGAGATGCGAATATTGACCCTCAAAACATTCTCTTCTTGGAATCCGATAAAAGAGATTCAACTTTGAGACAGTATGATGCTGCTGTCAAAAAGTTAGCAACCTTCCTGAGAGAATCAGATATTAGAATCATGACAATCAATTCAGCTATATCCTTTTTCAGGTCTTTATTTGAAAAAGGCTTAGCAGCTAGCACCATTACGACAAACAAGTCAGCCTTGAAAAAGATTTTTCAATTTGGTTTCAACATAGACTTGACAGACTCCTACTTCTCGTCTATTCCCAAGGCTTGTGCTAGACTTAGACCTTCTGTAAGGCCTACGTCAGTATCATGGTTCTTAAATGATGTTCTAAAGCTGGCTTCAGAAACTGATAATGACACATGTTCATTTATAATGCTCTTAAGAAAAACTCTATTTTTATTAAGCTTGGCCTCAGGAGCTAGAATTTCAGAACTGTCGGCATTATCCAGAAACCGGGATCATATTCAATTTCTTCCCACAGGGGAAGTGCTACTTTCTTCGGAACGTAGTTTTATAGCAAAGAATGAAGATCCTTTGATGAGGTGGGAACCATGGAAGGTAGTACCCCTTCCACAAGATATATCTCTTTGCCCAGTATCGACCTTACGAGCCTTTCTGTCTAGGACCTCCTCATCCTCATCGGGTCCTCTCTTTAAGAGAGAAAAAGGTGGTACTTTATCTATTAAAGGCATCAGGCAGCAGATCCTGTACTTTATTAAATAAGCCAATCCTGACTCTTTTCCAAAAGCACATGATGTCAGGGCAGTAGCCACCTCAATTAACTATTTCCAACATATGAACTTCGATGAGTTGAAAAAATATACTGGAATGGAAAATCGCCGACAGTATTTAAACGTCATTACTTAAAGTCCTTGGAAGCTCTGAAATTTTCAGCAGTTGCGGCGGGTAACATAGTTTCCCCCGACTCTGCCTAATCTTTAGTAGAAGATCCAGTCCTCCTTTCTACCTGTCTCACCCAACAGTTCGTCTATGCCTGCCTTGTTCATCTACGGTTACCTTTGTTTCTTAGTGCTTTTATGATGGATATGGTGGGTGTCCCTTATTTTTTTGCTAGGGACACTCACAATCGATTGTATATATTGATCTCTTTGATGTGATCCCCTTATTTTTATGCTAGGGGATACATCTTATTTACAATGGTTACGGGTTTTGTATATTAAGTCATATACATTCCTTCATATATTTTTATTATTGAAGTTTGTTCTGTTCAAGTTATTGTCATAATTGCTTTAGAGTTCTTGGTACATATCAATACACAGATACTACTTTTAAACATATATTCCATGTAAGCCCTATATATATGTAAATTACGTTAATTTAAGAAATATTATTAGCATTAAGTTTAATTTAAGCAATATTTCTAATTTTGTATCATTGTGTATATGTATCTTTATTAGCAATTATATTCTTTTCTTTTATTTTATCTTTTATTTGAGACCCTTTTGTTTTGTTGAATTTTCTTTACAATCTTGTGCTATTTCTCTGGTACGATTTCGCGCAGCGACACGAGCTGAGCCCAGAAAAGGGATTTTGACGTAAGGAAAAATCTATTTCTGGGCGATTGGCTCGTGTCGCCAGCGAAATCCCGCCCTACCCATCCCATCGCTCAAGATTGTCTGCTAACTTCAGGATGGCCACCAGAGGCGCAGCAGTCGGCAGCATGGGATGGAGTAGTAGTAGTTGCTGCCCACTCTGTGGGTCGGCTCTCCTCTTGTGGGGATTTTGTAGTGGGAGATTTCTATTGGCAATCGGCTCGTGGTAGTGGTCTCACTCGCCATAGTGTTCATACCGACACCCTCTTGGAGGGTGAGCGAGTCAGTTGTACTGACCTTTTCTTTATTTATTTATTCTCTGGTATGTGTTAGTACATTTACCCTAGAAATAATAGATTAAAGGATATTTCGCTGGCGACACGAGCCAATCGCCCAGAAATAGATTTTTCCTTACGTCAAAATCCCTTTTATGAGGGAACCAAATGAAAGCTGCTCAACTTTGGTTGCTAGTATTTCCTTGGTGATTAGGTGAAGCTTTAGTATGTGACTTTTGACATAGTACTCAAGTTTTCGTCAACCTGAGAGAATCCACGAAGGCAGTTTAATCAGCTGTCTGTAGCTAATTTTCACAACCAGTAAAACAGTAAAAAAGAAAAAAACTTGAACCACTATGGTAAATAGATGAAATTTCCTTCATCTAACAAAGGTATAGCAAGGCAGATTGAATTGACTCTGATCTTGGAGATGGTTATTGTAAGGATTATATACTACTGGTATGCTTCTAATCAGGGAATGTCCAATAAGGTGTTTGCACGAGTTAAAGCAAATAAAAAAAAAGAACATAAGAAAACAAAGCTTGCAACTAAACATCAGAAGGTTGATAATGTACACAATAAAAACAAAAATCAGGATAATTAATGGATTACTGTACAAGAGTGCTGTAATACAAGACTTCTGATCTCACTAAGATCTAAAGCCTCATATGCTCACCAAATAAATACTCCAGGAGGAATACTTGAAAAAAATTAGGCTAACAAGTGATATGTGTGCCAAATTACTTTTCTAAAGACAGAAGATGTGAAAGGACATAAGCTCTTGTGCAAAGCATAGTGGACAAAATACAGTTTTCAAGTGAGAACCACGGGATCCTAAAGTATCATGAGTGACAAATTATACAAGTCAGTATTGTAGTGACTTTTAGAGGTATAGTAGCTGTGCCACTATTACCAGTAACTAATTTAACTAGATGACCTACTTGATACTCTTTAACTCTCACAGGGGAAATCTGAACGCCCTATTCTTAATATTTGTTTCACTTACATGCCAATCATTTTCACAGTCCAACTTACTGTTTTCAAGACCCACAGACAATCCATTCCCAGAATTCAAAAACGGTTAATTGATGGGTTAATAATAGCATTCAAGGCTGGTAACTCTCTTTTACATGATGTTATTTAGCTGCTGCCTGATCCTGGCTATTATATGCTGTATTTTCTTTCTTTCCTGTTGATTTATGCAGCTAATTTTTCCTCTCTGATCATCTTTTTTTTTCTTTTGCTGAGTCATGCTCTTAGAGATTTAGTGAATCATCTGGTGGATCATTAGAATGACTGGCTTTTCCAAAGTGGTTCACATCTTCCTCAAGTTTACCTATCAGTTTCTCCTGAACCACAAAGGGAGCATCAGAAGATGCTGAATGGCTCTACTGAATTTATGGTTCAATGATAACGATAACATTTTCCTGTGATGAAATACATTTCTGCTTAATTCAATGACAAATTTATTTCAAAGAATTTTTTTCATCCAAATTTATGAGCCTACTGTATTTTACCTCTTCTTTTCCTTTTCAATTTTGGACATTCTACTATGCTAAAGCTGGTTACAAAAATTAATTGTCCTCATTTGTTCTATTAGAATGCTTGCAAATTATAACACAAATACATTTATCATGGCTGACACAACAGCATGTAAAACCTAAAGATTTAATTTTTTTAGTTTTAAACTAGAAGCATGTAAAATTATAAATAAAACTTACACTGGCCAAACTTGTTACAGCTTGTTGCTGACGGACAGGGCGACGTCTACTGCGCTGTGATTTACATCCCCGTTTTGCAGCAGCACGAGGAGACTGATCAGATGTAGGAGTATCAGGAGCTTTAACCTCCTCTTTGACCTGCTACAAAAAAATGAGACATTTTACTTTGCAAAATCAGGAAAAACATTATATGTACTTTCTAATAAAGAATGAAAGAAATGTTAAAATAAACATGCTTTCATATGAATCTGATACTATTTATAAAAGGCCTACTTCTGTGCTACTACCAGCCTAACCACAACAGATTCCCCCAAACTTTCCAGCTTCTTATGCTTATATGCCAAGGGACCATTATGGTATTGAGTGAACCAAAGAAAAAAGCAAATAAATAAAAAACGAACCCCACTACACATTCCCAGATATATCCTCCAAGAGGATATAAAGGAAGACAATTGTAGCAAGGGGAGGTGGTAAATCCACACTATGATTGACAGCTTCACGTGTAAACATTCTTTAAGTTACAAAACCATTGTTTGTTTATACAAAGCTATTTAGTTATCTTAGTCATTTCCCTATCTAGTTTATTCTACACTTCTCAAATTCATTTTCTGTGCTGAGCTGCTTTCCCTTTGGGGGCTCTTGGACTTGTAGCATTATGGTTGTTCAATGAAAGTTGCACTTGACTTGTAAAAACAACAATAAAAATAATGAAGACTATGAAGTACAACTGCATTTGTTATATATAAAGATGAAATAAGAACCTTTGCCTTATTGCAAATCTTGATGCACTGTTAGAAATATAAATGAAGTTTGCAAGTTTTATGTGGACTACAGTCCTTGGGCTATGAAGACAGTAGTCCATGTAAGACTTACGATCTTAATTGATTTAAAACAATTTATCAAGATTTACACACAATAGGTCTTATTTCATCAATAATAATAATAATAATAATAATAATAATAATAAAAATAATAATGATGATAATGATAATTATGATAATGATAATAATGAAAATAAATAAATAATAATAATAATAATAATAATAATAATAATAATAATAATAAAAAAATTAATAATTACTAATATAATAATACAGTGGTACCTCGAGATACGAAAGGCTCAACTTACAAAAAACTCGAGATACGAAAGCTAATACGAAAAATTTTACGGCTCTACATACAAAAATTGCTCAAGATATGAAAGATTGTTGCTGTAAAGTCCGAGATTCACCCGGACCACCGATAACAATTTTGAAACTCGCGTGCCGCCAACTGAGCAGACTCACCACCATCCTCCCGCTCTCCCATTGGTTCCTGATGCTAGTCACCACCATGAGATCCTTCTCTCCTATTGGTCAGCATCCCTCCCATCATGCATCTACTACGTAGCGGCGTGCTTCGGCCACTCGGTAGCAGCATCGTTATCGTACGCACACAGTATTCGTTCGTTCTAACGATTTTGTTTATTAACGTAAATTCATTAGTGATTTTGTTGTATGTAGTATACTTTATCGTGTTGTGTGAGAACTTTACCCCATACGTGTACATACTACATAACATAATTATGTACAGTATATACGTAGTCATGGGTCCCAAGAAATTTGAAATTCACGGAAAGAAGAGGATGCTCTCTTTGGAAACGAAGATGGAGATTATCAAGAAGTATGAAGCTGGTAGGCAATTGAGTGTGATCGCCAAGGAATACGACCGAAATCCGTCGACAATAGGCACCATCCTTAAGCAGAAGGATGGCATCAAAGCAGCTACATCTTCCAAGGGCGTCACTATTTTGTCCAGCAAGAGGACCCACGTGCACGATGAGATGGAAAGGCTTCTTCTTGTCTAGATAAAAGACAAAGAAATCGCTGGCGATAAGATAACGAAGACAGCAATCTCCCACAAGGCCAGCGCTATTTTTGGCGATTTGATTGCCCAGGCTGAAGACACGGAAGAGAAGGGACATCAACGCCAACCCCAGACTTCAAGGCTTAGCATGGGTGGTTTGAGAAATTCGGTAAAAGGACTGGTATCCATTCGGTGGTGCGGCATGGGGAGGCGGCCAGCTCGGACACGAAAGCGGCCGAAGCCTTTAAAAAGACATTCGACGAGATGATAACCAAGGAAGGCTACAGTTCTCAGCAAGTCTTCAACTGTGATGAGACTGGCCTTTTTTGGAAAAAAATGCCTCGTCGGACGTACATCATGCAGGAAGAGAAGAAGCTACCCGGGCATAAGCCTATGAAAGACAGGTTTACGCTCGCACTTTGTTCGAACGCCAGTGGGGACCGCAAGGTGAAGCCCCTACTGTCTATCATTCCGAGACTCCTCGAGCCTTCAAGGTCCATAAAGTGCTCGAGGAGAAGCTTCCAGTGATGTGGAGGGCTAATGCGAAAGCCTGGGTAACGAGGCTTTTGTTCACCGAGTGGGTAAATCTGTGTTTTGGCCCGACAGTGAAGAAATTCTTGGAAGAGAAGCGCCTCCCTCTGAAATGCCTGCGGGTGTTGGACAATGCCCCTGCTCACCCTCCTGGCCTCGAGGAAAATATCCTAGCGGAGTATTCCTTCATCAAGGTTCTTTATCTTCCGCCTAACACCACCCCTCTCCTCCAGCCCATGGACCAGCAAGTGATATCGAACTTCAAGAAGCTGTATACGAAACATCTTTTCAAGAGATGTTTCGACATCACCGATACCACAAACCTCACCTTGCGTGAATTTTGGAAGGAGCATTTCGATGTTGTGATATGCATCCGACTCATCGACCAAGCTTGGCAGGAGGTTTCGAGGCGAACCTTGAATTCCTCGTGGAGGAAACTCTGGCCTGATGCCGTATCCGCCCGAGACTTCGAGGGATTCGACGTGGGCGAAGCTGGTGCTGCAGATTCAGAAACAGTTGACAATCCTGAAACTGTTTTGCAACCAGAACTTGACGAGATCGCTGGACTCGGCAAGTCCAGGGGGCTGGTCGTCGACGAGGACGACATCAACGACCTTCTCGAGGAGCACCAAGAGGAGCTTATGACGGATGACCTGAAGGAGTTGGAGGCCATGCAACATAACGTCATTCAAGAGGAGTTCTCTAGCAGCAGCGAGGAGGAGGACCCAATGACAATGGCAGAAATTAAGAATGTTCTAGCTGCTTTTCATAAAGTGCAAAGACACACCCGAAAAGGCTTACACAGGTTGTATGCTTGCGCAGTTCGATGACGTTTGCCTGAGTCGTTTCAGGAACATTGTGAAAAGTAGGCAGAAGCAATCTTCCTTGGATAGTTATTTTTTAAAGAGGCCTTTAGTACTAGCAGGAGTAAGCAAAAAGGAAGAACCAAGTGATACTAAAAAACAGAAAGTTGAAAGTGGTGAAGAAGTTGAAATTTTGTTTAAAAAAAAAAAAATTCATTTTAGTTTTTTGTAAAGTTAAGTGTTACAGTTTTGTTAATGGGTTTCGTAAAGTTTAGTTTATGTATGTTTTCCTTACATTTTTTTGTGTTTCGTAAAGTAAAGTGTATGTACGTATCTGCCATTTGTCCTCCTCTGTCGTCACTTTTGGAGATAGCCTCACTCGAAAGGTAAGCTTCCACATTTTACTCCATACGTACAGTATTTCTTGTATACCATGTACACTAATACACTTTATTTACAGGTATATTAGCAGTACGTATTAAGTTAGGTATTGAATGGTCCAAACTGTTGTAGTATTTCATTGTTTATAGGTCAATTTAGCTTTATTATGAAATTTACTGGGGTGTTTTTGGAGGGCTTGGAACGGATTAGCCATTTTACATGTAAAATGCGGTCCAAGATACGAAAAGCTCATGATACGAAGGCCGCCTCGGAACGGATTAATTTTGTATCTCGAGGTACCACTGTAATAATAATCATCATCATCATCATCATCATCACTATGGTAATAATAAAATTACTATAATAGTCACGTCTATGATTTCATGGACTTTCCTACAGGTCTTCATCCTGCTACTCCCTTATTTACTGCTCTTCTGACCAACTGTTCACTGTCTTCTCTCATCACTTGTCCAAACCTTCTCAACCTTTGCGATCTAAGTCTTTTCCCAGTCTCTGGACACCGCATCTCATCACAAACTTCTCACTTCCAATACAATCATCCTATAATACTCAGGCCGTGAATATGAAAATTTTATTGCCACATCTTTTCAAAGTCTCCTCTATTACCTTATCTATTCTCCCGTGGTCTGGCTTTTTTTCATTTCCTCCATGCTGCAACTACAGTACTATATACTTGTGTAACATGCAATCTCACATATCATGTGATCACCAAATTTTCATCCTTAAAAAATTATTATGTTTCACATGTATCATGCAAGTTCATTTTTTGAGACCAAATTACAATATGCTAACCCCTTTTCCTCCATCTCTATCTATCCCATCTTCCAGTTAAGTAAGTTAAAAAATTATAAGAGAATGCTAGTAACGTTATACTCATGTAAACGCATACACAGCCATAAACAGCCAAATGAGAAGCAGCTGTTTGGCTATGAACAACCAAATCAGATTTCAAAAGCGCTTTACCTTGCATTTCAACCATCGCACAATAGCAAAAAATTACCATAGTTATGTTATAAATGACATTACATAGAATAGGACTGATATATTTTACATTACTATACCCTTACTCGCTATGGAGAAATGATCGGCAAGGAAATATACAGCTAAATTTAAGCTGCAAGTTGTAGTTGAAGCTGAGAAAACAATGTTCATGCTGCTGACAACTATTATCGTGCATCAGCAACATGGATGAAACTCCCGTAAACTTCTATATGTATAGGACCATCAAAGTTGACCATAAACAAAATTTGACAGAAACATGTTTTAATCAAAAGTATTGGGCATGAAAGAACATATTTTACTCTTTTCACTCCATAGAAGATAAATATGTAAAGCTTGTATTATGATGAAATCAAGTAAAATAGCAAATGGAATCTGCCAATTTTTTTATGAAATAAACATGCCCCAGTGCCATCTAGAAACAAAAAAAAATAACTAAGTTTAGTTCACAACAATATGTATTCAAGTCATATTTCGACTTGAAAACATTTCATATGACATAAAACAACCTTGTTGCATATAAATAAAGAGCATCTTGAGATTCATTTATGCTAACTAGAAACAAGAAAATCACTCTGAATTGAGTTCAATATGACAAAATATATTTACCTCATAATCACCCTCAAATGATTTCCAACCCAAAACATTGATTTTATAATACAATAGTAACATGAAAATGCAAACAATTTATTGGATGGATGCAGTGAAGTAAAGCATAAATTTTCTAAAGATCCATGGTAAAGATGCATATTCATTGTTTCTATTTTATAATAGAGAGAGAATAATCAAAGTACAGTGAAAATAATGAGAGAGAGAGAGAGAGAGAGGAGAGACGAGAGAGAGAGAGAGAGAGAGAGAGAGAGAGAGAGAGAGAGAATTTAGCTTTGGTGTGTGAGCCAGAATTTGATCAGCAAAACCTTAGTCACAGGAAGTTGGACCATAACACCATCGCGATTAAAATCTGAAGACCGTCATAAAATCTTTGACCTGTGACCTCGCACCAGACTTACTCAGCTTCTATCGATAATGGATTGCCCCAGCTCCTGGAGGAGGTAGTAACATGTTAAATTATTGACTCCGCCTGGAAGAGGAGGAATTAACATGTTAACCCCACTTAAAAGGGGATGGGGAAAAGACAAAGAAAGACCGCTCCACAAATCAAGAATCCAGTTGGGCGGAGAAACAGAACCTACACCGGCTGAGGAGGGGGTGCTGAATTTGAACCGAGGGTAGCTGAATTTCAGAACGACAGAAGAAGACAGAGAGGACCAGCAGCCGTCGTTCAGTAAAGAAGCAAGAAATATTTCCAGGGTCCAAAAAATAGATTTATAAGCTTTGTAGTTGTAACTTGTAGTCTTTGCAACAGTAAAGAAAGAAACTACCATTCGTCTCATTCAAACTTCTCCTGAGAGACTAAGCCTGTTAAGATTACTAGTCCAGAACTAACATTTTAAGAAGAAGCAAAGTTAAACAGAACCAGACAGCAGAACGAATCATCAAGAAGAAAGAAGCAGGTAAGTGAACACACACTCGAAAACTCTTACCTTAAAAGGGGCACAACATGATCTTATACCTTGTATATGATGTGACCCCGTTAAAATAAGCTTCAAAATTAGGTCTTCAAAAGTCGCACGATACGTAAGTATATATGGTACTCTCTTTTTTGCTGCCCCTTCAACTTTACTCCATAGTCCAGTGAGTCCTGCCCATCTATTATAATAAGGTTCCCAATTCCCTTATGTCCTCTGCTAACTGTTGTCACACATATCAAGCATTGAAAAATTTACTATATATATATATTTAGTAATCCTCAGTATCTCTTGGGACACAGTCAGTCCCATTTTGTACACAGTAGAGAATTCATCCTCAAACCTTTTCACTTTCCTGATTGTACTTTTCATTTACTTCCTTTCAGCTAACCATAGCTTTGCTTTACTTCCAATGATAATCAGTCTTCTTCCCTCCATTTTGCTCTGCTGGCTTTTTAATATTTCCACCACTTCTTGCTCAGATTCTACTGTTGGAACTTGGTGATGTGCATAATGCAGCTCCCAGAGAACCTATGCTCTGCCCTCCTTTGTAAATAAACATAAAAGGGATCAGACCTTATCCTTGATGGATGATGGGTACCAAAATTCACCTAAACTTCCACTGTTATATTTTCCAATGCCTTCACTCAAGACCTACCCTTCATAATGCCAAACTAATTATTAATCTAAATTAAGCAACTAACCAAAATAAAATGACACACGCTACAAATGTATTCCATATACAGTGTTCATTGTCCATCTGTTTGAAACAATAAAATAGACACTACATATACATATTTGTAAGTGAATATTTGCCAAACTATGGTAAGCTATATAAATAAATTTTTCCCAAATTATGGTAAGCTATATAAATAAATTTTTGCCAAACTAGTGACGCATAGCATAATAGCCATAGTTACTCAACTTCATCAATGAAAAGCAACAAAATACATCAACTTGTAACCTTGTGGTCAATTCTTACACTATGTAAGCTAAAAATTACATAGCAAATAAAGGCAAAAGAAATAAATTAAATTTAGGGACTATTTAGATGTGTGCATTTAACATACACGTAATACTGTAATGCATTTGCAGCAGAGACATTCAGGAATATTCCATGCATGTGCAGTACTAACTGACTGCTCTTCTCTCCTATTCTCTGAACAGGTACAGAAGCATCACAGATTAGTTGTGCACACAAAAGTAATGAGGCTGTGATGAAACAGAAAAATTCATGAAAACAGATGGATAAGAAAAATCTTCCTTAGCAGCACTTGTAAATCCTTATCTACATCAAATGTCCATTAAATTCACTGAATACTAATCCGTTTGTCTTACCTGTTTATCTGGGACAGGTTCCAAGTCTTCTGGGGGAAGAGGCGGTGGTTCCAGATAGTAGGACAGCGGTTTGTTCATTGAATGGGTATGGAACCTGGGAGAAGAAAAAATACAGTTTACAAAACAAACCATAAAATCTAACTTACTGTTGCCCAAAGTATCAATTATCCTCTTACAGGTAATTTACAGCATTTACCTGTTTTATAAACTGAACATGACAAAGTTTTTTAATCAATTTGTATTTCTTATAATTAACAAACCTGAGCTCTCAACAGTAGGATAAATCTTCTAGCGCCAGCTGGAAAATCAGTAAAATAAATAGAAATGTGTATGCAAGGAACTATTAGCATCTGTGCTTGATCACGAGCCATATGGGAGCTCCCACAACCCCTTCAGCATCTCATCACCACACTAGTTATTTTCTTATCGCCTTTAAGAGAGGATGTGCTTTGCTCTCTCCTTTATAAAGCTGGTTTAGTTTGCCCGCTTTTTAATTTCTTTCTGTTTTACAGTGTGTGTGTTTTCCATTAGATTGTACAAGTCTCAGGATATTATGGGTCCTTTTAACGGGTTCCCTTGTTCAAGATTCTTAACATTGGTGTTCACAGATCCACATACGTGTAGTAGGTGCAGAGAGAATGTACGTATAATTACTAATCCTTGTTCTGTATGTCTTTTTCGCTCAGTGGAACAATGATAAAGGTCTTATGAGAAGGGTCAGTACAAAAGGAAGGAGACGACGGCATCTTTGGATGACGAATTGCCCTCATCTTCATTTGTTCTTTCTTATCGTGATACTGATATGTTTTTCTGTCTATACTAGATGCTTCCCATAACTCTGTTGGGTTCATCCAATAATTTGTTTTTGGATGCATCAGGAGGGGTTTTAGGTGGTCATTTTACCTAATTATGTTCCTTCTTGCCCTGCAGGAAGGGGAGGAGAGTTACTATCTTTGTCTTATGTTTCAGTTATGAGTACACAGAGGATGGGGGGTATGTGGTCAGCTCAAGGCCTATCAGGGCCTCTCTCTCACCATGACATTAGTAGCGATGTAATATGGTACCAATGGCGCTGCATTTTGGATCTCATTTTGCTGTGCCTGCAGGGGTACCAACAGTAGCCTTGCGTTTTCCACCGAGCACGATGACGTCACAGCCGGGACCCTCAGTGACATCACAATCCAACATGATGACTGTCATGATGTCACAGCCTATGCCTTCCACTCTCACATCTGTATGTATCAGCAAATACAATTTAGCTTTCTGATTTGGTAACACAAACATTTATAGAGAAATTGAGTGTTAGAAGAGAAAACTTATGAGACATGCAAGAAGAAACGATGTCTTCTTCTTCTTCTTCAGTTATCACAGGATTCGGTGACTCGTGCATACCCCAGTCAAATGTTGGAGAATAAGGGTCTTTGTGGCTGATCCTCATACCAAGAGGAGAATAATCATTTCTTCTTTGTCTCCGAGCCAGGACTGTTACATCCCTGTAAGAAGGAAGGCTAAAGAAGTAGTTGTTGGTGCTGCAACAAAGAACGACGGCTGTCCTTCTAATGCGTCATCACACCTGAAGAAACTGATGAACGTTGGGGTGGAAGCTTCTTCGGGTGCGGCTGTAAGTGACTGAAAATATTTTTGGACATTCTTCGAGTCTGCAGTAGGAGTTCATTGTTCTGTCAAGACCAGTGAGCAGGTTCCAGGGTCTCTCCTGTATGGCCATTCAAGATGAAGAGAAAAGACAGCACTCTAATTAAGAAATTGTGTGTTACGGCTTTGGAGGCTTCTTCTTTGAATGAGGGCGTGCACTCTACTAACAGGCCAAACAATAGTGAAGTGGTTTGCCCCTGGGCTAGACGATCATGGTATAAGTCCCCAACAGCCACAGTTGACAGCCGTGGAAATGTAATGCTTCATGAGAGCCCAAGGATGCCCTGGGATAACCAAGGCCGCCGATAACTGGGGACTACCTGTATATATATGTATGACCTGATTTTCAGTCATATAAGGGGTTCTATCAGTACAATCAAATGTGAAAGATAAAATTAACATGTGTATTTTCCTTAATAGTTACACAGGTGCCTTTATTTGTTATTACGTATTATGTTAACTATACTAACAGCACACCCAGATGGCGATTGGAACTCTTATTGGCACAGCATGGCAATACGCCCTTATGTCACCCCAATGGCACTAAGTGCTGGACAGCGAGCACTCACCATGACTCTGTCTACTCAGTATGGTCAACGGTAACACTGATTTGACCACTTTGGAGGCCTGTGTTTCAAAATGCCCCCTTCACATGGCATTGTTATGCCAGAAGCTGATTGGTTATTCTGGTCCCATAGACTCAAGGAGCCAATCAGGAAGGGACATAGAGATGCGCCTCGGGCACCCTTTTGAATTAACCAAGCCACACCAAACTACCAATGTCTTTAGCGGTTATTCTTGTGTTGCATATACAATAATTATATTACTGTTATAACGGTTTCACAGGAATTTAGAATATCACAGAAAGGGCATAAATACATATTAAGTCTTATTAATATTTGAAAATTACTAGAATTTATTATTGGTTAAATCATTTATTTATCACACAAAACAAATAACATGTACATGTACCATAAAAATTCTCTCTTCTCAGTAAAAAAAAAAAAAAAGAGAGAGGGGAGAGAGGAGAGGAGGGGGTCAGGAGGAAGATGAAAGGAGAGAAGTAGGGAGAGTAGGAAGGGGGATGAAGGCGAGAGAGAGAGAGAGGGAGAGAGAGAGCGATGATTAGAGATAGAGAGAGAGAGAGAGAGAGAGGAGAGAGAGAGGAGAGAGAGAAGAGAGAGAGAGAGAGGAGAGAGAGAGAGAGAGAGAGAGAGAGAGAGAGAATTATTTTAATGCTATTTAATGTTATTTAATTTACACATAAAAGCTTGATAACTTATAAATTAGATAAAAAAAACTGAACACACACTTTTGCAGGGTTTCTCAGGGATTCGCAAATGTTCATGTGTCTGTGAAAAACTCATGTATGACAATTACGTAGTTAGATTCTAATGAAAAGTTTGTTTGTCTGTGAATTCACACAACTCATATTGCACAAGTTCAGGGTATTACTGAACATCTTATTGTGGTTTGGACTTCTTTGGACATGCAATACCTACTGCCCCAAATGGCAATCTAATTCAACATTTAAGACTAAACATAAAGGAAGTACAGCTAGGCTAGGTTACATCTTAGTGTCCATCCTTCTTCTATCTATAGACTCTTCCAGTATGCCCTCTGGCAACAGCAATTGAGATTCTAGGATATCCCCATTCCTCATTGCTAGCAGGGAATCGAAATCAACAGTACGGCTTAATCTACCCAAAGCTGCATCTCTCCTCATCAACAGGATATTTGCCCAAACATTGGCACTTAAGTTTGTCAAGTATGCAATTGCTTTGGAACCTGATTGTAGCAATCTGATAAACACTGACTCATCGACTACTTTTCTCGTTACTTCTGAGGACGCAATTTTTGCTACTGCTGTTGACCAAAGGTCTAACCAAGAAGCAGTCTGAAAGACAGAAGAAGCTGTTGCTTCCAAAGTAGCAGTCTCCTGACAAGTCATCGAAAGGCATTCCATCTTAACTTGATTCAAGGTTAATCCAGGTCTTAACCTTACCACATCTATGTTAATTTGTGTAGACAGCAAAGGAACCATTGGTGTCGTATATTTCCTATGTTTCATCATTGGGGGGTTGGGGGGGGGAATAAACTTAAACAATCTATTCGATCTTAAGGAATTATCCCTTCCAGCAATCCGTGCATTTATGTGTTGTAAAACTGACTCCGCATGACTTAAGCAAGGTAATTCATAGGACACCTTCATATCCTTTTTCA
The DNA here is from genome assembly GCF_015104395.2 of Macrobrachium nipponense. Taxonomy (NCBI): domain Eukaryota; kingdom Metazoa; phylum Arthropoda; class Malacostraca; order Decapoda; family Palaemonidae; genus Macrobrachium; species Macrobrachium nipponense. Next base: position 100,282,835 of record NC_061109.1, on the reverse strand, counting down.
ATCCAAACACCATGTCAATCCCGGAGGAAGCATACTGGCAGGTGTCTCCGTGCTCCCCGATAGGTTATTAAATTGACGAATCAAATCAATCACCTCCGCATACGAAGCCAGAAACTCTTGGTTTTATCCTTCCTCTGGTTCTAACGTATTGTGTTCTGCCACAGGAGAAGCTAGCTCACTCCTATCCGCTGACAAATGTCCGGGTGGATCATCGGCTCGATCTCGAATAGTCAGTAGGAAAACAAGACAGCCTAACTCCTTCTCTGCTCGCAGATCTAGAGCGAGAACCCCGCCTATATCTGCAAGATGAAGGCTCTCTCGAAACCGAGCTAATTTCCTCTCTATCTCTATCAATATAGTCTCCAACGACCGTCGGAGAATTTGGCCTTGATCTCTCATCGAGTCGAACAACGACTTCGACCAGCGTATCAGAAGAGGTTACCAACTCTTTATTATTCAACCTTTTAATGGGAGCTCACTCATCCTTTCTCCATATCTTAAAAGGTCTTACAGGCGACACTGGTATCTGTTCTTGATTCCTTATTGAACTCTTCCCACTCATCGTTGATTTTACCAACGGCAGTGTAACCTCTCTTAGACTCTTTGTCGTCTCTGCTGGCAACTCCGCGGCAGCCGCTATCCCAGCGACTGTCGATACTTTCCCTCGTTCGGATGGCTATAAACGACTTCGTCCGTTTGCGTTAAGCTTGACAGCCACTGTCTTCTTTATACTTTGTTGCTGACCGGGATGTGACAGTCCCTTAACCATCTTCTCCTCTAGAGCTTGTAATTTCTTCATGACTGTGTGTACCAACGAGTCAGAGAGCGTATTTGGCTCCGGAAGCAACGAAGTAGATAGAGAAGCAGTAGGCTGTGATGTCATCGTGTCTGCCATGTCAGTGTGTGATGCAGGTTGTGATGCCACCACTCTTGTAGGGAGAGACTGAGCGGCTGCTGCTGGCAGCCCTGCGTGCTGCAAAACTACTTCCAATGTTCTGCAACACTGGAAACGTTGTCATTGGCACGGCATTAGCTCCCATAAAGTGCAGGCCAGGGGGATGAGGAACATTCAACGTTGTCGGGCTCTGCTGGAATCGCGACGCCGTATAATGAGAGCAACCCCTCCAAGGTTGGTATGCCTGGTAGGTGATGCGCCCCCTCTCCCTGCCGGGAATGACAGAGCGTAATTATGCATAAAATTACCCACAACCCCTCCTGCCGTTTCCAATAACGAATCGCTAGAAGAAACTGAAGGAGTATGGGATATAACAAAAGCAGGAGACGAAACATATGGAGCAGTTGGTGCATTGCCGATACAAAAGAAGCCGACGACGCTTGGTCATCCAAAGATGGCGTCGTCTCCTTTCTTTTGTACTGGCCCTTCCCATAAAGTTTCAACCACTGTTCCAACGACCAACCACGACAAACTGAACAAGGATTAGTAATAGTGCATACGTTTTCTCTGCACCTACTACACGTTGGATGTGGATCTGTAGACACCGAAGTTAAAAATCTTGAACAAGGAAACCCACTCACTCCAGGGTATTTCCTTTGTCTCTTCCGAGAACCCAAAGAAATTTCTGTTGGTGAAGCAAATAGCTCCATTTCACAATGTACACACACCTATGAGATCACACACACACTGGGAACACCCAGAGAAAGAAAAGAAAAAGTAAAAAAAAAAAAAAAAGAATAAAATCAGACAAACGAAAACTGGCTTTAAAACAGATAGAAAGTAATCGTGCCCTATCTTAAAAGGCGGTAGGAAAGTAGCAGTCAGGTCACGGGACCCCAAGGGCATTCTGGGTACTACATACCACGTGACTTGGAATAGATGCCAATTGTCCCTGGATCTCACAAGTTTATTTTTAATTCTACCAGTTTCCAGCTTGGCGCTAGTATTATCCTAATGTTAAGACCGAAGGTTTGTTTCGTATATGAACAACTCACACTTGCACTATGAATCAATTGTCAGGAGAGGGTGGAAAGTAAGATGGGAGAAAGAGAATATGACTGGTAGTACAATAAAGGGAATGAAAGGGGTTTCAGCTAGGGCTGAAAGGGATACAGCAAAGAACTGTGCACAGTACAAGGTGACTGACGACACCATAACAATACGGGGAACATGAAAACATGCTAAAACCATCCTTAAGCAGAAGGAAGCCATCAAAGCAGCTACACCTTCCAAGGGCGTGGCTATTTTGTCCAACAAGAGGAGCCACGTGCATGATGAGATGGAGAGGCTGCTTCTTGTATGGATTAAGACAAAGAAATCGCTGGCGATACAATAACCGAGATGGCAATCTGCCACAAGGCCAGCGCTATTTTTGGTGATCTGATTGCCCAGGCCTAAGACGATGGAGGAGAAGGGACGAGACTGGCCGTTTTTGGAAAAAAAATGCCTCTTCAGACGCACATCACGAAGGAAGAAAAGCTACCCGGGCATAAGCCTATAAAAGACAGGCTTACGCTCGCACTTTGTTCAAACGCCAGTGGGGATTGTAAGGTCAAGTCCCTACTTATCTATCAATCCGAGACTCCTTGAGCCTTCAAGGCCTGCTAAAGGAGAAGCTTACGGTGATGTGGAGGGCTAAGGCGAAAGCCTGGGTAATGAGACTTTTGTTCACAGAGTGGGTAAATCTGTGTTTCGGCCCGACAGTGAAGAAATTCTTGGAAGAGAAGCACCTTCCTCTGAAATGTCTGCTGTTGTTGGACAATGGCCCTGCTCACCCTCCTGGCCTCGAGGAAGATATCCTAGCAAAGTATTCTTTCATCAAGCTTCTTTATCATCTGCCTAACACCGCCCCTCTCCTCCAGCCCATGGACCAGCAAGTGATATCAAACTTCAAGAAGCTTTAACAAAACATCTTTTCAAGAGATGTTTCGACATCACCGATACCACAAACCTCACCTTGCAAGAATTTTGGAAGGAGCATTCGATGTCATCATATGCATCTGACTCATCGATCAAGCTTGGCAGGTTTTGAGGCGAACCTTGAACTCTAGCCTGATGCTGTAACTATCCGAGACTTTGAGAGATTCGACATGGGCGAAGCTGATGCAGATTCAGAAACAGTTGACAATCCTGAAACTGTTTCGCAACCAGATATTGACGAGATTGTTGCACTCCGCAAGTCCATGGGGCTGATCGTCGATGAGGACGACATCAATGACCTTCTCGAGGAGCACCGAGAGGCGCTTACAACGGATGACCTGAAGGAGTTGGAGGCCATGCAACATAACGTTGTTCAAGAAGAAATTAAGGATGCTCTAGCTGCTTTTCATAAGGTGCAATCCTTCGTAGAAAAGACACCCCCCGAAAAGGCTTACACAGGTCGTATGCTTGCACAGTTTGATGACGTTTGTCTGAGTCATTTCAGGAACAATCTTCCTTGGATAGTTATTTTTTAAAGAGGCCTTTAGTAGTAAGCAAACAGGAGGATCCAAGTGATATGAAAAAACAGAAAATTGAAAGTGGTGAAGAAATTGAAATTTTCTATTAAAAAAAAAAAAAAAATCAGAAAAAGGCAAAAATTTAATTTTAAGTTTTTTTGTAAAGTTAAGTGTTAATGTTTTCTGCCATTTGTTAATGTGTTTCGTAAAGTTTAGTGTTAATGTTTTCTGCCATTTTTTAATGTGTTTCATAAAGTTAAGCGTCCATGTTCTCTGCCATTTGTCCTCCTCCTCTATCGCCACTTTCAGAGATCGCCTCACTCAAAAGGTAAGGTTCCACATTTTACTATATGTATGTACATGTATGTACAGTATTTCTTGTACCCTGTACACTAATACACTTCATTTACAGGTAATCACAGTTATGTTAGGTATTGAACTGTCCAAACTGTTGTATTTCATTGTTTATTGGTCAATTTAGCTTTATTATAAAATTTACTGTGGTGTTTTTGTAGGGCTTGGAACGAATTAGGCAATTTACATGTAAAACGTAGTTTGAGATACGAAAAAATCAGGTTACGAAGGCCGCTTCGGAACAGATTAATTTTGTATCCTGAGGCACTGTGTATATATTGTGTGGGGGCAGTTACATGCAGCTAGTGCCAAGTAGTGGATAATGCATAAGCAAATAATGGAGGTAATACCTTATATTCAATAGTAATTAAGGGAGAAAAGTTTGTTAGGACAAGAAGTCATGTTCCTTGGGGGGAGAGAGAGAGAGAGAGAGAGAGAGAGAGAGAGAGAGAGAGAGAGAGAGAGAGAGAGAGAGAGAGAGAGAGAGAGAGAGAGAGAGAGAGAGTGTGTGTGTGTATTGTAAGTTGAGTATCGCGACAAATTCAAGCCTTATTTTGATGTAACATGTAGAACTGGTTGAAAATCAAAGGAATCAATACTAGATGAGTTTTCCCTGTCCTCCCATCTCTAGTTTTAAGGGCATACTACTTTACTGCCTGAATTAAGCATATAGTTAATTAATGTCTAGTTTGAAACCTTTTGTCAACAACATTAATTAATTCAGAGTGAACAGTATTGCAAGAAAAAGTGTTAAAAAGACCTTCATATATACTTGCCATATTGTTCTTGCAAGTTTATGCTAGGTTTGAGGTAGGCCAGAGATTGGAACTTACTCTGCTTTCTCAAAACCACATTCCTTACCTTCTTGGGATCATCAGTTTGCATCTCAGAGGGATTACTATAGAGGTATATTTTTAAAAGTTTCTAATAAGGTAATACTATAGCAAAATGTTAAAACTGACAATATATTTACCTTAATAATCTGTGAGCCTCTTCATACTTGAGTGGCTTTCTTTCTAAACGTGTAGCACCAAACCAAGCCCAAGATAAAGGAGCAGGATTACGGTGCCCATCTAGTATGTCCCAAGGACTCAGTTTCTGCTTTTCAGCTGCTTGGAAACCCTAAATGGAAAAATCTTTTAATACTTAAAACAGAATGTAAAGGAAAAATGATCACCAAGCCATTTGAAACTCCAAAATGCACAATAATATGACAAAATTTTGTATTAATATGATATTGTTAAACTACAATAAAGTTTTGTACATACTTACCTGGCAGATATATACTTAGCTATAGTCTCCGACGTTCCCGACAGAATTTCAAATCTCGCGGCACACGCGACAGGTAGGTCAGGTGGTCTACCTTACCCGCCGCTGGGTGGCGGATGTACGAACCACTCCCGTAAGCTTGTCAGATTTTTCTCTTCCACCTGTCTCCTGAGGGGAGGCTGGGTGGGCCATTAATCGTATATATCTGCCAGGTAAGTATGTACAAAACTTTATTGTAGTTTAACAATATCATTTTTGTACATGAACTTCCCTGACAGATATATACTTAGCTGATTGGCACCCTTGGTGGAGGGTAAGAGACAGCTCAATAATACAGGTAAGACGGGAAACAACTAATGTTGTAGGATATAAAACCTTGGTTCTCACCTCACCTTTTCAGGATGAAGACTTCATAGATACTATCTCTGAGTCTGCATTGCCTGGAGAGCTACAGCTAGGACGTGACCTGATGCTGAAAGACTCTCGGATCTACCACTGGGATATGTGATCCCCTATTGTGGTAGAATCCAAGTCGGATGCTGTTAGAGGGACCTTGTCCGCTTACCTAACAGATCCTTACCACTACCTCTGCAAGGAGCCAAAACCCACCAGACCACCTAACCAAAATACAAAGGGTTAATATTACGACAAAAAGAGGTGCCTCCTGCAACCTCTTTCAGACAACCAAAAACAACAATATAAAATATAGGGTAACATAAAAAATTTACACAGGATAAGTTTCAGCTCCCTGCCCCAGCACCGAATCCGCCGATACGAAAGGACCCAAGGCGAAGCATTTATCATATGTGATTTTTACATCACGTAGGTAGTGGTTTGCGAAAACCGATTGGCATCTCCAAAAAGTCGCCTCCATCAAGTTCCGCACAGACATATTTTTTCTGAATGCAAGCGAAGTTGCGATGGCTCTCACCTCGTGAGCTTTCACTTTCAGTAGTCTAAAATGATCTTCCTTACGGCAACATGTGCCTCTGTAATAAGGCTTCTCAGAAAAAAGGAAAGAGCATTCTTCGACATGGGCCGAGTGGGGTCCTTTACGGAGCACCAAAGCACATCTTGATTAGCCTTAAGTTGTTCCTTCCTCTTAAGGAAATACTTCATAATTTCTCATAGGGCAAAGAGTTCTTTCAGGCTCTTCCCCTACTAGAAAAGATAAACTACGAACTTCAAAGCTCCTGGGCCAAGGGCGTGATGGGTTTTCATTCTTTGCCAGGAAACTTGGAAGAAATGAACACACCATAGAATCTTCCTTAAACCCTACATTGCCCTCAATAGCTTGAGCTCACTCACTCTCTTAGCTGTAGCTAGGGCCAAAAGGAAGATAGCTTCTTTGTCAAATCCTTGAAAGAGGCTAAGCCAGGAGGTTCGAATCTAGACGATCCAAGGAATTGTAGGACTACGTCTAGATTCCAGTTCGGTACTACATGAGGACGCTTAATGGTTTCAAATGATCTAATAAGATCATGCAGGTCCTTATCATCGGATATATTTAAGCCTCTATGCCGAAATACCGCCGCCAAACCCATACTGCGGTATCCCTTAATAGTTGACACAACCAGATGACATTCTTCTTTGAGGAAAAATAAGGAAATCCGCAATTTGGGTCACAGAGGTACTGGAAGAGGAAATGTTCTTCCTCTTGCACCAACGTCTGAAGACATCCCACTTTGACTGGTATACACGCAAGGTGGAAGGTCTCCTCGCTCTTGCGATTGCTTAGCAGCTGTTGCTGAAAAGCCTTTCGCTCTGACCAAACTTTGGACAGTCTGAAACCAGTCAGACTGAGAGCGAGGAGTTTTTGTGGTACCTGTTCGAGTGGGGTTTGTCTGAGTAGATCGGCTCCTTAGCGGGGCGGGAGCGATCTTGGAAGGTCCACCAACCATTCCAGTACCTCTGTGAACCATTCTTGGGCCGGCCAAAAGGGAGCGATTAAGGTCATTCTCGTTGAATCGGACTCTACGAACTTCTTGATGGTTAGCCCCAGGATCTTGAAGGGGGGAAACGCGTAGACGTCGAGTCCGTTCCAGTCTAGAAGAAGAGCATCTAGTTGCTATGCCTCTGGATCTGATATCGGAGAGCAGTAAGGATCCAGCCTCTTGTTCTTTGACGTGGCAAAGAGGTCTATGTGTGGCCTGCCCCATAACTTCCACAGGCTCTGGCATACATCCAGATGAAGGGTCCACTCTGTGGGAAGGACCTGATCTTTCCTGCTGAGGAGATCTGCTCTTACATTCCTTTCTCCCTGCACGAACCTGGTGAGAAGCTTGATTCCTCTTTCTTCTGCCCACAGAAGAAGGTCTCTTGCTGTCTCGTACAGGGAGAAGGAATGCGTCGCCCTGTTTTCCTGATGTATGCCAGAGCTGTAGTGTTGTCCGCGTTGACCTGCACTACCGATCTTCTGACTTTGGCTCGAAAGCCTTCAGAGCCAACCACACAGCCATCAACTCCTTTCTGTTGATGTGCCAGGCTACCTGGTCCCCCACCCAGGTACCTGACACTTCGCTGGTTCCCAGAGTTGCACCCCACCCCATGTCCGAGCGTCGGAGAACAACACCAGGTTGGGGGTCTGTGATTGAAGAGACAGTCCCTTCGCAAAGAGGTTGGGATCTGTCCACCATAAGAGATGTTTCTTGATGTCCTGGGATAACGACAGGGAGAACGTCAAATCCTGAGAACGACGACTCCAATTCCGATGAAGAAAGAATTGGAGTGGTCTCAGGTGCAACCTTCCTAGGGAAACGAATTGCTCCAGAGAGGAGAGCGTCCCCAGCAGACTCATCCACTCCTCACTGTGCATACTTCTTTCCCTAAGAAGGTTGTTACTCTCTCGAATCCTCGGGCTATCCTTTCCTGCGAGGGAAAAGCCCGAAAACTCAGAGAGTTCATCTGTATCCCGAGATACACACACTCTTGCTCGGGAATTAGTGATGACTTCTTGAAATTGACGAGAAGTCCCAAAGCCTTCGTCAATTCTAAGTTACTTGTAAGTCCTTCAAACAACGATCTTCTGAATTGGCCCTTATTAGCCAATCGTCGAGGTACATGGAGATCATCACCCCTTCAAATGAAGCCATTGAGCCACATTCCTCAAAATCCCCGTGAAACATTCTTGAGGGGCCGTCGAGAGGCCGAAACACAGAGCCCTGAACTGAAAAATTTTCCCCCCCATCATGAATCTGAGAAACTTCCTCGAGGAAGGATGGATCGTACGTGGAAGTAAGCGTCCTGTAAATCCAAGGAAACCATCCAGTCCCCTGGACGAAGTGCTGCCAGCACTGATGAAGGCGTTTCCATCGTGAACTTCTTCTTTTCTACGAAGAAGTTCAGGGCGCTTACATCCAACACCGGTCTCCATCCCCCTGAGGACTTCGGAACTAGGAAAAGGCGGTTGTAGAAGCCCGATGAATGATGGTCTGTCACTAGTTCGATAGCCCCCTTCTCCAGCATCTGATATACTGCTAGATGGAGAGCTTGATTCATGATGGGGTCTCTGTACCTGGCCGTCAGTTCCCTTGGATGGCCGTCAAGGGAGGTCTTTCGACGAAAGGGATGAGGTAACCTCTCCTCAAAATAGAAAGGGTCCAAGGATCCGCCCCTTTTTGGGCCCAGACTTCTGCAAACTCTAAGAGTCTGGCGCCACCGTTGATTGAAGGACTTGCAAGTTATTTGGGGGCCTTAACAGACTTGGCGAAAGTCTTACCCCTTCTTGAAGGTCTACGACCTCTAAACGTAGAGTTTCTTGATGAAGATGCCCCTCGAAAGGGTTCTCGAACACTTGCCTTTTCCTTCTTAGCCTTGGTAGGGAAGGAAGGGCGAGGTTTTCTTGCCGACTGTGCCAAAAGGTCCTGGGTGGCTTTGGCCGAAAGTGACCTCGAAATGTCCTGCATCCGATGTTTCGGGAACAACTGAGTAGATAGAGGAGCACAGCAAAGAAGACCTCTGAGCATGGGAGACCGACTTCGTTAAGAAGGACAATAAACCGACCCTCTTTCTTCACGATCCCGGCCCCATAAAGGGAGGCGATTTCACTCGCTCCATCTCTTACCGACTTGTCCATACAAGACAAAAACACACATAAGATCTTCTGGCGAAATTGACTCTGGCACTTCAATTTTCTTGGCTAGGACTCCCAACGACCAATCAAGGAAGTTAAATACTTCTAGCACTCTAAACATACCTTTGAGCAAATGATCCAATTCATTCATTGCCCAAGTCGTCTTAGCAGAGTTAAGGGCAGTTCTCCTTGTCGAATCTACCAGTGCCGAAAAATCCGAATCAGCCGAAGACGGTAGACCCAATCCTAAGGGCTCTCCTGTTTCGTACCAGAAACCAGCGCGTCCTGATAACTTCGAAGGAGGAAAAGCGAACATCGTTTTCCCCGCTTCTTCTTTGGAAGCATCCAGGAACCAAAACTCCTCAGTGCCTTCTTCATAGAAAGAGTTGGCTTCATCCTCACACAAGAAGAACTCTTCGCTGTCTTCGCCGTTGAAAAAGTGAGTGAGGAGAAGGAGGAGCCGTAGGCGTTAAGGGAATCCCCAAAAACTTGTAAACGTAGCTCTGTAAGCTTCTTGTAAGAAGAGACAGCAGCAGAAGTGTTCGGTTCCTCATCCGAACCTTCTAGGACGTCTTCTCGAGGCGAGCGCGGAAGATCCTTATGTGACGAAGGGATCCTAGAGGAGTTGAGCGAGAGGTTGGAGAACGCCCTCTCTTAGAAGAGTTCACATCCACTGGAGAACGATGAGAAGATCTGGGAAGTCTACGATGAGACTCCCTCTTCGAGGTATACGGAATCTCAGCCGAAGGAGAGGTAGGGCTCCTACTCCGAGAATCCTCGGAAACATCCACAGGGCGCTTACGAGGAGGCGAGCGCCTACTATACTCTATGCGCCTATCCTGAGGCGAGCGGCTGCCAGGAGAAGAGCGCCTATCGAGAGCAGAGCGCTTGCGCGGCTCTCCATACCTGTCCAGTTGCGTACGATCAACGGAAGTCCGACTGGAAGGGCGAAAATGCGCCTACTAGGAGAAGGCTGCTTGCGAGACTCTTGACGTCTAACAAGAGGGTAACATTCAGGAGAAGGGCGCTTCAAAACTAACGAGCGCCTACTTGGAGAAGGGCGCTTCCGGGATTCCTGGTGCCTACCAAGAGACAAACGGTCAGGAGAAGTGCGCCTAGAAGCGGGAGAGCGCCTACCCACGGAGAAGGGCTCTTGAAAGACTCTTGTTGTCCTGCCCCTAGGAGCAATAAATCAGGAGAATGACGCCTTAAAAGAGACGAGCGCCTACTAGGAGATCTATGTGCAGTAGGCTCTTGGCGCCTACCTTGCGGGGAGCGGCTAAACAGTAGGCGTCTATCATGCACACGACTCCTACCAGACTCTTGATGCCTGTCAGGAGAGAAGTCACGATCCGACACTCGAGGAGAGTGACATCTGGAAGAAGAACGCCTACTTGTATAAGGGCGCCTTCTAGAATCTGAGGCCTGCTGAGGAGAAGTTTCACGCGAGGGAGTTGAAGAAATCGCGTGATGAGCAGGTGCAGTGCGCTTACCGGAAGCGGGAATCCAATCTGGAGAAAAAACAAAAACTTCTTTCTCCATAGAGCGTCCTACCGATGTTTGGCGTCTTGAAATCGAAAGAGAGCCAGGCGAGCGAGGGCGCTCACGCGAGCGAGGGTCGCTCACGCGAGCGAGGGCGCTCACGCGAGCCCCCACCTTCATACGAAACCTCCCCATATGAAGGAGAACGATCCTCTGAAAGAGCGGCGCCTAGATCTCTTGATCGGAAGAGAAACGTCCATTCTTCCTACGTGATCTAACTGCTAGAGAGTCTGCTAGCGCCGTGATCTGAGCTTGAAGTCCCTCGAGTACTCTCGTAGGAGAATCTTCTTGTTCTTCCTCGGAAGCAGGCGCCGATGCGCGGAGCGCGAGGAAGAAGAACGATCAGGATTTCTTGGGTTTCTTCGCCTCCACCGACGATTCTTCCGGGAAAACCTCCGGACTAGAAGCCAAAGGACTGCAGGGAGCCTTCCAAGCCCTCTTCAACGGGCGCGACGCATCGGGGAGTTCCAACCTCTCTTCGGAGAGGGAGACGACGAAGAGGAGAAGCATTGGCGTAGGAGCTCCTTCTTGTAGCGATCCGAGGCAAGCCTGGGAGCGTACTTCAGGATCTGCCGAGGGGGACGCCTGACCGGTGGGGGCTCTCCCTAGCCCTCCTGCGGCTTTTCCGACTTTCCTACTCCACTGGAACTGGGAGTCTGGAAGAGGTCTAGGCCTAGAGGCACTAAGGAGCCGGTCAGACGCACCCTCCACAACACTGGGGACACTGCACTGATCACTAACACTCTCCTTACCTTCCAACTGACGAATCTTCTGATCCATAGAACGATTCTTGGCTTTCAGAGCTGCCGCCTCCGAAGGCGGGAATCTTCGGCTTCGGTGCGGGTGAGCCCGGGGCTGCCACTTGGGTAAGAAGGTTCTAATTCTACGTTAGTACTACTCTAGGATCCACATCCAACTCACTCATTCTAGATCTGCTAGAACTTCTAGAGGAAGCCTTACGCACTCTATCACGTTCCAACTTCCTAACATAAGAAGAGAGAGCCTTATATTCTTCTTCATTCAATCCCTTACATTCATTACAAGGGTTAGCAAAAGCACATTCATTCCCCCTGCATTTCATGCAAACCGTGTGGGGGTCTACCGAAGCTTTCGGCAACCTCACCTTACATCCTTCATTCACGCAAACCCTAAACAAAACCGAAGTTTTAACTACCGATTCTAGATCAGACATCGTTAAAGAAAATCAAACTCAAAATCAAACCGGTCCACAATCAGCGTATGCCAAGCCAAACAAAGCGAATACGTCACCAAAAGAAGTCCAAATTAACTCCAGGCAAGCGAGAATCGAAAAACTATCGAGAGGAACCGACAACAGTTGTTATCGTTCCCGCGACAGAGAAAAATCTGACAAGCTTACGGGAGTGGTTCGTACATCCGCCCACCCAGCGGTGGGTAAGGTAGACCACCGACCTACCTGTCGCGTGTGCCGCGAGATTTGAAATTCTGTCGGGAACGTCGGAGACTATAGCTAAGTATATATCTGTCAGGGAAGTTCATGTACAAAATTGTATTTTTAATGGCTAACAAACCTGAGGTCTTAACAGTAGGATAAATCTTCTGGTGGCAGCTGGAAACCAGTTAAAAACAATAAAAATTGTAAATGTGGTATTTGGCATCAGATACATAGTTGAGGTGGAAGCACGTCAAAGACCTTGCTTGAATCCAGTGATGCATCAGTCTTTCTTCCAACCCAGGATAGAACAAGATGGGTGGCTAGAGGTGGGCAGTCAATGTTAAGACCTCAGTTTGTTAGCTATCAAAAATACAAATTAATTAAAAATTTGACACTTGTCCATAAGCGGAACAAACCTTCGGTCTTACCAGTAAGCTAGACTCACACTTGGAGGGAGGTATGAGAATCCTGACCTGACTGGAGGTTCGGCACACCTGATCATTCTCCTTAGAAATGAGAATTTTAAAGAAGATGACCTCTGCCTTTGAGATGTTAGATATGTGGATATCTAACACTCCTGTTGTTAAACTCACCTTGCACGCTCCCACAGACTGCTCAACTCAACTTGCAAGCTCCCTTTATGCCTAAGGAGTAAGTCTATTTTGGGAATGGAATGGGGAATAACTTTCATAGTTCGTGCTTCATCAATTTTACACAAAATTCCATTTCCACTTTGGTCTTTAGAGCACTTAGGTATGCTTCTGATTGGAAGTCATTCCACTCTGAAATTGAATCTTTACAAGATTATTTTTTAACTAACTTGTACCCTATGGAGGTCTTTTATAAAATGGTAAATAAATTACTCAACTTAAACTTTATGGAAAATACCCCTCCCTTTTATGTACCAAAACTACCCATGTACGCCACTATTCCATATTTTTTCAAAAATTAATTAGGAGTCCATATCATGAAAATTATTGAGAGTTAAGAAGTCTCGAAGTTAATATCTATTAATACTCTCAAAATAGGGTCACTCCTTAGTCATAATGAGAATTTGCGACCGTTTACGCGATCCAATATTATTTAGAAATTTACTTGCCCGGGGTGTCCTGGTACTTAGGTTGGACTGACGAAGCGCTTGTTGCAGGTTCGATATTCTAGTCATTTGGGAGTAAGCTACAGAACTGGCCAGAGGATAACCAACCCTGAATTTTCTAATATAAGAAATCATGCAGCTCACAGTAAAATTGAAATTAACAAATTTCAATTTTACATACATACATACATACATACATATAATATATATATATACATACATACATACATACATTACCTACTACATACATACATCATACATACATATACATACATACATACTACATACATACACATCATATATATATAATATATATGATATATATACATACATGTACATACTTATACATACCATACATAGCATACATACATACATACATACATACATACATACATACATACATACATATAATATATATATATATTATATATATATATATATATATATATATATATATATATATATATATATTTCTGGGCTCAGCTCGTGTCGGCCTATGAAAGGATCCTTAATATCATTCTTTCTAGGTAAATTAATCTAAAATTACCAGAGAAAACAAATTAAGAAATTGTCAGTAAAACTGACTCGCTCACTCTTAAAAGAAGGTGTCGGTATGGTAATAGGGGCGAGTGGGAACACTACCACGAGACATTCACCAATTAGACCTCCCAATCAGAATCCCCACAAGAGAGAGCTGATACCACGGGCGATGCGGCCGCTACTACTACTACTAGAGGAACGCCACGGACAGCAGCGCCCCTAGCGTCATCCTTAATTATTAGCGCCAGCGTTCGGACGCATTTTCTTGCTTGTGCTCTTTTCTTGGGATTTATCTCTTCACCCGTCATGGAACGTGCTGCCATCGCAACGGCTAAGTTAAGTGCCTCATAAGTAGTGTTTTACTGTATTTTAGTCTTCCAGGAACCAGTATTTTCCTTCTAATAGGTCATATACGGTTTCCCGGTCGACTCGTGGCGGCGCCATGCTGCCTCGTTAAGAATTCCCGGTCTTCCATACTGGGACTTCTTACTTATGGGCTTACTATATCACGTTCATCGTTTTTTACATCGAGTTTTAGCTAGGTTAGCCCTTTACCATTTCTCTTAGTTTGGTATTTAGGGCTATTCTGTGTTCCAGCCCAGCATCCCGGCTCTTGCTCTTCATCGGCTATTGCTGGCTCCGAGTAGGCTTTCTGTTCCTCGGAACAGTTTTGCCTCCTCCTCTGGGCTTCTTTTTCTTCTACTAAAAGTGTCTTTTCCATCTTTACGAGGTAAATTTAGTTCTATTTACGGTGTTAGGCTAGCCTAGGTGCATGTCCCATGTATTGGTACAGCCTGGTTCACGTGGCCCTTCCACGGTTGTGTTGCTATCGCGGCTTAGGCCACTTGCGGTCACGTGTTCCATCGCACCTTACCCTTCCCCTTCCCTCCCTACCAGGTATAGGGAGGCGTCTGGGGGACCCCTTGGTTGCCATGACAACCTCAGTTGCCTTCCTCCCTCCCTCTCTGAGGAGGCCAGGGGTTCTCCCCAGCGGGGGGGTATAGGGCGACCACTCATAGGGTACCGGGTCCACCGAGCGGGTAGTTGTTGGGTACGAGGAGAGTAGGCCACCCCCCCCTCTCTCTCTCCCGCCGTGTTACGCCGAGACCCTCCCCCCCTTCCCCAGTTGCTCAGCCACCTTCCCTCTCTGTAACGAACGGAGCCTTCCGCCGCAGCCGGGGCACCTTTGGATAGATTACTGGCTCCGCCAGCGGGCGGGGTGGTGGTCACTACTAGTGGTCGTTTGCTTGCCTACTATATCCTTGCCTCTCTCCCCCGCTACCGAAAGGGAAGGGAGCTTGCTTCTTACCCGGGCGGGCACTCTTCTAGTAGACGGGTGGGGAAAGGTTTTGATAATATTATTTTTTTTTAAGGATATACCCTAGTTTTACGATGATTTCATAATTTTTATTTTATTTTATATGTATACCATCTCCGCCGTTATCCGTCGTGGTTTTCATTTCACCACCACACCTGTTGGATTCTATCTCTTGTCTCCGGCGTAGCCTAGGACAACCAACCATATTACTACCACACGTATTATGGCGGGGCTCTGGTTTAATCTAACTTTCTCGCTCCCCGGCACCAGCGGAGCAACTGTTAGGCTGTAAGTGTTCTCGCTGATAACTTATGTATCTTTCCACTTACAGGCTACCAACTGTCAGGTCCTGGGATGCAACGCGACGTTGTACGAAGCCCCTGCCGCCCACGATGAGTGCAGGTCTCACGCTCCGTGTGCCACCCCTTACAACGATATGATCGTCTGGCACCGGAAGCCTGCGCCATCTGTTACGACCTGGCCAGTCAGCTGGTGGAGGGGGTAAGTCGATTATAGACTTTTTTTGTCGTTTTACTAACAACTCTTAGACATAAGTTTGTTAACCCCCTCCCCCTCCCGCCATTAGAAGCTCATTTCGCCTTTTCTTTCAGGCTGCTGGTGTGAGGGAGGTCGCTCTTGCAACCCTGAAAGCGTGGGTGGGCGGCTTCGGGAAGAACGCCGCCAAAGGCCAGCCTTACATTTTAGACAAGAAGCTGGCCGTTCAGATCTTCCCCGGGGGCAAGTCAACAGGGTATGTTGACCCCATATCTGCAGCCCCTCTCATAGCCTCCATCCAGCAGGAGATGCAGCAGTCTTTCGGGGTCGTGGCCACACAAGAGTCGGTCCCGGACGTCGCTACCTTGGACCTTAACATAGAGCCTATGGCGGTAGGTGCTGAGGATTTGTTGGTTGAGGTAGGTGTGTCGGGTGCCCAAGGTCTTTCCTTGGGCGCCTCCTGGATCTTCTCCTGTCCCTTCTTCAGTGCTTCTTTTCAAGGCTTTGTGGGATCTGAGATCCCTACCCGCTCTCCCGCTCTCTCTGTAAAAACCCCCAAAGGTCAGTGAGGGAACGAAGACCCTAGTTCCGAAGACGACTTCTAAAAAGTCGTCGTCGTCTTCCTCAGTTAAGAAGTCTTCGACTTCCTATGCTGACACGGTGAAGGCCAAGCCGAGCTCTTCATACTCAAAGAGCTCTAGAAGCAAGTCTTCTAAGGAGAAGGCTCGCGCTCCCGCCGAGCCAATGCCTTCTCCGGCCTCCACCGCATCCACTCCGGTAACGCCGGTTGGAGTAGCGGGACCCAGCACCTTTGATCCCACTGCTTTCTCAGCAGTGGTGATGCAACAGGTGGGTGAGATGGTTGGCTCTCAAGTCTCCGCCCTGGGAACAAAGTTTGAGCAGATGTTCGCACAACTGTCGAGCACTCTGTCTCAGTCGGGCCAGTCTATCCAAGATCTCTCTAACAGAGTTAGAGAGAATGAGGACCGAGTACTGGGCTCTCTCAGGTCCCCCTCTTCCAGTCTCCCCAGTAACAAGTGCTGGTATTTTCCAGCTTCCACCGTATGAGTCACTACCGAGCTTTCTCCATGGAGCAACCCATGGAGAGTGGCCGCTTACGCTCCGTTTTAAGGATGGTATGCATCTCTATCCTGGAGTGTGGAACTCGAAGGATTGAGGACTTCGAGTTTTATCCTCCGGGATTGACGCAGCCTTTCATTGGCTATATATGCTAGGCTGACCGTAGCGGCGCTTACTAGGGAGGACAAGATCTCCAGGGAGAACGTTCTCTACAGTAGAGATCATGCTCAACGCGAATGGGTTCACTGCCTTGAGGACTGGGAGTGTACAAACACCAAGCTCCAGGCTTACAAGAGTCCCTTCACTATTTTTGCGACGGAGGAGGAGGCTTCTCTTCCGTTCGCTACAAAAATAGTAGAAACGACTCTTCAGGCAGTCCTCAAGGATGAGCCCATGCCACAGCTAAGGGAGGCAGAGTCTACTTCTCCGCTTCTTTCCCCAGCTTTTTGGAGAATTGTGGGAGAACTTGCCAGCCACGTTCACGCTTGGTAAGCTCCAAACCGGACTGCGCCATTGGCCCAGTTTCGCCGGATGGACAGTCGTCAAAAAAAAAAGCGAAAAAAAAAAAAAAAAGAAAAAAAAAGCTCCCCAAGGAAAAAAAGGGCGGGAAAAAAAAAGGGGGAAAAGGAAGGGCTGCCTGATTCCTTGATTCAGGCAGGAGTTCGACGCTCGGACTAGGTTTGGCAGGTCCCTCAATTCGCTGATTATAACAGAGATGGCTGCTCTCTCGTATGGCACGGAACCTTTGTTTAAAATTTTGGCCAAGTCCCAGCTTCAGTCGGTTCAGACGGATGCTTTCGACTTCTTCCAAGCTAGGAGGAATTGCCGAAAGCACGTTCTGCAGGAGTGCACTATTAGGCACGAGCCTAATAGACTCCTGGCTTCTAGCATGTAGGGAGCGGATCTCTCCAGAGTCCGCTGTAAATAAGTACAACCACGAGGCTGCTAGGCTCCAACCGAGCCTTAGAGCTAGGTGGGGTATTTCATCTAAGAGGAAGCAAGAATCCGTCCCCACTGCTGGTAAGAAACCAAAGAAGTCTGGTAAAAGGTTCCAGCCTTACCAGAAACACCAAGCAACAGCAGCAATTCGTTCAGGCCGTCCCGGTTACCCAACAGGGACAACCTTCTACATCGAAGCAGAACCAGCCCATCCTCCTGCTGTCTCCTCAGTCACAACCTTCGACCTCCTACGCACTCTCGCCAGCCTTCAACCCTATGTATGAAGGTCAGGCCTACCTCCCTTTAATAGACAATCGAGAGGTAGGGCGAGAGGCTACTTTCGCCAGCGTGGCGCAGGGAGGGCGACAAGGAGTAGGACAGTTCAGAGGAGGGCGTGGTGGTCAACCCCGCCCATCAACAATGAGGCTCCCAGGTAGGAGGGAGGTTGTTCCTCTTCCGTCACAGGTGGGGGTTCAGCAATTGGGCACAGAGCATAGTGTCCAAAGGATTGGGTTGGATTGGATCAAAGATCCCCCTCCAATCAAATCATTCCGCCAAATACCATCAAAGGAATTGACAGATTATGCGGAGGAACACTCCTTCAGAAGGAGCTATTGCGAGAGTCAAACATCTCTAAAATTTCAAGGTCGCTTATTCAGCGTGCCAAAGAAAGGCTCAACAAAAGAAGGGTAAATCTTAGACTTGTCAAGGCTAAAACTCTTTCATTCGTTTGCGACAAGTTCAAGATGCTTACCCTCTCGCAAGTAAGGACCTTACTTCCGCGTGGAGCCAGTCCGTCATGCTCCTCCATCGATCTTACAGACGCATACTATACATATCCCTATAGCCAGACACTTCCGCCCATTCCACCCTAGGATTAGGCTTAGGCTAGGAAATCAAACATTCTCATTCAAAGTGATGCCCTTCGGTCTGAATATAGCCCCCAGGGTATTCACGAAAATAGCAGAAGTGGTTGTGCAGCAATTGAGAGCTCAGGGAATAATTGATAGCAGCATACCTCGACGATTGGTTGATCTGGGCACCAACAGTCGAGGAATGCCTCAAAGCCACCAAAAAGGTAGTTCACTTTCTGGAACATCTGGGGTTCCAGATAAACAAAACGAAATCCAGACTTACCCCGAGTCTCGTTTCAGTGGCCTAGGAATCCAATGGGATTTGTCTTCCCACAATCTGTCAATTCCAGTGGCCAAACGGAAGGAAATAGCAAAATCTGTCAGACATTTTCTCAATGCAAGCAAACATCAAGGAGAAGCCAGGAAAGAATCCTAGGTCCTTCAGTTTGCTTCAGTGACAGATATCCTCCTGAAAGCATGGCTAAAAGATATAAATCGAGTTTGGCGATCGAGAGCAAACGCCAAATCTCGAGACAAGTTGTCAGTAATTCCTCAGATAACTTTCACATCAATCCGGCCATGGTCAAAAGTAAAGAACCTTAGCCAAGCGGGTTACCCCTTCAATATCCCCTTCCAGTGTTAACCATTCACACGGATGCCTCCCTGTCCGGGTGGGGGGGATATTCTCAGTTCAAACAGGTTCAGGGGACTTGGTCAGTTCAATTACGCCAGCTCCACATAAACGTTCTGGAAGCAATGGCAGTATTTCTTACCTTGAAGAGACTGCTTCCCCCACCCTGGAAAAAGTCTCATCTCAAGACTAGTTTTGGACAGTGCAGTGGTAGTTCATTGCATCAACAGAGGAGGGTCCAAATCCAAGCATGTGAAACCATGTCATGATGCCATCTTTGCTCTAGCAAACAAACACAAATGGCATCTGTCCGCCACTCACCTGGCGTGGGGGTAAGAAATTTGTTTTATAGCAGACGCTTTGTCCCGGTCAGTCCCTCTGGAATCAGGAATGGTCCCTAAACGACGGGTCATTCCGGTGGATATGCCGGAGAGTCCCAGGTCTCCAAGTAAGATCTCTTCGCCTCACAAGCGAACCACAAGCTCCCTTTGCTATGTGGCCTCCCCCAACCTGGACCCTCTGGCTTATGCCACGGACGCCCTGTCTTAGATTGGGATCAGTGGAGAAAAACTTATGCCTTTCCTCCAGTGAATCTCCTCTTGAAGTCTTGAGCAAGCTGAGGACTTTCAAGGGAATAGTAGCTCTGATTGCACCGGACTGGCCCAAGAGCAACTGGTATCCTCTACTTCTGGAATTGGTCTCCGACCTCAACGGATTCCCAATCCCAAGCTGTCACAATCAGTACAAATGAGGACTGTGTTCGCTTCTCAGGAATTCTTCAGACCCTAACTTTATGGACTTCATGAAGTTTTGCGGCTAATAAAGATGCTAATATTGATCCACAAAATATCCTCTTCCTAGAATCATAAGAGAGAGTCAACTATTAGACAATATGACTCAGCTGTTAAAAAATTAGCATCCTTCCTGAAAGAATCAAACACTACAACCATGACAGTTAATTTAGCTATATCCTTTTTTTCAGATCCTTATTTGAAAAAGGTTTAGCAGCTAGCACTATTACTACTCATAAATCGGTCTTTGAAGAAGATCTTTCAGTTAGGTTTCCAGATAGATCTGACTGAATCTTATTTCACGTCTATCCCTAAAGCCTGTGCTGACTTAGACCTTCTCAAAGGCCTACTGCAGTTTCATGGTTCTTAAATGAGTCCTCAAACTAGCTTCAGATACTGACAACTCGTCTTGTACATTCATAATGCTTCTTAGAAAGACATTATTCTTATTAAGCCTAGCTTCAGGAGCTAGAATTTCAGAACTGTCGGCTCTATCCAGAGATACGGGTCATGTGGAATTCCTCCCCTCAGGAGAAGTTCTGCTTGCTCCGGATCGTAGTTTTTTTTCCCTTTTTTTGGCTAAAAAAAAAAAACAAAAATGAGGATCCTCTTGCAAGGTGGGCCGCTTGGAAAGTCATCCCACTTCCGCAAGACCCTTCTCTCTGCCCAGTATCAACTTTAGAGCCTTTCTATCTCGTACATCCTCAAGATCCTCAGGTTCTCTCTTCATGAGAGAAAAGGTGGTACTTTGTCAGTAAAGGTATTAGACAACAATCCTTTACTTCATTAAACAACAGCCAAATCCTGATTTCATTGTCCAAAAGCCACATGACCATCAGGGGAGTAGCCACCTCAATTAATTTACTTTCAACATATGAAACTTTGATGATCTTAAAAGTATACTGGATGGAAATCTCGACAGTCTTTTTTAAACGTCATTATCTAAAGTCCTTGGAATCTTTAAAATTTTCTGCAGTAGCAGCGGGAAACATTGTTTCTCCTGATACTGTATAGTAGTCGTAGTACAGATCCAGGTCTCCTCTCTACCTACCTCATCCAACATGCCTCACCCTATCGCCATGCTACTCGGATATCCTAGCCTTAGCCGCTGAGATCATATTAGTGGATTGTCCCTTATTTTTTTTTGCTAGGGACATCCACACTATGTACTGATAATGTACTTCAGTGTACCTACCCTTATTTTATGCTAGGGTAGGACACATGTGTTTGTATATTTTGTAAATAAGTTATCTAAGTAAATCTATTGTGTTAAAATTACACTGCATTATTATATTTTACTATGTTTACTGTAATTTTAAGTACTTTACATTACTAACTTTCTTTTATATCACTGTTTAGAATAAGTTAGCCTTAAGTACTTAGTTTATATGCTGTAATAACTGATTTACTTATATTATATCCATTATTTTACAACTGATTTTCATTTGTCCTTTTTTCTTTTTCCCCATCTTGTCTGTTTCTCTGGTACTCTTTCATAGGCCGACACGAGCTGAGCCCAGAAAAAGGGATTTGACGAAGGGAAAATCTATTTCTGGTGATTGGCTCGTGTCGCCCTATGAAACCCACCCTGTATTGATTGCCCCCCCCTGCAGGACAAGATGTTTTTAGATTAAGGATGACCGCTAGGGGCGCTGCTGTCCGTGGCGTCCTCTAGTAGTAGTAGTAGCGGCCGCATCGCCCGTTGGTATCAGCTCTCTCTTGTGGGGATTCTGATTGGGAGGTCTAATTGGTGAATGTCTCGTGTAGTGTTCCCATCGCCCCTATTACCATACCGACACTTCTTTTTAAGAGTGAGCGAGTCAGTTTATTGACATTTTCTTAATTTTGTTTTTCTCTGGTAATTTTAGATTAATTTTACCTAGAAAGAATGATATTAAGGATCCTTTCATAGGGCGACACGAGCCAATCACCCAGAAATAGATTTTTTCCTTCGTCAAAATCCCTTATATATATATATACACATATACATATATGTATAATATATATATATATATATATATAATATATATATATATATATTATATATACACACATATATATATAAGGTATCAGGGGGGCATCTTTTGTGTCAATTACATATACTAGGCATTTCATTCATGCATAAATTAAGTGCAAACAGCAAAAAAAACAAAGTAAGCAACTTCAAGGGTTGGGTAAATATAATATAACAAAACAGCCTAATAACAATAACATACTCCAGTGTAAATAGTTATAGTACTGCCACATCATTTAAACATGAAAAACATTCTCCAATTTTTCTTTAACTTTGGATTTTAAAAAAGAAAGGTTCCAGTTTGTTCTGCATTTCACTGACCTAGGCTACAGAGTTTGGGGTGATTTTTTTAGCCTTTATTTGGTCATACTATGCATAGTATGATCAAATAAAGGCTATAAAAATCACTCCAAACTCTGTAGCTTAGGTCAGTGAAATGCAGAACCAACTGGAACCTTATATTCTTTTAAATAAAAATTAAACGATATAGTAAGGTAAAATATTAAGTGATGATACAATTCACTATAATTAAAATATTTTATGAATTTCCTGGTTTCCAAATATTTTAAGGTTGCCAATATTCCATTTTAAATATGGAATTATTCTCTGACAAATTAATTGCAAATTTTTTCATACGTACATGCTTTTTGTCTTTATCAAACTCTTGTAATCGGTTGCCTTTTGTATCTGTAACAGAGCCCCAAGGTTCAAGAGTAATAATTTCTGCCTGAAGCTTTGGAAGGGGTATAAGCTGTCTTACCAGACGAAGCGAGACATTGTTTCGCTCACCAATTTCCTGCCGATACAGACACAATTAACTTCATTAGTTTTTAAAACTTACATATTTGTGATATAAGCAATAATTTCTGGTCATCTTTATCCCAACCTCAAATTTTCAGGCACAAAGCCAAATAACGATAATAATAAAAATAATAACAACAAAATTTGGTAAGTTACAGAACCTTCAGTTTATTAAGTACAATCATTTACCATCAATATCATGGTATACAAAATCAATTTCATGTATAAAACAGTCTCTTGTCAACATAGCAAACACATTAAGAACTAGAGTCCAATGAGATATCACCAATAGAGAATATCTCAATATCGCTACCTTCTTTATCTTTTTAACTAGGTTATAATAATGTCGCCTGTTTTCCTCTCTTGATTCAGATGCCCCATCTGACATCAAAGTTGAATGGATAAGAGTGGCAAGCATGTCAAGGACAGTGTTAAACAGTTCACTGAAACAGAAAATATGACTAAGTTCATAACATTAAAAAATCATTATCTTTTCTACATACACTATTAAGCCTGAATTCATATACATTTTCTTAAAGACAACATGGTAAATTAACTATAGTATTTCCTCAATCCATATGCATCACCATTTTATAATTATCATACAGTTGTCCTTCATTATCCATGGTATGCAAGTCTCAAGTCCCTCTGTGGATAATAAGGAACCCCATAAAATTATACAATTTGACACTTTGCATATGAAATGTCATATGTAATCCACCCTCAGAGATTCCAATAATACAATTTTGCAGCATATTACACCTTTTTATAAATTGACTTAAATCTTTTCTACATGAAATAATCAACTTTGTAAGACATCACTGAATGCTAGCTGTATGCAGGTGAGGTAATTACTGAGCACTTATCTCACATCACAAGTTTAAATATTTAGATTTACCATGATGATGGCTATAAAGGAAACCTAAAATCAAATAGTATACGTATTACAAATTTCTGAATTTCCCTTATCTTTAACACTTTGGTCATCTATGTATTTTACCACAAACTTCACTACTATCATGAAAAATTCTTGATTACTCTCTACAACTATATATACTGCACATAATGAAGGACAACTATACAGTAAATTATGCAATAAAATATACAGTATATTATAATTCATGAGAAATCATCTTACCTGTTATTTGATAAATCAATGACCCCAAAGATTATGAGATTAACAAGTAGCAGTGCCCACTCAGTAATGATGGAGTTGGAATACGAAGATGTTATTACATCAAAGAGTCCTCCCACAAGTGCAAACCGAAGACTCAGAGCCTCCAACATTAACTGACGGCTACGACCATCTTCAGGAAATGTTACTGTTAAAGCTCCTGGTTTTTCCTAAATTCAAAGAAACATTATATTTTGCATAATATAATCAAGCTCAGCAATGACACATAAGGTAAGCACTCCTTTGAAACCAACTATAGTGTGCATTCAGTACCCTTCTTGAGTGACTTACAAAATAAGATTCTCATGGGAAAACAGTAATTAATTAAAATATAACTCTTAATCTGTATAATTCTCCAAGTATTAAATTTCATTAACACTATGGTCCTTGTACCTAGCAATTCTAATTTTAAATGTACAGGCGGTCCCCGGGTTACGACGGGTCCGGCTTACGACGTTCCGAGGTTAAGACGCTTTTTCTTAAATATTCATTGAAAAATCGGCCCTGGGTTACGCCGCTTGTTCCGAGGTTACGCCGCTGACACTTCTGACGCTTCGAGTTTACAACGCTTTTAAAAAACACATACTATGATAAGATAAGAATCCTTTATAGTTTAGCACAGTTTCTCTCTCTCTCTCTCTCTCTCTCTTCATCTCTCTCTCGTCTCTCTCTCTCTCCTCTCGTCTCTCTCTCTTCTCTCTCTCTCTCTCTCTCTACTACAAAGATGTATGTTTTTTAGTATGATAAATAAATGATTTACTATTTTCAAATATTAATATTAATTTATACAGCAATAATATCAATTCATTAAAGAAAATACCATAGTGAATTAGTAAGATTTTAGCTTATATTTAAAAAATTATGGAAGAATGAAGGAAATCCCAGTCTTCTTGAAGTAACTTCCAGTAACCCTTTTCAGACCCAGGTACTAAAACTGTCAGCTATATATCAAGTTCTGTGACAGCCACGAGGGGGAAGAGCTGGGGGAGAGCTGCAGTGTTGCAATCACGTGGTCCTGACATTTTCCTCTCTCTCTCTCTCTCTCTCCTCATCTCTCCTCTCCTCTCTCTCTCTCTCTCGCTCTCTCCTCTCTCTCTCTCTCTCTCTCTCTTCTCTCTCTCATTTACTGAGACTCGAGATTTTTTATGTACTTGTACTATTTGTTTTTAATACTTTCAAATAATAATAATAATAATAACTAATAATAATAATAATAATAATAATAACAATAATAATAATAATAACTGTAATTACAAAATTCATATGTGATAGTATTTTAAAGAAATACAATACGTACTAATCTATCCATGTCACTTTTAATTAAGGTTATCTCTCTCTCTCTCTCTCTCTCTCTCTCTCTCTCTCTTTTACCGAGATGAAAGAATTTTTATGGTACTAGTATGTAAAATGTTTATTGATAATTTCAGTTCTTTAGTTAATTTAATAATAATAATAATAATAATAATAATAATAATAATAATAATAATAATAATAATAATAAAACTTTAATTACAAAATTCATAATGGTCGTATTTTAAAGAGATGAAAATGACCTTTCCATTTCACTTGTAAGGATAATTCCTCTTTCTTACTGAGATGAGAGAATTTTTATGGTAGATGCACGTGTTTATTATATTTTCAAATAATATTAATAATAATAATAATAATAGAAGTAGTAATACAGTGGTCGCCCCGTATTCGCAGGGGATGCGTACCAGACCCCCCCGTGAATAGTTAGAACCCGCGAATGTTTGGAACCCCTATAAAAATGCTAAAAACAGCCTATTTTGTTAGTTAAAACAAACAAAGAAAAACCCACTAAAAATTTTCATACGTGGTTTTTTTAATAGTTTTATCACAAAAAGTGCATTTTATGATGAAATTTATCAAAAAAACCAGGAATTTGTGGATATTTACCATAGAAAAATACCGCGAATGCGCGAATTTTCCGCGAATAATGCAGGGAAACATTCCAGAGAGAAATCCCCGAATGTGTGAGTCCGCGAATCTGGAGAACGCGAATACGGGGGGTCCACTGTAATACGATAACTAATTTCAAAAGAAAATTCTTCCCTTTGTCTTTTTCTGTATCAATTTCCCCACCTCAACTCGAGTGACACTCAAGCTTAACAATGCCATACAATGGTCAACGAAATTTAATGGTTTTATGTAATCTCTCTCTCTCTCTCTCTCTCTCTCTCATCTCGCTCATCTCATCTCTCTCTCTCTCTCTCACTGAGATGAGATCATTTTCATGGACGTGTATGTAATAAGTTTATCATTAATATTTTCCAATAATAATACTATTAAGTACAAAATTCATATCTGAGTATTTTAAATACAATAATCATTCCATTTCTCTCTTTTAAATACTGTAAGGACAACTCTCTCTCTCTCTCTCTCTCTCTCCTCTCTCTCTCTCTCTCTCTCTCGCTCTCTCTCTCTACTCTCTCTCTCTCTCTCTCTCTCTCTCTCTCACAAGATACTTGTCATACATTTGGTGTTTCTATTTCTTCCTTTTATCTCTCTCGCTCTCAGCAAAAGAATTGATAGACAGACAAACATAATTGCACAGTCCTCTCTTTCTCTCTTCTCTGGAGAAATATATGTATTTATGGGAGGGTGAAAAAGTTACCTACAGACGTTCATTTCAATCTATTGAAACCTAAGGAGTTATTTCTCTCTCTCTCTCTCTCTCTCTCTCTCTCTCTCTCTCTCTCTCTCTCTCTCTCTCTCTCTCTCTCTCTCTCTCTCTCTCTTGTATTTTAATGAAAATATACAGTAATTTGTGAATACACAGTGTTGCACATGAAAAAAGTAAATTAGTGATAATTTTAGAGATACGGCCCTAAGAAAAATTGCAAATTAGTAGTGAAATTTTCCCTGTGGACATGTTTTCAAGAACGTCGTTCCGGCTTACGACGATTTTCGGGTTACGACGCGTCTTAAGAACGGAACCCCCGTCGTAACCCGGGGACTGCCTGTATAAACTACATAACTAAACAATGTTGCTTTTATAACAATAAATGTAAATTAACAATTCAAACTACGGGAAGGGGTAGTTCATAAAGTTCTAGGGGAAGTAACTAAATTTCTCCAAGATATTAAAAGCTATTTAATACCATTCCATGACAGTCACTGAATCTTGTTATTTCTACCTGTAACTGTAATATTCTTTCAAATAGTAGGGTTTTTTTTTAATCCATGCTATCCTTTTGATAGGTTGGTTAACAGGTTAATGACCCTTCTGGTTTTATACATACATAAAAACATTATAAATTACAATAGCAGTGACAATACAAATAAATCATGGAACCATAAACATTCTTCTTGAATCAATCAAGAAAGTGGTAAAGGCTATAAATGTTCCTTTATATTTCTGGGAGAGCTATAAAACCACAAACTTGGAGATGTCAGCTACATTATGAGAGTTGTCACTTACATGGAAGTCTACTAACCATCACTTTCATTGCAGCAGCCCTAAACCTGGACTGTTCTGCTTTAGTTCACTTACCATGATATCATGAAAACAAAAAGGATAGTATCCAGTAAAAAAGATGAAGCAACATTAGGCAAGTAACAAAATACAGCAAAAGGGTTCTATTCATCAAGCACAAGAAATATACATTACCTCTTTGGGTGAAAACAAAGATTGAGTTAGCTGTGTCTTGAGAGATTCTAAAAGTTCAGATAACTGATCATCTTGTCCATCCAAACACATCAAGACAAGCTGCAGAAATGGTCGATGGGACGCAAGAGGCCAGTGGCCTAAAGACCAAGAAGGTGATGGATTTTCCATGCCATTACTGCTAACACTACTTGGTTGACTATGACTTGGAGGAGGGCTTGAAACAGCTCCTTCTGTTGAGGCTCCCTCACTGTCACTTGGCTTTGAATTGCCTGAATAAGCTCCAAAATTCACCGACTCCAATACTTGACCTAAGGAGAATTGATGGTTTCAGTACATTAAAAATAATATGTATACAGTACTCAAGACTTGCATATGGTTCTATGATTTAACAAAAGGTAAGCCTGTCTATGCAGCATAATAAAAATGAGTGCGCATATATGCAAATTTACTCTATAATACTGGAGCTGACCAAGTAATATGGCAAAACTGATATATGTACTAATACAGAAGACCAGTGCTCAAATTTTCAAAGAAACATTCAAGGAGAGTGTTCTGCATTAAGCTTGGCTATCACTTTACCTGAAAGGAAGAAATTCATTAAGTTTGTACAAAAAAATACTGAATTTACTTGCAATTCAATTTCTTTGTTTAGATTTAAACCAAAGTGATAACAACCAAGTAATATCTTTGTTCATAACTGATGATCCTTTCCAAACATCAGTGGTACCTGAGCTTGAAACTTTTGTTAGTGGATTATGTTACTCAGTGGATAAATATAATACATACAAATATAATTATCCATGTTGGGTTAATGTAAGGTGAACATAACACCCATACATGGAAATACTGTCGATGCCTGGTATTCAGGTGGATTAAGGACCACAAATACCCGCGAAAAGCAAAAATCGAGTCAAGTTGTTACTCCTCCCTAAAAATGCTTATAACTACCTATTTTAATAGATCAAACAACAAATATATGTATCTTAAACTAAAATGCTTACAACTGCCTATTTTAATAGAATTTAACACTAATTCACTTCTTATAAGTAGAGCAACACTATTTATTCACTAATTACTCACCTGCAACTTTTAGCACCCGACCTTGGACAGCCTTAGGGAGCTTGGATATAAGTGGAGCAACCAAACATATTGACTGGGGTTTATGGGCCCTGTAAGGTAACAAAAGACTAAATTACGTTAAAAATAATTTAGTTAAACATGTAAATCATTATTAACTCCTATACCCAACAATAAAACTCAGTAGTGATAATGCTACATATAAAGTACATAAAATCTTACTGCAAAGTGAATATTTCTACATGCTCTTTATTGTATGTTCAGACACCCTGATTATATCACACATGCAAAATTATACATATGTATGTATGTATGTATATATATATATTATATATATATTAATATATATATATATATATATATATATATATAGATATAATATATGTATATATATGTGTGTATATATATGTGTATATATATAAATTATATATATATATATATATATATATATATTATATATTATATATATATATATATATATCCATACATACATATATGTATATATATATATATATGTATATATATGTGTGTATTATATATAATATATATATATATATATATATATATATATATGTATATGTATATGTTATCTGTATATTTATCTGTATAATGTATTGTATATAGATAGTATATATAATATAATATATATATATTAATATAATATATATATTATCTGTATATGTAATGTATATGATATGTATATGTATTGTTATGTATATATATATATATATATATATTATATATTATATATATTATATATACAATATTATATATATATATAGTAGGAATAAAACAGCAAACAGCCATCGTAGCATTTTAAATTTATTGGCCAAAATTTTCGAGACTACATGTCTCATCATCAGGCTGTAAAATACAAAGAATAAAAATTAAAAAAGACTCAGTTAAAAAAATCACAAAGTCTAAAAACAAGAATCTTGAATTTAAAACAAACAAAAATAAGCTAAAACATTATTAAAAAACATTGAAAACCTAATACTGAAAAAAAAAACTTTTTAAAAATTATATATATAAAAAGTTATGGTGTTAAAATGTATTGTACCTTACTCTATCTGAGCTAAGAACTGAGTGACATTCTCAGTTTTTCAGGAGGACGACGTCAACTTAGGCGATATATAAGATCGTGGAAGAGTTCTGACTGTTTAGGGAAGGAACAAGCTGTTTAATAGTTAATGATTCCAGGATGGAGAGAGAGTGGTCATTGGGTGCTTGGGCGATAACATTAAAGTCTTCATAAGTGAATGATGTCTTGCATTTCTTACAGTGGTCTCTTATATTAGAAAATTCTTTAGCTTTTAATTGACATCCAGTTCGATGACTAACTCCAAGATGAGAATCAGCTCTGACTTTGAGCAATCTCTTAGTGGCTCCGATATATTTCCCAACTTTACATTTTGGGCAAGTGAAACAATAAACCACCAGAGATCGCATCAAGGCAGGAAGCCTATCCTTATGGTGAAATAATGACCCAATTGTCTTAGGATTTTTTGAACATAATCTGATGTCTATAGCTGGAAATGTACTGCGAATTGAGTCTTGTAGTGTTTGTTTGAATTTCTTCGAATGTACAAAAGGAATGGAGGCATACATGAGCAATTTAGGGACATTAGGTATGGACAGACGGGGTTGAAATATATTATTCAAGAAACTATTTACATACTTGTTGAATAAGAAGGATGGATACGAATTATTTTTGAAAAACTGTAGTAGAAACAGAATTTCCTCGTGAAAGTTGTGCCAGGTAGAGGATAACATGTAGGCACGGCGCAACAGTGTGAAAATACTATTTAATTTAAAACTGAAAGAGCAATTGCTGTAAAAGTTCGTACCTTGACCTGTAAATGTCTTTTTTCTAAAAACGCTGGTATTAAAACCTTGAGGAGTTCGAGTGATTAAAATATCTAAAAATGGAAGTTTATTGTCGTGTTCGTGTTCAATTGTGAACTGTATATTTGGGTGTAAGCCATTAATATATTCTAAGAAATTTTCTGCCTCCGCCCTAGATCTAAATAAAGCAATTGTATCATCTATATATCTTCTGTAAAAGAGAGGATGACATGTTGAAGAACATCTTTCAAGCATTTGTTCTTCGAGAGAGCACATGAAGGCATTGGCCATAACTGGACCTAAAGGGGATCCCATAGAAACACCATCTACTTGTTTGTAAATTATCTTGTTAAAAATAAAGTGAGTGTCCTGCACTGCAATTTCTAAAAGTTTTCTAAAATTGTCCTTGTTAAAGCCGTGAAATAAAAAATCATCAACAGAAAAGATTTTCTCTAAAATAATATCGACCGTCGCCTGCCTTGTACCTGATATTTTACCCCAGGATGTTGACTTGCATATGGTTAGTTTTGATGTCACATCCCTCTTCACAAATAAGGGATTTTGACGAAGGAAAAATCTATTTCTGGGTGATTGGCTCGTGTCGCCCTATGAAAGTATCCTTAATATCATTCTTTCTAGGTAAAATTAGCCTAAAATTACCAGAGAAAAACAAAATTAAGAAAATGTCAGTAAAACTGACTCGCTCACTCTTAAAAAGAAGTGTCGGTATGATAAAGGGGCGAGTGTGGAACACTACCACGAGCCAAACACCAATTAGAACTTCCTATCAGAATCCCCCCAAGAGAGAGCTGATACCAACGGGCGATGCAGCCTCTACTACTACTAACTAGAGGAACGCCACTGGGCCGATGCAAGCGCGCCCTAGCGGACATCCTTAATTAAAACAGTTAAATACATCTTGTCCTGCAAGGGGGGGAAAACAAACTATAAAAAGGGGGGGTGGGGGTTTCATAGGGCGACACGAGCCAATCACCCAGAAATAGATTTTTCCTTCGTCAAAATCCCTTTTCTGGGCTCAGCTCGTGTCGGCCTATGAAAGAGTACCAGAGAAACAGACAAGATGGAAAAGGGAACAATGAAAAACAATTTAAAATGATGGATATAATATAAGTAAATCAATTACAGCATACAAATTAGCACTTAAACTAACTTATTTTGTAAACAGTTAAAATAATAAAAATGGTAGTAATCTTAAAGTACTTAAATGGTAATTAAAGTAAAATACAAAGATGCATGTAAAATAAGGAAAAATACAAAATTATAAAATATATACACCCATGTGTCCTACCCTAGCATAAAAATAAGGGTGTAGGTACACTGAAATCCATCATCAATACAAATATTCCAAAATATATACAAACACATTGTGACTGAAGTTCATCATAAACATAAAATGGTGAATATATAACAAACATATTGTGTCCTACCCTAGCATTAAAAAAATAAGGGTAGGTACACTGAAGTACATTATCAGTACAAATGTGGATGTCCCTAGCAAAAAAATAAGGGACAATCCACTATATGATACAATACGGCTAAGGCTATGAGTTTTGAGTAGGCCTGGACGAGTAGGGGTGAAGGCATGTTGGTTGATGTAGGTAGAAAGGAGACCTGGATCTATACTACAACTACTAAACAGTATCAGGGCAACTATGTTTCCCGCTGCTACTGCTGAAAACTTTAAAGATTCCAAGGACTTTAAATAATGCCGTTTAAAGACTGTCGGGGATTTCCATCCAGTATACTTTTCTAAGATCCTCAAAGTTCATATGTTGGAAATAATTAATTGAGGTGGCTACTCCCCTGATATCATGTGCTTTTGGGAATGACTCAGGGTTGGCTTGTTTAATGAAGTAAAGGATTTGCTGTCTAATGCCTTTAACTGATAAAGTACCACCTTTTTCTCTCATGAAGAGAGCACCTGAGGATCTAGAAGAAGTACGAGATAGAAAGGCTCTAAGAGTTGATACTGGGCAGAGAGAAGGATCCTGTGGAAGTGGGATAAACCTTCCAAGGGGCCCACCTTGCAAGAGGATCTTCATTTTTGGCTAAAAAGCTACGATCCGGAGCAAGTAGAACTTCTCCTGATGGGGGGGGGGGAGGAATTCCCACATGACCCGCATCCTGGATAGAGCCGACAGTTCTGAAATTCTAGCTCCTGAGGCTAGGCTTAATAAGAATAATGTCTTCCTCAGGAGCATTATGAATGTACAAGATGAGTTGTCAGTATCTGAAGCTAGTTTGAGGACGTCATTTAAGAACCATGAAACTGTAGTAGGCCTCTGGGAAGGTCTAAGTCTAGCACAGCTTTAGGGATAGATGTGAAATAAGATTCAGTCAAATCTATCTGAAAACCTACTTGAAAGATTTTCTTCAAAGCCGATTTATGAGTGGTAATCGTGCTAGCTGCTAAACCTTTTTCAAATAAGGATCTGAAAAAGGATATAGCCAAATTAACTGTCATGGTTGTAGTGTTCGATTCTCTCAAGAAAGATGCTAATTTTTTAACAGCTGGAGTCATATTGTCTAATGGTTTGACTCTCTCTTATCTGATTTAGGAAGAGAATATTCTGTGGTCAATGGTCAGCATCTTTATTAGCCGCAAACTTCATGAAGTCCATAAAGTTAGGGTCTGGAGAGTTCCTGAGGAAGCGAACACAGTCCTCATTTGTACTGATTATGCTAGTTGGGATTGGGATCCGTTGAGGTCGGAGACCAATTCCAAGAGAAGAGGATACCAGTTGCTCTTGCCTCCAGTCCGGTGCAATCAGAGCTACTCTCCCTTTGAAAGACCTTAGTTTGTCTAGGACTTTCAAGAGAAGATTCACTGGAGGAAAAACATAAATTCTCCTCCACTGATTCCAATCTAACGACAGGGCGTCCGTGGCATTAAGCCAGAGGGTCCAGGTTGGGGGCCACAATAGCAAGGGAGCTTGTGGTTCGCTTGTGAGGCGAAGAGATCCACTTGGAGACCTGGGACTCTCCGGCTTACCCACTGGAATGACCCGACGTCCAGAGACCACTCTGATTCCAGAGGAACTGACCGGGACAGAGCGTCTGCTATCACATTTCTTACTCCTGCCAGGTGAGTGGCAGACAGATGCCATTTGTGTTTGTTTGCTAATGGCAAAGATGGCTATCATGACATGGTTCACATGTTTGGATTTGGAACCCTCCTCTGTTGATGCAATGAACTACCACTGCACTGTCCAAAACTAGCCTTAGATGAGACTTCTTCGGGGGAAGCAGTCTCTTCAGAGTAAGAAATACTGCCATTGCTTCCAACACGTTTATGTGGAGCTGGCGAAATTGAACTGACCAAGTCCCCTGAACCTGTTTGAACTGAGAGTATCCCCCCCACCCGGACAGGGAGGCATTCCGTGTGAATGGTTAACACTGGGAGGGGATATTGAAGGGGTACTTTCTTGGCTAAGTTCTTTACTTTTGACCAAGGCCGTAGTTGGTTGCGAAGGATCTGTGGAATTACTGACAACTTGTCTCGATATTTGGAGTTTGCTTTTGACCGCCAAATTCGATTTATATCTTTCAGCCTTGCTCTTTCAGAAGGATATCTGTTTACCGAAGCAAACTGAAGAGACCCTAGGATCTCTCCTGGTTTCTTCTTGACGTTTGTTTGCATTTGAGGAATTGCCTGACAGATTTTGCTATTTCCTTCCGTTTGGCCACTGGAATTGATAGATTGTGGGAAGACAAATCCCATGGATTCCTAGCCACTGAAAACGAGGATTCCGGAGTAAGTCTGGATTTCGTTTTGTTTATCTGGAACCCCAGATGTTCCAGAAAGTGAACTACCTTTTGGTAGCTTCGAGACATTCCTCGGACTGTTGGTGCCCAGATCAACCAATCGTCGAGGTATGCCGCTACCATGATTCCCTGAGCTCTCAATTGTTGTACAACCACTTCTGCTATCTTTGTGAATACCCTGGGGGCTACATTCAGACCGAAGGGCATCACTTTGAATGAGAATGTCTGATTTCTAGCCTGAATCCTAGGAATGGGCGGGGAAGTGCCTGGCTATAGGGATATGATAGTATGCGTCTGTAAGATCGATGGAGCATGTGACGGCTCCACGCGGAAGTAAGGTCCTTACTTGCGGAAGGGAGGGTAAGCATCTTGAACTTGTCGCAGCGAATGAAAGAGTTTTTAGCTTTGACAAGTCTAAGATTACCCTTCTTTTTGTTGAGCCTTTCTTTGGCACGCTGAATAAGCGCCCTTGAAATTTTAGATGTTTGACTCTCGCAATAGCTCCTTTCTGAAGGAGTTCTTCCGCGTAATCTATCAATTCTTTGACGGTACCTGATGAAATGATTTGATTGGAGGAGGATCTTTGATCCAAATCCAGCCTAATCCTTTGGACACTATGCTCTGTGCCCAATTGCTGAACCCCCACCTGTGGCGGAAGAGGAACAGCCTCCCTCCTACCTGGGGAGCCTCATTGCTGATGGGCGGGTTGGCCACCACGCCCTCCTCTGAACTGTCTACTCCTCGTGCCCCTTCCTGCGCCACGCTGACGAAAGTAACCTCTCGCCCTACCTCTCGGTTGAGAGTAGCCTTGAGCCTCATAAGCAGGGTTGAAGGCCGGCGAGATAGCGTAGGAAGTGGATGGTTGAGATTGCTGGGGCACCAGGAGGAAAGGTTGGTTCTGCTTAGAGGTGGAAGGTTGTCCCTGTTGGGTAACTGGGACTGCCTGCACCAAATTGGCTGCGTTGCTGGAGTTTTTTATATGGCTTGGAACCACTTACCAGCCTTCTTTGGTGTCTTGCCAGCAGTGGGAACGGATTCCTGTTTCCTCTTTGAGGAAATACCCCACCTAGCTCTAAGGCTCTGGTTGAGTCTAGCAGCTTCGTGGTGGACCTCGTTCACTGCGGATTCTGGGAAGAGATCCGCTCCCCACATGCTTGCAGCCAAGAGTCTATTAGGCTCATGCCTGATTGTGCACTCTTTGTAGGACATGCTTCCGGCAGTTCCTCCTACGCCTGGAAGAAGTCAAAAGCGTCCGTTTAGAACCGTCTGAAACTGAGATTTCGCCAGAATCTTGAACAGCGGTTCCGTAGCGTAGGAAAGGGCAGCCATTTCTGTGATGATGAGGGAATTGAGGGACCTGCCAAACCTAGTTCGCGCATCGAACTCTGCCTGGATTAGGGAATCCGGCAGCCTAGGTAATTTCTCACCGAACTGGTCCATGGCGCAGTCCGGCTTGAGTTTACCCAGCGTGAATGTAGCTGGCAAGTTTTCCACAATTCTCCGAAGGCGGGGAAGAGCGGAGAAGTAGACTCCGCCTCCCTCAACTGTGGAATGGGCTCATCCTTGAGGACTGCCTGAAGGGACTTCTCCACTAATTTCGTGGCGAACGGAAGAGAAACCTCCTCTTCCGTCGCGAAAATAGTGAAGGGACTCTTGTAGGCCTGGAGTTTAGTGTTAGTACACTCCCAGTCCTCAAGGCAGTGAACCCATTCCCGCTGGGCGTGATCTCTACTATAAAGAACTGACTCCTTAGAGATTTTGTCTTCTCTCGTCAGAGCCGTTGGCGTCAGCCTAGCATAACCGATGAAAGGCTGCGTCAGACCCCGAGATAGAAATCATTCCGTCCTTGAATGGAGCGTAGGCAGCTACTCTCCATGGGTTCTCCATAGAGAAAGCTGGCAAGGAGTCATAAGGTGGAAGTTGAAGAATCCCCGTGCTAGATGCTGGGGAGACTGGGGGAGGAGCCTGAGCTAGCCCAGCTACTCGGTCCTCTTCTCTCTCATTCTATTAGAGAGATCCTGGATTGACTGTCCAGATTGAGACAGACTGTTTGATAATTGCGCAAACATCTGCTCGAACCGCGTTCCCAGTGCGGAGATTTGGGAGCCTACTAGCACGCCCACCTGTTCCATCACCCTGCTGAGAAAGTAGAGGGATCGAAGGTGCTGGTGCTTGCTACCCCTGCGGCATAGCGGAGTGGAAGCAGAGGAGGCGGGAGAAGGCAGTGACTCGGTGGGAGCGCGAGCCTTCTCCTTCGAAGCCTTGCTTCTGGAGCTCTTCGATTGGGAAGAGCCCGGCTTTGCCTTCACCGCATCGGCATAGGAAGTCGACGACTTCCTAGCCGAAGAAGACGAAGACGACTTCCTAGAAGTCGACTTAGATAAGGTCTTCGGTTCTCTCTTTCCCTTCTCTTAGGAGGTACAGAGAGAGCGGGAGGGACGAATAGGGATCTCGGATCCCGCAAAGCCTTGGAAAGAAGCGGAAGAAGAGGGGACAGGAGAAGATCCAGGAGCGCCCAAGGAAAGACCTTGGGCGCCCGACATACCTACCTCAACCAACAAATCCTCCCCACCTACCGCCATGGGCTCAAGGTTAAGGTCCAGGGCAGCGACGTCGGGACCGACTCCTGGGAGGCTACGACCCCAAACGATTGCTGGAGTCTTGCTGGATGGAGGCTATCAGTGGGGCAGCGGACAAGGGGTCGAGTAACCCCGTCGACTTGCCCGCGGGAAGATCTGGACGGCCAGCTTCTTGTCCAAAATGTAGGGCTGGCCCTTGGCGGCGTTCTTCCCAAAGCCGCCCACCCACGCTTTCAGGGTGGCGAGGGCGACTTCCCTCACACCGCTAGCCTGAAAGAAAGGTGAGATTAGCTGCCAATTGTGGAACGGGTTAACAAACTTACAACTAGAAGTTGTTAGTAAAACCATAAGTAAGCTATAATGGACTTACCCCCATCTCCAGCTGACCGATCAGGTCGTAGCATATGGCGCAGGCTTCAGGGTGCCAGACAATCGTCTCGTTGAACGACGTGGCACAAGGGGGCGTGAGACCTGCACTCATCATGTCCACAGGGGTCGTAAAGCGTCGCGTTACAGGCGGGACCTGGGACTGGCAGTTGGTAGCCTGTAAGTGAAAAAGTACATGAGTACCAAGTAAACACTTACAGCCTAACATATGCTCCGCTGGTGCCGGAGCGATAAAGTTAGATAAAACCAGAGCCCCGCCAAAATACGTGTGGTAACTAGGTTGGTATATAGGCTATGGCTCCGCCGATGCGGAAGCACAAGAATCAACCAACTAGGAGTGGTGGTAATGGAAACCACGACAGAAAATGGCGGGGATGGTTGATAAAATAATAATAATAACACACAAATCATTGTAAAATATTGTATAATTAGGGTATATATCCTTAAAATAACGAAAATAAAACAACTTCTCTCCGCCCGTCTACTAGAAGAGTGCGTAGGTAAGGGGTAAGCTCCCTTCCGGTAGCGGGGGAGAGATATATAAGGATATAGTAGGCAAGCAACGACCACTCGTAGTACCCACCCTGCCCGCTAGCGGAGCCAGTAACTATAAACCAAAGGTGCCCCGGCTGCGACGGAAGGCTCCTTCGTTATCGTAAGGGAGAGGCTGAGCAACTGGGGAGGGGGGGAGGAAGGTCTCGGCGAAACACGGCTGGGAGCGAGAAAAGGGGGAGGATGCTACTCCTCCCCGCCTCACCAACTACCGCAATGGAGACCCGGTACCTCATAGTGGTCGCCCTATACCCCCTGCTGGGAGGACCCCTGGTCACCTCCGAAAGTGTGAGAGAAGGCGATGAGGTTGTCATAACAACCAAGGGGTCCCCCAGCTCCTCCCTATATCAGAGAGGGAGGGAAGGGGCAGGGTAAGGTGCTATGGAACACGTGACCGCAAGTGGCCTAGGCCGCGAGCAACACAACCGTGGAAGGGCCACGTGAACCAAGCTGTACCAATACATGGAACAAGCACCTAGGCTAGCCTAACACCCTAAATAAATAAATAAATATACATCGAAAGGTGGAAGAGACACTTTTAGTAAAAGAGAAAGAAGCCCAGGAGGAGGCAGACTGTTCCAAGAAACAGGAGCCTACGGAGCCAGCGATAGCCGATGTTAGAGCAAGAAGACCGGGATGCTGGCCGGCGGAAAATAAATAATAGCCCAACTAAATAACCAAGCTAAGAGAATGGTAGGAGGGCCTAACTTAGCCTAAAACTCGATGTAAAACAATGAATGTGATTTAAAGTAAGCCCATAAGTATAAGAAGTCCCAGTATGGAGGACCGGGAATTCTTACGAGGCGGCATGGCCGCCACGAGACAACCGGGGAACCGTATATGACCTATTAAGAGGAAAATACTGGTACCCGGAAGATAAAACTAAGGTAAAATGTTACTTATGAGTTACTTAACTTAGCCGTGGCAATTGCAGAGCGTTCCATCGTAGATAGTACGGATAAAATCCAATAAAGCACGAGCACAAGAAAATGGCGACTTGTCGCTGGCGCTAAAAATTAAGGATGTCCGCTAGGGGCGCTGCTGTCCGTGGCGTCCTCTAGTAGTAGTAGTAGAGGCTGCATCGCCCGTTGGTATCCAGCTCTCTCTTGGGGGGATTCTGATAGGAAGTTCTAATTGGTGTTTGGCTCGTGGTAGTGTTCCACACTCGCCCCTTTATCATACCGACACTTTCTTTTTAGAGTGAGCGAGTCAGTTTTACTGACATTTTCTTAATTTTGTTTTTCTCTGGTAATTTTAGGCTAATTTTACCTAGAAAGAATGATATTAAGGATACTTTCATAGGCCGACACGAGCTGAGCCCAGAAATACCGTTAAAGGCGTTGGTCGATATTATTTTAGAGAAAATCTTTTCTGTTGATGATTTTTTATTTCACGGCTTTAACAAGGACAATTTTAGAAAACTTTTAGAAATTGCAGTGCAGGACACTAACTTTATTTTTAACAAGATAATTTACAAACAAGTAGATGGTGTTTCTATGGGATCCCCTTTAGGTCCAGTTATGGCCATGCCTTCATGTGCTCTCTCGAAGAAACAAATGCTTGAAAGATGTTCTTCAACATGTCGTCCTCTCTTTTACAGAAGATATATAGATGACACAATTGCTTTATTTAGAATCTAGGGCGGAGGCAGAAAATTTCTTAGAATATATTAATGGCTTTACACCCAAATATGCAGTTCACCAATTGAACACGAAACACGACAATAGACTTCCCCCCCCCCCCCCCCCCATTTTTAGATATTTTAATCACTCGAACTCCTCAAGGTTTTTAATACCAGCGTTTTAGAAAAAAAAGACATTTACAGGTCAAGGTACGAACTTTTACAGCAATGCTCTTTCAGTTTTAAATTAAATAGTATTTTCACACTGTTGCACCGTGCATTACATGTTATCCTCTACGGCACAACTTCACGAGGAGGAAATTCTGTTTCTACTACAGTTTTTCAAAAACTAAAGTCGTATCCCTCCTTCTATTCAACAAGTATGTAAATAGTTCTGAATAAAGAATCTCAACACCGTCGCCAGACTAATGTCCTAACTTGCTCATGTATGCCTCCATTCCTTTTTGTACATTCGAAGAAATTCAAACAAACACTACAAGACTCAATTCAGCTCAGTACATTTCCAGCTATAGACATCAGATTATGGTTAAAAAAATCCTAAGACAATTGGGTCATTATTTCACCATAAGGATAGGCTTCCTGCCTTGATGCGATCTCTGGTGGTTTATTGTTTCACTTGCCCAAAATGTAAAGTTGGGAAATATATCGGAGCCACTAAGAGATTGCTCAAAGTCAGAGCTGATTCTCATCTTGGAGTTAGTCAATCGAACTGGATGTCAATTAAAAGCTAAAGAATTTTCTAATATAAGAGACCACTGTAAGAAATGCAAGACATCATTCACTTATGAAGACTTTAATGTTATCGCCCATGCACCCAATGACCACTCTCTCTCCATCCTGGAATCATTAACTATTAAACAGCTTGTTCCTTCCCTAAACAGTCAGAACTCTTCCACGATCTTATATATCGCCTAAGTTGACGTCGTCCTCCTGAAAAACTGAGAATGTCACTCAGTTCTTAGCTCAGATAGAGTAAGGTACAATGATATTGTTAAGATACAATAAAGTTTTGTACATACTTACCTGGCAGATATATACTTAGCTATAGACTCGGTCGTCCCGACAGAATTTCAAAACTCGCGGCACACGCGACAGGTAGGTCAGGTGATCCACCATTCCCGCCGCTGGGTGGCGGGCGGGGGGTCTGGAACTATTCCCGTTTTCTAAGCCATAATTTCTCTTACACCTGTCTCCTGAGGGGAGGCTGGGTGGGCCATTAATCGTATATATCTGCCAGGTAAGTATGTACAAAACTTTATTGTATCTTAACAATATCATTTTTGTACAAGTAACTTACCCAGCAGATATATACTTAGCTGATTGGCACCCTTGGTGGCGGGCAAGAGACAGCTAAAAACAAAATAATACTTAACTAAATACATTAAAAAACAGGGAAAAAACAACCTATGTTCTTGGATTAACATAATCCATAGATTTCCTACCCTTATTGGGCTGAAAGACTTCATGGAATTACTTGTCGAATGAGTCCTGCTTGCCTCAAGAGTTTCAACGAGGAATGAACCTATGGTTGAATAACTTCTTTGGATCGTGTCAATGGGGGCTAGCCCCGCTTACGCGACAGAGCCTATACTGGATCGTACCAAATGGGGGTGCGACCATCTTACATGGTAGAGCCTTGACCTTTTGTCATATCAATGGAGACTCGCCCTCTTACATGACAGAGTTAAGGTTATTAAACAAATCACAAAGAGCACTGAAGCCAATCCCGATCACCTGACCATGTTAGTCTTATTACCAATCTATGAATTGTAAGAGGGTCCCTATTCCCTCTGACAATTAACCAATAAAAACAACCACAATAAACATAATTTAAGCCTTAAACTAAATAGGAAGGATTAGCCTCAGCCCCTTCTCCCAGCACTGAATTCGCCGAAACATACGCTCCCAGAGCAAAGCACTTTTCGTACGAAATTTTAACATCTCTTAGGTAATTCGAGGCGAACACCGAATTACATCTCCTCCAAAATGTCGAATCTATAAGAGCCTGAATGCGACCATGTTTGTGAAATGCCATCGACGTAGCTATGGCTCTCACTTCATGAGCTCTCACTCTGAGAACCTTGAAATGCTCTTCTTCGCATTTAAGGTGAGCTTCCTTATTACATCTTTTATGAAGAATGTAAGGGCGTTCTTAGAAATCGCTCTTTTCGGATCTCTTACAGAGCACCAAAAGACTTTCTTCTGTACCTTCAGCAACTTCTTCTTCTCCAGGTAGAACTTGAGTGCCCTGACTGGACACAAAGTCCTTTTCTAGTTCTCTCTGTTAATGAAGATATTCCTTTTATCTCAAAGCTTCTTGGCCAAGGCTTGAGGGATTTTCATTTTTCGCTAGGAAAAAATGGTTGAAAGGAGCAAATCGCTGAATCTTTCTTAAACCCCACTTTACCTTCCAAAGCTTGCAACTCGCTCACTCTCTTGGCTGTTGCTAACGCAAAAAGGAATAAAGACTTTCTTGTTAAGTCCCTAAACGAAGCTGCGTGAGACGGTACGAATTTTTCCGACATTAGGAACTTGAGGACCACATCAAGTTCCAGCTAGGCTTCTTAATTACATGTTCTTTCGTGGTCTCAAAAGACTTTATAAGGTCATGAAGATCTTTATTGTTTGTCAGATCTATTCCTCTAGTCGAAAAACTGAGGCCAGCATACTTCTGTAACCCTTCACGTTGAAACTGCCAGGTTACAGTCTTTTCTCAAATATAGGAGAAAATCTGCGATTCAGTTACAGAGGTACTGGAGGAGGATATTTTCTTTTCCCTACACCATCTTCTAAACAACTCCCACTTCGACTGATATACTTTAGAAGTGGAGACTCTTCTGGCTCTTGCAATAGCCTTCGCACTTCTCGTGAAAAGCCCATTGCTGACAAGTCCTCGACAGTCTGAAGGCGGCAGACTTAGAGCGGGAGGTTTTTGTGAAACCTGTCGAATGGGGTGGGTTGTTTGAGAAGATCGTTCCTTAGTGGAAGCGATCTTGGAAAATCCACTAACCACTCCAGCACCTCTGTGAACCAATCGAGAGCCGGCCAAAAGGGAGCGATGAGGGTCATTCTTGTTCCTTTCCACGAGCAAACGCGAACTTCCTCAACACTTCTCCTACTATCTTGAAAGGAGGGAAG
Organism: Macrobrachium nipponense; assembly: GCF_015104395.2. NCBI lineage: Eukaryota > Metazoa > Arthropoda > Malacostraca > Decapoda > Palaemonidae > Macrobrachium > Macrobrachium nipponense. Next base: position 100,240,421 of record NC_061109.1, on the reverse strand, counting down.
GCGTACGCGTCCAAGCCCGTCCAATCTAGCAGAAAGCTGTCTACTGCTACTGCTTGAGGATCCGAGATCGGGAGCATAGGTTTCTAATCTGTGCTTCTTGTTGGTCCGCGAACAGTCTATATTGGGCCGGGCCTTCCCCACAGATGCCACAGTTGTTGGCAAATCTGAGGATTGAGAGTCCATTCCGTGGGTAGGACTTGATCTTTTCTGCTTAACAGATCTGCCCGGACATTTTTCTCTCCCTGTACAACCTTGTGAGGAGAGAGATCTTCCTTTCCTGTGCCCAAATCAGCAGATCCTTTGCTGATTCGTACAGGGAAAAGGAATGCGTCCCCCCTTGCTTCTTTATATAAGCGAGGGCTGTTGTGTTGTCCGAGTGAATCTGAATCCCCAGACCTGAGACCTGTTCTCGAAATGAACCAAAGCTAGATGAATGGCTGTTAGCTCTTTCTTGTTGATGTGCCAGGACACTTGTTCTCCTTCCCAAATGCCTGACACTTCTTGCGAACCTAGGGTCGCTCCCCACCCTGAATCTGAGGCGTCTGCAAACAACGCTAGGCGCGGGTTCTGTAAGCGAAGGGAGATTCCTTGGCTTAGTTCTGGGATCTAACCACCAACGGATATTCTCCTTGATCCGTTTCGAGATTGGAAAAGTCTCTCCCAGATTGTTGGACTTCCAATCCCACTTCTCCTTCAGATAAAATTGAAGGGGTGGTCGTAGGTGAAGTCTTCCTAAGGAAACGAACTGTTCCATCGAGGAGAGGGTCCCCAGCAAGCTCATCCATTCCTCGCGGAACAATGTTCTTTCCTTAAGAAGACTGACACCTTTTCTAGGCAGCGTTCTCTCCTTTCCTGCGAAGGATACGCTAGAAAATAAACCCGAGAATCCATCTGAATCCCCAGATAGACAATACTTTGCTGGGGAGTCAGCATGGATTTCTCGTGATTTACTAAAAGTCCTAAGGACTTTGTCAACTTTAGAGTCACTAAAAGGTCCTCCAGACATTTTTCTCCGATTGGGCTCTTATTAGCCAATCGTCCAGATATAACGAGATCCTGATCCCTTCCAGATGTAGCCAATAAGCTACATTCTTCATGATGTCCGTAAAGACTTGAGGGGGCAGTCGAAAGTCCGAAGCACATCGCTCGGAACTGGAACACTTTCCCTTGGAACATGAACCTCAGATATTTCCTTGCTGCCGGATGAATTGGCACATGGAAATACGCATCCTGAAGGTCCAGGGACACCATCCAGTCCCCTGGACGAAGAGCAGATAGAACAGAGGAAGAGTCTCCATTGAAAATTTCTTCTTCAAGACAAAGAAATTCAGGGCACTGACGTCTAGAAACTGGTCTCCATCCCCCCGATGCTTTCGGTACCAGGAATAGCCGATTGTAGAATCCTGGGGACTGGAGATCTTGAACCAGTTCTACCGCTTCCTTGGAAATCATCTGTTCCACTGCTTGCAACATAGCAAGCTTTCGTACCGGATCCGAGTATCTGGCGGTTAACTCCCTTGGAGTTGTCGTCAAGGGAGGATTTTCCCTGAAGGGATCAAGTATCCTTTTTTCAGGATAGAGAGGGACCAGGAGTCCGCTCCCTTCTGCGCCCAGACTTTGGCAAAGTGGAGTAGCCTGGCGCCATACTTTCGTCTGGAGGACTTGCTGTCATCTAGACTTCCCGAAGGACCTTCTAGATGGTCTACTCTTTCTCTCTGGTCTTCGACCTCTAAGAGGGGCTCTAGAAGAGGAGGCCCCTCGAAAGGGCTGAACAAAAGAGGGTCTCTCTTTCTTCTCTATCGGCACTGCCGGCCTAAACTTCTTGGCTGAGTGCGAGAGGAGATCTTGAGTTGCCTTCTCCGTAAGAGATTTCGAAACTTCTCTAACCGTCTCTTGTGTGGAAAGTGCGGATAAAGGAGCAAAAAGAAGAGATGTCCTTTGCAAGGGTGATACTGCTCTTGCTAAGAAAGAGCTAAAGACAGATCTCTTCTTCAAAACTCCCGTTCCAAAAAGAGAGGCAACTTCTACAGAACCGTCCATGACCGCTCTGTCCAGACAAGCCAGGACGCTCGAAAGTTCCTCCATAGAAACAAAGTCCGTGTCCTGAGCTCTCTTCGCTAAAGCTCCTAACGCCCAGTCCATAAAGTTGAAGACTTCTAGGGTTTTAAAGAGGCCCTTTAGAAGGTGGTCCAGCTCACACATGCCCCCCCAAGTCGCCTTAGCAGACAGCAACGACTTCCTCCTAGCAGAGTCCACTAGGAAGCAAAATCCGCATCGCGGAAGAAGGCAGGCCTAACCCCATCGGCTCTTTGTCTCGTACCACCTTCCTGGTTTGCCTGTTAACTTGGAAGGAGGGCAGGAAAAAACTGTCTTGCCCGCTTCCCTTCTGGAAGTCAACCACTCTGAAAAAGTTTTCAATGCCTTTTTCATACAAAGAGCGGGGCGCATCTTAACGAAGGAAGACGATTTGAGAGCTTTAGTGCTGGACATCAACGATCCTGGTGAAGGAGGGTCCGCAGGATGAAGGGAGTCTCCGAACTCTTTTAGCAGCAAAAGAGAAAGTCTCTTGTAGTCCGAAACTGCTACATCTACAGGCTCTTCGTCTTCCGATACCTGGTCCAACTGATCTACAGAAGGAGATCGTTTTGGAGTGATCTGGCTCTTCCCGGGAGAAGAACTCCTTTCCCGAGAAGGGGAGCGCGGAACATTAGCACTCCTATACGAAGAGTGAGGCTCCTGTCTGTCGGCAACACTCTTGTGCCTACTAGACTCTTGTTGTCTAGGTTCGTCGGGTTCGTGGCGCTTGCTAGGCTCCTGGCGTCCTGATTCAGGGCGCTTGAAAAGATCCCCGCGTCCTGATTCCTGACGCTTAACAGGCTCTTGGCGCCCTAACACTTGACGCCTAACGTACTCCTGGCGTCCTGTTTTCTGGCGTCCTAAACTCCTGGCGCCCTGACTCCTGACGCCCTGAACTCCTGGCGCCCTGACTCCTGGCGCCCTGACTCCTGGCGCCCTGACTCCTGGCGCCCTGACTCATGGCGTCCTGGCTCAAAGCGTCTGATTCCTGCCTTCTAGCAGAATCCTGACGTCCTGAATCCAGCGTTCTAAGAGGCTCTTGACGTCCTTTCTTGCGTCTTGCTGCCTCTTTGCGTCTGTCTGGCTCCTGGTCCTGAAGACCCAAGGGATCCTGATACCTAAATCGGTTTTCCGGTTCCTTGTATCTAAACCGATCGAGACTCTGCTCGATGCGCTGTGTCTAAGAGGGCGCTTCGGGGAAGCCAGCCTATAGGCGAAAGGGCTCTTCTCTCAGGGAGAACAACTCCTATCCGACGAGTCCCTTGACGAAGGCGATAAACGCCCTGGAGAACGTGAGAGTTCTCTCCTGTACGAAGAAGGACGCTTAGCGGAACTCTTAACAGGGAGCGAGACATCCTTCCTCCTTGTAGAGTCTTAGCAAAAGAGCCTAACGAGCGACGCTAACTGCTCTTGCAGATTAACCAAAAAACTTCTTGGTCGATCCTGAAGAGCAGGCTCCTCTTGTCTAGTCCCCTCTTAGGTCCCAAGGAAGGCCAATCCTCGGGGAAAACCGCTCTGGGCTGGAGTCAGCAGCGTCTCCTTTAGGCGCCTTCCAGGCTCTCTTCAAAGGGCGCGAACGGGAGGCCGAACTCCATCCTCGTTTAGGAGAGGAAGAGTCTGAGGCCGAAAAACACTCCTTTAGGACGCCTTTTTCTGCGGCAATCCGAGGCAGCCTGGGACTTAACAACAGGATCTGCCGAAGGGACGCCTGACCTGTTGGGGATGTTCTGCATCCTCCCTGCGGCTTTCGACATTCCTCCTCCCCCTCCCCCGGTCCTGGGAGTTTGGAAGAGGTCTAGGCCTAGGAGCAATGAAGGAAAAACCGGTCAGACGCCCCCTCCACTGCACTGGGGACACTGCACAAAGTCCACTATCACCACTCTTACCTTGGTTTAGAGCTCGTAGCTGAGCTTGAAGTTTCTTAATTGAAGCTTTTACATTTTCCCTCTCTGATGAAGAATCTTTGGATTCAGAACAGGGAGAAGCAGCTGAGGCTAAGGGAAAATTGTTAGATGGAGAGTTAATTTCTTGTTCTAAGGAGCAAGATCTACTAGATGACCTAGCTGAAGCCTTCCATCACTCTATCTCTCTCAAGCTTCCTAACATATGATGATAATTCCTTCCATTCAAGCTCCGTAAGGTTCTCGCATTCCACACAGGTGTTAATAAAAGAACATTCATTCTCTCCCTGCATTTAGCGCAAATACTATGCGGATCTAATGCCGATTTAGGCAGCCTAACCTTACAGTCTTCCCTACTGCAAACTCTAAACATAGGTGAAGCCTTAGCGTCAGACATCGTGAAAGAGTAGTCAAAACCAAAGTCGAAAAAAAAACAGTCCACAATAAGCGTATGCCAAGCCAGAGAAAAAAACAGAATACGTCACCAAAAACCCAATCCAAATTCTCGGCAAACGAGTTGAAATCCAAGATGGAGGAACGAACAATAGGTGTTGTGCCGTTCAAACCGACAGAGAAATTATGACTTAGAAAACGGAATAGTTCCAGACCCCGCCACCCAGCGGCGGGAATGGTGAGTGGTCACCTGACCTACCTGTCGCGTGTGCCGCGAGTTTGAAATTCTGTCGGGACGACCGAGTCTATAGCTAAGTATATATCTGCTGGGTAAGTTACTTGTACAAAAATATATTTTAACACCATAACTTTTTATATATATAATTTTTAAAAAGTTTTTTTTTCAGTATTAGGTTTTTCAATGTTTTTTAATAATGTTTTAGCTTATTTTTGTTTGTTTTAAATTCAAGATTCTTGTTTTTAGACTTTGTGATTTTTTAACCGAGTCTTTTTTAATTTTTATTCTTTGTATTTTACAGACCCTGATGATGAGACATGTAGTCTCGAAAATTTGGCCCAATAAATTTAAAATGCTACGATGGCTGTTTGCTGTTTTATTCCTGCTGAATCTACGGCGTTCTAGATGCCCCAATCTTCCCCGTATTTATATATATATATATATATATATATATATATATATATATATATATATATATATATATATATATATATATATATATTATATATATATATATATTATATATATATATATATATATACACATAGATATATATATATATATATATATATATATATATATATATATATATATATATATATATATATATATATATATATATATATATTTCTGGGCTCAGCTCGTGTCGCTTGCGCGAAATATCCTTTAATCTATTATTTCTAGGGTAAATGTACTAACACATAACCAGAGAATAATAAAATAAAGAAAAAGGTCAGTATGACTGACTCGCTCTCCCTCCAGGAGGGTGTCGGTATGAACACTAGGCGAGTGAGACCACTACCACGAGCCAAATGCAATAGAAATCTCCCACTACAAAACCAAAATCCAAGAGGGGAGCCATCCCACAGAGGAGCAGCTCGTACTACTACTACACCATCCCATGCTTGCGACTGCTGCGCCTCTAGTGGCCATCCTTTAAAAGTTAGCGCCAGGAGCCACACGTGCTAATTTTCTCTCTGTGTTTTTTGTGCCCTTTCGTGGATTTTTACTATGATGAGCGTGCAGCTATCGCAGCAGCTAAGTTAAGTACTCAGTATTTACGGTTAGCGAGTTTTTTTTTTCCGTCCCCGAGACGGTATTTGCCGTTTTTTTAGGTATAGAATACGTTCTCGGGGTGGGGGCTGGAAGCATGGCAGCATGGTCTGCGCATGTTGGGTTCGTTCTTGGTCTCCCATACCTAGAACCATCCTTATTATTTTACGCTCTATTTTGATTATCCGCGTTTTCTTACGTCTACTCAAGTTGTTATACATGTATGTATTTCACCTTATGTAGGCTTTTTTCTATCCAGACCCTAGTCCAGGTTCTTTGTATCGGCCCCTGACTAGCTTTGAGTGGTAGACTTGCCTTCGGGCTAGTCGCACACTACCTGGATTTTTTCTCCTGCTATTTTACCTTCTTTCTTTCTTTTTTATTTATATATTATATGTGTTTTGTTGTTAGTTTTAGGTATTTGGCAGTCTGGCTTAGCCTAGGTCCTGGCTCGTAGAGCCTAGTCTACCGTTGATCAGTTCGGTCGCTTCCTCATAGCTTCTCTCTGATCAGTTGGTTTCGCCCTATGGGCCTATATGCTACCGCTTTTCAGTTCTGGTTGCTTCCCGATAGCTTCTCTCTGATCAGTTGGTTGGCCTAGGCTTGGTTACCGTTCTTAGTTTACCGCCTCGTGGTCACTACGTGATCACGAGTCAGCCAGGCGCCTGCCAGTCCCCTTCCCCCTTCCCCCTCTCCCTCTCTCCATAGAGTCGGTCTTGGGGGGTGGGTCGGTCTGTCCTTGCTCGCCCAGCATGCCCGAGCCTGCCTCCCCCTTCCCCTCCACCGGAGGGGCCTGGGAGTCCGGACAGTCCCTGACTGGTTTCCGACCTCTCCGCTTCTCGGCTCGGCCGGGTGGTACGTTGTGGGGGGGCTCTGGCCTTCCCCCCCTCCGTTACTTTCCTTGTCGCTCCGGGTAGCGCGAGTCTGTATGTCATCTCGCCCTTCCCTCCTTACTAGAGCTCCTCCCTATCGGAGTCCTGGTATCCAGCGGAAGGGTATAGTCCACCATAGTTGGACCGGAGCATACAATAGGTCTTTACTAACCGTACCGTATTGCTGAGTTACTACACTCCGCCTCACTGGACCTAGTCGGTTACTTGCATGTAGGTTTAAGTTATCTTTAAGTTTATCTTAAGTTTCTTAAACCATCCCCACCCCTCCCTTAGTATTTACCGGATCTCTCCGGGATTATAGCCTATTCAGGCAATGCAGGGAGGGGTTATGCCCAAATTTTTTTTCCGAGCTCCGCCACGTAACGGAGTTCTTTGTCCTTAGTCTGTAAGTGTTACCCCTTTAAGATACTCATGTGTCTTCCCACTTACAGGCCACCAACTGTGAGCATCCGGGATGTTCCGCTACACTTCAGGGACCCCTCGTGGACACGAAGTTTGCCGGTCCCATGCTCCATGCGCGACTCCGCACGGGGACATCCAGGTCTGGTACCATGAGAACGTGTACCAATATGTTCGATCTGGTGAGCCAGCTTTTGGAAGGCGTAAGTATTCCATCTCCGCATGCCGCTCCGCTTCTTTTACTTCTTAAGTTTTCATCATTACTTTAACTTAAGGGCATCTAGTTTAAGTTATATCCTAAGAATTTTAGTTTTAAGTGGTTCTTAAATCTAAAATATATCCTCTCGTTACAGGCTCCGGCAGTAAGAGATACGGCATTGGCTACCCTGCGGGCCTGGGTCGGAGGTTTTGGCAAGAACGCCGCCAAGGGGTCAGCCCTACATACTGGAGAAAGCGTTTAGCTTTGTTAATCTTCCCCGGAGGCAAGGCGACTGGGTACGTCGACCCGGTAGAGGCTGGACCCCTCTATTGCCTTTATCCAACAACAGCTGGCGGCCTCCTTGACTGAACAAGACCAGGATATCCTTCCACGGATGTCGCAACCCTGGATATAAATGTTGAACCTATGGTAGGTATAGACGACCTGTTGGTCGAGGTAAGTAATGCAGGTACCCAAGGGTCCCCCTTGGGAGTGACTGTTTCTTCTACCCCTGCAACTTCACCATCCTTCCCAGGCTTTACCGGTGATGAGTTATATACTCCTCCAGAGGCTTCGGTTAGGCCTAAGATCAAGTCTAAGCATATGACCTTGACTAAGGGACGTTCATCGTCCTCGAAGAAGACGTCCTCGTCTTCTTCTTCGCGTACGTCTCCGGCTCGTAATCCCGGCCCAGACAGATCTAAAGGGTCTAGCTCCGGCTCAAAGTCCTCAAAGAGTAAGCCTAAGGAGAAATCCCGCACCCCGCAGTATCACCAGTTCCACTACCTTTGGGTGCCTATTCAGAGTCTCCCCTCCACCTCCGCAGCAGCTCCGGCTCTGGACACCAATGTGGCCTGTTGCAAAACAGGTGGGCGACTTGGTAGGCTCCCAATTAAGACGGTATGGAAACAATATGATATCTCGCCTGTCGGATAGGATAACTTCTCAGGATACTTTATTAGCGCCGGCCTAAGAGAAGCCCCTCTTGCCTCTCCCTCAACCTCTAACACTAGTGGATCTCAGCTTCCCCCGTATGACTCGCTGCCCCCCGCTTTCTCCATGAACAATCCTTGGAGAGTAGCGTCATATGCTCCCTTCCAAGATGGTCTCATCTTCCATAAAAAAAACCGGGGAGTTTGGAACTCGAAGAATAGAGGACTTCGAGTTCTACCCAGGAAGGCCTACAGCTTCCTTCATAGGCTACGCTAGGCTCACGCCTTCGGCTATGGTTAGAGATGACAGGGTACCAAAGGAGACAGTCCTCTATTCTCGGGACCAGGCCCAACGAGAATGGCTTAGATGTCTAGACGACATGACTTCTTCGAATACCAAGATCCAACCATTCAAAAGTCCCTTTACCATTTTCACGATGGACGAAGGTACCCCGCTCCCTTTCCTTACCAAGATAGCGAGGTCGACCATCTCAGCAGCTCAGAAAGGGGAACCCATTGCCTCAGCTGAAAGAAGCAGACCCCACTTCTCCGTTGCTCCCGTCAATTGGAGAATTATGGGAGGACTTGCCTAACACTTTCACAGCTGGCAAACTCAAACCTGACTGTGCTATGGAGCAGTTTGGTGAAAAGCTGCCCAGGCTCCCGGATAGTCTTATTCAAGCGGAGTTTGACTCGAAAACCACGACTAGCCAGTCAATCAACCTGATGGCTATGTCTGAGGTAGCAACCATGGCTTATGGTTCAGAACCAATTTTTAAGCTTATGACAAAGCCCTGACTCAAACGGTGCAGTCAGACAATGTTCGAGTTTTGCCACTGCTAGAACAAATGCAGAAAGCATGTATTGCTAGAGGCAACCATTCGGCATGAACCGAATAGGTTACTTTCTTCTAACATCTGGGGCGCAGATCTCTTCCCAGAGGCTATGGTAAAGGAAGTAGCAGCAAGGCTACGAGGTTGAACCAAAGCCTTAAGGACCGTTGGGGTCTTACGGCTAGGAGAAGGCAAGACTTGACACCAAAAGGTAAGGGACAAAGGAAGGAACCTAGACGTTTCCAACCTTAACCAAAAGAAGCAGACGCGCTTCCCTCACAAGTTCCTACAGTGCCGTTAGTGCAGACAGCTCAGCCCTCCACGTCTAAAGGTTCAATCACAGCCTATTTATGTGATATCCCCTCAGCCTCAACCCTTCCACCTCATACGCCATCTCTCCAGCTTACAATCCAGCCTTCGAGAGTCAAGCTTCTCAGAAGTATGACCGCTCGAACAAGGGAGGCAGAGGTAGCGGTCCTTTCGTGGGAGAGGATCGGGAGGCCCTTCAATAGGGAAAGCACTTCAGAGGAGGTCGAGGGGGTTGGTTTTTACCAGAACCAATGAAGAACTTCAGGTAGGAGGGAGGCTGTTCACTTTCGCCACCGGTGGAACTTCAGCCAGTGGCTCAGAGCATAGTGTCAAAAGGGCTGGGTTGGAGCTGGTTGACGAACCACCTCCAGCCAGACCTTTCGTCAACGTCCTTCCAACGAAATTGACAGAGTACGCAGAGGACCTCCTTCAGAAAGGAGCTATAGTCAAAGTCAAGAGATTAAAATTTCAAGGTCGCTTGTTCAGCGTCCCAAAGAAAGGCTCAAACAAAAGAAGGGTAATCTTAGACTTGTCCCGCTTAAACTTAGCCATCCGCTGCGACAAGTTCAATAAGATAGCTCACGATCTCACAGGTGCGGACCTTACTTCCCCGTGGGGCCGTCACCACCTCTATCGATCTTACAGACGCCTACTATCATATCCCTATTGCAAGACACTTCCGTCCCGTATCTGGGATTCAAGATAGGAGACCAGACGTTCTCCTTCAAGGTAGTCCCGTTCGGGCTCAACGTGGCACCCAGGGTGTTCACGAAGCTAGCGGAAGTAGTAGTGAACAGCTCAGAGCTCAAGGGATTTATGGTAGTAGCGTATCTCGACGATTGGGTTGATCTGGGCCCCATCAGTCGAAGAATGCAACAAGGCCACACTGAAAGTGATCCAATTCCTAGAATATCTAGGATTCAAGATAAACAGATCCAAGTCCAGACTCACCCCAGAGTCAAACTTTCAGTGGCTAGGCATTCAATGGAATCTATCCTCACACACTCTGTCGATTCCATCCACCAAAAGGAAGAAATAGCGAAGTCAGTCAAGCAATTTCTAAGTCACAAACTAGCATCGAGGAGAGCTCAGGAAAGAATCCTCGCTCTCTCCAGTTTGCTTCAGTAACGAACATCTTAATGAAAGCCAAACTGAAAGATCTAACCAGGATCTGGCGATCTCGAGCAAATGTCAGGTCCAGGACAAAGCTATCCTCAGTACCTCTGATTCTAAAGAACCGGCTTCGGCCGTAGGGCAAAAGTCAAGAAATCTGTCAGTGTCAGTCCCTCTTCAGTTCCCTCCACCAGGGATTACCATCCACCAGACGCGTCCTTAAGCGCTGGGGAGGGGGGTACTCCCAGGTCAAAAGGTGCAGGAATTTGGTCACCCCAGTTCCGTCAGTTCCATATAAACGAATACTGGAGGCAATGGCAGTCTTCTTGACTCTGAAAAGATTACGCCCACCAAGTACTCCCACATAAAGCTAGTCTTGGACAGCGCAGTGGTAGTACATTGCATAAACAGAAGGAGGCTCCAAGTCACGTCATCTAAATCACGTCATGATAGCCATCTTCTCCCATGGCAGACAAATTCAGTTGGCATCTTTCCTCCACCCACATAGCTGGAGTTAAGAAAACGTCATAGCAGACGCCCTATCCCGATCAGTACCCCTAGAGTCGGAATGGTCTCTAGAACGAGAGTTTTTTTCGTTCCAATGGATCCTTCAAAGAGTCCCAGGCTACAGGTGGATCTCTTCGCATCACAAGCGAACCACAAACTACCGTGTTATGTAGACCCCCAACCTGGACCCTCTGGCTTACGCCACGGACGCCCTGGCTCTGGACTGGAACAACTGGGAGAAGATTTACGTTATTCCCTCCAGTGAATCTCCTTATGAAGGGTCTTAGACAAACTCAGGACATTCAGGGTCAAGTGGCTCTAGTAGCCCCAGACTGGCCGAAGAGCAATTGGTACCCCCTGATCCTGAAAACTGGGTCTTCGTCCCCTTCGGATCCCCAGTCCCAAGCTCTCCCAGTCAGTACAAACGAAGACTGTGTTCGCTTCCTCAGGGATTCTCAAAACCCTAACTTTATGGATTTCATGAAGTTTGCGGCAAAAAGAGATGCGAATATTGACCCTCAGATATTTCTTTTCCTGGAATCCTGATAAAAGGGATTCAACTTTGAGGCCAGTATGATGCTGCCGTCAAAAAGTTAGCAATCTTCCTGAAGAGAGTCAGATATCAGAATCATGACAGTTAATTCTGCTATATCCTTTTTCAGATCTTTATTTGAAAAGGGTTTAGCAGCTAGCACGATTACGACAACAAGTCAGCATTGAAAAAGATATTTTCAATTTGGATTTAACATAGACTTGACAGATATTTTCTCGTCTATTCCTAAAGCATGTGCTAGACTTAGGCCCTCTGTCAGGCCTACGTCAGTTTCATGGTTCTTAAACGATGTTCTAAAACTGGCTTCCGAAACCGATAATGACACATGCTCGTTTATGATGCTCCTAAGAAAAAACTCTGTTTTTTATTAGCTAGCTTCAGGAGCAA
>NC_061109.1:100218635-100223635 GCF_015104395.2 Macrobrachium nipponense | reverse complement strand
TTCTTTTTTAGCGCTTAAGTTTTCATCATATTAACTTAAGGCAATTAATTTAAGTTATACTTTAAGTTTTAGTTTTAGTGATTCTTAAATCTAAACTACGCCTTCTCTTCCAGGCTCCGGCGGTAAGAGATACCGCACTGGCTACCCTGCGGGCCTGGGTCGGCGGTTTTGGGAAAAACGCCGCCAAGGGACAGCCCTACATCCTAGAGAAGCGGTTGGCATTACTAATCTTCCCCGGAGGTAAGGCGACAGGATACGTCGACCCGGTAGAAGCGGATCCGACTATCGCCTTCATCCAACAACAGTGGCCACCGTCATAACTGATCAGGACCAGGATATCTCTACGGATGTCGCGACCCTAGATATTAATGTTGAACCTATGGTAGGTATAGACGACCTGTTGGTCGAGGTAGGTACGGTCACACCCAAGGGTCACCCTTGGGCGTAACTGTTTTTCTCTACTCCTGCAACCTCTCCATCCTTCCAAAGGCTTTACGGGTGACGAAATATATTCTCCTCCTGGTGCTTCGGTTAGACCTAAGGTCAAGTCTAAGGTGATGACTTTGACTAAGACGTCGTCGTCGTCTAAGAAGACGACTTCGGCTTCATTCCTCCTCCCGTAAGTCTCCAGGCGGGAATCCCGGAGCATCCAGGTCTAAAGCTTCTAGCTCCGGCTCTAAGTCCTCGAGGAGTAAATCCTCCAGAGAGAGATCTCGCACTCCGGCAGAATCACCAGTTCCGCTACCTTTGGTTCCGATTCAGAGCCTCCCCTCCACCTCCGCAGCAGCTCCCGGCTTTGGACTCCAATGCTGGCCTGTTGCAACAGGTGGGTGACCTGGTTGGGTCCTTAAAGAGTAGCATGGAGCAAATGATCTCTCGTCTGTCGGGACAGGGGGGCCCCCCAGGATTACTTTCCCAGGACTCCATTATAGCCCGGGCTGGAGAGAAGCTCCTCTAGCCTCTCCTCCACTGTCCAACACGAGTGGATCCCAACTTCCTCCGTATGACTCACTACCTCAGTTCTCTATGAACAATCCGTGGAGAGTAGCGTCATACGCCCCCTTCCAGGACGGTCTCATCTCTATACCGGAATTTGGGACTCGAAGAATAGAGGACTTCGAGTTCTTCCCGGAAGACCTCCAGCCTCCGTTCATAGGCTACGCAAGGCTTACGCCGTCGGCTATGGTGCGGGACGATAAGGTACCTAAGGAGACAGTCCTCTATCACGAGACCAGGCTCAGAGAGAATGCTCAGGTGTTTAGAGGACATGGATTGTTCTAACACCAAGATACACCATTTAAGAGTCCCTTTACCATTTTTACAATGGATGAGAGTACCCCGCTCCCGTTCCTAACCAAGATCGCAGAGGGCGACCATCCCAGCGGCCCAGAAGGGGGAACCTATACCGCAGTTGAAGGAAGCGGATCCCACTTCTCCGTTGCTCCCCTCACTTGGAGAATTGTGGGAAGACTTGCCGAATACATTCTCAGCTGGCAAACTCAAAAACGGACTGTGCTATGGAGCAGTTTGGTGAAAATAGCTACCCAGGCTCCCAGAAGATAAGCCTTATTCAGGCTGAGTTTGAGTGCAAAATCGCGTCTAGCCAGACAATCAATTCTATGGTATTGTCTGAGGGTAGCTACCATGGCTTATGGATCAGAACCGATTTTTAAGCTCATGACCAAAGCCCTGACTCAAACGGTACAGTCAGATATGTTTGAGTTTTGCCACTGCTCGGACGAATTGTAGGAAGCATGTCCTACAAGAGGCAACCATTCGGCATGAACCGAATAGGTTACTCTCGTCTAGCATCTGGGGAGCAGATCTCTTCCCAGAAGCTATGGTTAAGGAGGTCCAGTCAGAGGCTACCAGGTTAAACCAGAGCCTTAAGGATCGTTGGGGCCTTTCGGCTAAGAGGAGGCAAGACCTGACTCTAAAGGTAAGGGACAAAAGAAACCCAGCGTTTCCAACCTTACCAGAAGAAGCAACTACGCTTTCCTCAACAAGTTCCAACAGTACCGTTAGTGCAGACAGCCCAACCCTCCACTTCTAAAGGTCAATCACAGCCAATTTATGTGATATCCCCTCAGCCTCAGCCCTCCACCTCTTACACCATCTCTCCAGCTTACAATCAAGCCTTCGAGAGTCAAGCTTCTCAGAAGTATGACCGCTCGGGTAAGGGAGGTAGAGGTAAGCGTTCCTTTCGTGGGAGAGGATCGGGAGGCACCCCTTTAACAGGGGAAAGCACTTCAGAGGAGGCCGAGGCGGTTACCAGAACCAATGAAGAATTTCAGGTAGGAGGGAGGCTGTTTCACTTTTGCCACCGGTGGAACTTCAGCCAATGGGCTCAGAGCATAGTGTCAAAAGGTCTGGGTTGGAGCTGGTTGACGAACCCACCTCCATCCAGACCTTTCCGTCAACTTCCTTCCAAGGAAATTGACAGAGTACGTAGACGATCTCCTTCAAAAAAGGAGCTATAGCGAGAGTCAAGAGATTAAAATTTCAAGGTCGCTTGTTCAGCGTGCCAAAGAAAGGCTCACAAAAAAGAAGGGTAATCTTAGACTTGTCCCGCTTAAACTTAGCCATCCGCTGCGACAAGTTCAAGATGCTCACGATCTCACAGGTGCGGACCCTACTTCCCCGTGGGGCCGTCACCACCTCTATCGATCTTACAGACGCTTACTATCATATCCCTATTGCAAGACACTTCCGTCCGTATCTGGGTTTCAAGATAGGAGACCAGACATTCTCCTTCAAAGTAGTTCCATTCGGACTCAACGTGGCACCCAGAGTGTTCACGAAGCTAGCGGAAGTGGTAGTGCAACAACTCAGATCGCAAGGGATCATGGTAGTAGCGTATCTCGACGATTGGTTGATCTGGGCCCCAACAGTCGAGGAATGCAACAGAGCTACTCTGAAAGTGATTCAGTTCCTGGAATATCTAGGCTTCAAAATAAACAGGACCAAATCAAGACTCACTCCAGAGTCAAACTTTCAGTGGCTGGGTCATTCAATGGAATCTAGCATCCCACACTCTGTCGATTCCATCAACCAAAAGGAAAGAAATAGCAAAGTCAGTCAAGCAATTTCTAAGTCACAAACTAGCGTCAAGGAGAGCCCAGGAAAGGATCCTGGGTTCTCTCCAGTTTGCATCAGTGACAAACGTCTTAATGAAAGCCAAACTGAAAGACCTAACCAGAATCTGGCGCTCGCGAGCAAACGTCAGGTCCAGGGACAAACTATCCTCAGTGCCTCTGATTCTAAAGAATCGACTTCGGCCATGGGCGAGAGTCAAGAATTTATCAATGTCAGTACCCCTTCAGTTCCCTCCACCAGGGGTCACCATCCACACAGACGCGTCCTTAAGCGGCTGGGGAGGGTATTCCCAGGTCAAAAAGGTTCAAGGGACTTGGTCACCTCAGTTCCGTCAGTTCCATATAAACGTACTGGAGGCAATGGCAGTGTTCTTGACTCTAAAAAGGTTACGCCCACCCAAGTACTCCCACATAAAGCTAGTCCTGGACAGCGCAGTGGTAGTACATTGTATAAACAGAGGAGGCTCCAAGTCACGTCATCTAAATCACGTCATGATAGCCATCTTCTCCCTGGCAGACAAGTTCAGTTGGCATCTTTCCTCCACTCACATAGCTGGAGTAAGAAACGTCATAGCAGACGCCCTATCCCGATCAGTACCCCTAGAGTCGGAATGGTCACTGGACAACAGTTCGTTCCAATGGATCCTTCAAAGAGTCCAAGGGCTACAGGTGGACCTCTTCGCATCACAAGCGAACCACAAACTACCGTGTTATGTAGCCCCCAACCTGGACCCTCTGGCCTATGCCACGGACGCCCTGGCTCTAGACTGGAACAACTGGGAGAAGATTTACGTCTTCCCTCCAGTGAATCTCCTCATGAAAGTATTGAACAAACTCAGGACATTCAAGGGTCAAGTGGCTCTAGTAGCCCCAGACTGGCCGAAGAGCAGCTGGTATCCTCTAATTTTGGAACTGGGCCTTCGTCCTCTTCAGATCCCCAGTCCCAAGCTCTCCCAGTCAGTGCAAATGAAGACTGTGTTCGCTTCCTCAGGGATTCTCAAAACCCTAACTTTATGGATTTCATGAAGTTTGCGGCAAAAAGAGATGCGAATATTGACCCTCAGAATATTCTATTCTTAGAATCCGATAAAAGGGATTCGACTTTGAGGCAGTATGATGCTGCTGTCAAAAAGTTAGCAACCTTCCTGAGAGATTCGGATATTAGAATCATGACAGTTAATTCAGCTATATCCTTTTTCAGATCCTTATTTGAAAAAGGTTTAGCAGCTAGCACGATTACGACAAACAAGTCAGCTTTGAAAAAGATATTTCAATTGGATTTAACATAGACTTGACGGATTCCTACTTCTCGTCTATTCCTAAGGCATGTGCTAGGCTTAGGCCTTCTGTTAGGCCTACGTCAGTTTCATGGTTCTTAAACGATGTCCTAAACTGGCTTCCGAAACCGATAATGACACATGCTCGTTTATAATGCTCTTAAGAAAAACCCTATTCTTATTAAGCTTAGCTTCAGGAGCAAGAATTTCAGAACTGTCGGCTCTATACCAGAGACCCGGATCATATTCAGTTCCTTCCCACAGGAGAAGTCCTACTTTCTCCGGAACGTAGCTTTTTAGCAAAGAATGAAGATCCTTTGATGAGGTGGGAACCTTGGAAGGTACTACCCCTTCCACAAGATGTATCTCTTTGCCCAGTTACAACCTTACGAGCCTTTCTGTCTAGGACCTCCTCATCTTCGTCGGGTCCCCTCTTTAGGAGGGAAAAAGGTGGAACTTTATCCATTAAAGGCATCAGGCAACAAATCCTGTACTTTATTAAGCAAGCCAATCCTGACTCTTTCCCGAAAGCACATGATGTCAGGGCAGTAGCCACCCTCAATTAATTATTTCCAACATATGAACTTCGATGAGTTGAAAAAGTATACTGGATGGAAATCGCCGACAG
>NC_061109.1:100213635-100216135 GCF_015104395.2 Macrobrachium nipponense | reverse complement strand
ATCATGAAAGTTAGGAACGTGATAAATCCATAAATAAAGATATATGCCACGAAGGAAAATAAACGACGGAGTATCCGCGAGACCTTTCGAGAAAAGTAAGTTGTATTAAAGCAGATTCTAAAAGATTTTGTGATAAGACATCTCTTGACCTTGCAATTACTGAACTACCAACCCAATTTATTTGGTGGTTGTTTTCACTTTAATGAATGAATATTGCATTAGATGTTTGCCCAGTTTTTACAGAACATTTATGCTGGCTTAGCCATACTTCTAGGCCCTTGCTAGACTGTCCGAGATAAAATGAGGGACAATCCATACATGGAATTTTATATATTATGTTGTTGCTTTCTCTGGGGCCATTTGTTATCAACATTCCTTTTAGTGTGTTATTATAGGAAAAAAACAAGGTTGACATTAAAAGCTTTTAACAATGATTTAATGGTTTCAAATCTGTTAAAATAAGGCAAACTGTAATGGATTTGAAACCATGTCAGATGATACTAGTATACATAAACTTTTTATTAAATAAGGTAATAATTTGAGTTATGGCTCATATTATTCCACTGGGAACTACATATTGCATTGGAAAATACTAGTTTAATGTCAATAACTAGTACTGGAAAGTATTTGCTACAGCCCACTGAGGAAACCAAACTTTGTCTTATTTAAAATTGAGATGGCACTATCAGGTGAAATAATACATAAATAAATAGACCTGCTTATATACATTTCCCATTCCCTTATAACAAAAAAAACTAATATTAAAGATAACGGGAAATTTCAGCAGTACATAATTCATTTTAAATGTTTCCAAGTAACTATGACAAAATAAAATGGAACACTTACTTTATAACTAAGTTGCAAATTAAATATAGGGAAAACTGCCAATCACAGTCATTACTTGTATGAGAAGTTAAGCTAAAGGTTAAATTTTGTTTTCTACTCTGAAAATTAAAATGATCAATGTGTAATGAAAAAACTGACTAATTAATGATATTTAGTAATGAATTATAGCAATTACATTTTTAAAGCATTTTCAAAGTTGACAGGAAAATCTGCATGCATGACATAGCCTATTAGCCTAATCCAAAATCCTCACCTTGGAAGATGTACATTCCTGCTACCTGGATTCATTAGTTATACCTAACTGCAACAATATTAAAGCTCAAGACTAAGCATTTGGTCAAACTGCAGGAGCTCTAATGATGAAAGTGGTGGTTTATCTTACAATTTAAAAGCAGTTGAACATCACTTAAATACATAAGAGTGGTGACTCTTGGTTCTTTCTTTCACTTTGATTTTGTTCACTTCCTCTGGCAGTATTATAATGAAGCAAATGTAAAGAAATTAGGGTTTTCATGCTGGGGAAACTCAATTAGTATTAACTTAAAAGTATAGCTTCCTATGCAGAAAGATTAACAGCTCAAGGAAAAATACCTTTGTGATGATAGTGAAAGAGAATGGGAGGTTGTGTTTGTATCATGGCTTAGATGGAAGACTTCAATGGCTGCCTGAGCAACATTGTCAAGCCAAGCATTTAGTTCCTGAGGCTGAGTGCGCTGCTGTTCATACATAAGGTGCAGATCTAACCATGAAATGCGAAGTGTCCACTCATCTAGATCCTGTACAAAAGCACATCTATTAATATGGATAAAAGATAAATGTTCCTTTCCTGTGTAAAGTTATATCACAACAAATAAATAAATCTAGTAAGTTGTAAGAGATATTTTCTAACTTGTAAAAGATGGGGTAATATTATATTTTTCTATTACTTTCTTTGCGCTGATAACTGCCATTATTTTATTATATTTTTCATTTACTTTAATATTACTGTCAGATTTAACATTCTATAAATATACTACCTATTCTCCGCATGGTCTACCTATATAACCTGAAAACTTTCTTTTCCACTCCTCTTTCCCCTCTGCTGTGCTACCATCAGCCGTATGTATCAATCCTCTTTTCTCTGAATATATCTCTATCCTCCCCTGCCTGTTTTCTGCCAGAGTTAGATGGCTCTTTCCTTTGCTCTAATTCCCCTTCTCCAATCTTAATCCCAACAACAAATCTCACTCTCACTATCTATAACTCTTCCCAGTGTCATACTACACACCTCTGTTTCCCATCGTAGCCTTATCATAGTGATCTTGATATTCTTATCTTACTTTATTTTTCACTTTCCTCCATGTTTGTCGTTTAGTACTTTAACTTCGTAACCATCATCTTGCTATACTTTATTCTCTAATTTGCTTGTAGTAATCTGTTGTGTTAGGCATGTCTAATCCAATATAAATAAATCCTATTCCCCATTTAGACCCCTTACTGAAGTATCTAAAATAAACATCTGGTTTTAATTTTTTCTAATAACTTGCTTATCTATATAAAAAATTTATTTTAATAAAATTAATTGGACTGTTAGATTTTATTGATTTTATCCCAAGCTTATGGTCTAAAAAGTCATTACACATTTAGATCCCCATATTATGGGAATATTTCACCT
>NC_061109.1:100198635-100208635 GCF_015104395.2 Macrobrachium nipponense | reverse complement strand
AAATTAAGACAAATGATTGAATATTACGATACTGTAAGAGTTTTAGATTAGAATTGCAGATTTCGACCATTTCGGACGAGTTAAATTTGACCGAATGTCGAAATTTTTATATATATATTTTTTTATATGCACATATTTCGGAGATGGAAAAAGCTACAACCTTCAATTATTTTTTATTGTATTTTTCATGAATTTGCGCACATTTTGATATATGAAACTCTATAAAAAGGCTAATATGAAAAGGAGCAAATATTAGGATATTGCGATGTACGTATTTCGGAGACTTGCGGCCGCGAATCGGCGCGCGTAGTGAAGGTAAATATATTTTTCAAAAATTCACCATAAATCACAATATGGTTTTAGAGACTTCAAATTTGTTTCAAAATGAAGAAAAATGACGGAATATTACTAGGCCGTAAGAGTTTTAGCTTACAATTGCGTTTTTCAACTATTTCGGTAGAGTCAAATTTGACCGAACGTGGTTTTTTTTTCTATTTATCGTGATTTATATGCAAATATTTCGAAAAAAAAAGAGAAAAGCTACAACCTTCAATCATTTTTAGTTGTATTCTACATGAAATTGCGCACATTTTCATATATAAAACTTTATGTAACAGCTAATTTTAAATGGTGCAAACATTTCGACAATCGCACAAAAATTCTGATTTTTTCGGAAGAGTTACCGCGCGAACGTAAGGAAAATGTTTTTTTTTTTTTTTTTTTTTTCATAAATTCACCATAAATCGAAATATTGTGCTAGAGACTTCCAAGTCGTTGCAAAATGAAGGTAAATGATTGAATATTACTAGAATATAAGAGTTTTAGCTTACAATTGCGTTTTTCGACCATTTCGGTAGAGTCAAAGTTGACCGAAAGTTGAAATTTTTGCACTTAACGTTATTTATATGAAAATATTTCGAAACTGATAAAAGCTACAACCATGGGTTGTTTTTTGTTGTATTGTGCATGAAATTGCGCACATTTCAATATATAAAACTTTATGTAACTGCAAATTTAAAAGGGTGCAAACATTAGGACAATCGCACGAAAAAATTTATCGGAAGAGTTATCGCACGAACGTAAGGAAAAAGTTTTTTCATAAATTCACCATAAATCGAAATATTGTGCTAGAGACGTCAAATTTGTTGCAAAATAAAGGCAAATGATTGAATATTACTATAATATAAGAATTTTACTTTACAATTGCGTTTCTCGACCATTTCTGTAGAGTCAAAGTTGACTGAAGGTTGAAATTTTTGCACTTATCGTTATTTATATGAAAATATCTCAAAACTGATAAAAGCTACAATCATGAGTATTTTTTTGTTGTATTTTACATGAAATTGTGCACATTTTCACATATAATACTTCATGTAAAGGATAATTTAAAATGGTGCAAAAATTATCTCAAAGTGACGAAATAATTTCCGAGATGTGTCACTGATACTTTTTAGTGTGATAAGAAAGAAATTCGCGCTTGCGCGCCTGCGTAGCGATTGTAAACAAAACAACGCCTTGATCCGTGAACTCCCAGCATCCCCCAAGGAGCGTGATACAAAAGTTTTTGGCTGGTAGGCCTATAAGTATTTTTCCGCGAATTTTAAAAAAAAACTTTTTTGAGCCGACGTATGATACGTCCAATCGGCATACGGGAGACATTTTGACTCGACGTTTAATACGTCCAATCGGCGTAAGAGGGTTAACAAAATTTTTGGTTTTGTTGTATTTCATTCCATTTTGTCAGTATTTCATTCCACTGCTAACTGTCAATTGGTTCTTCCCCACAGGTGTAGAAGCTTGCCATTCAGGTGAGCTTCCTATTCAAGAGCTGGAACTTTAAACTTGGACACCAAATGTTTTGTGTTTAACTTGATATGTCATAAACCTGAGTCATTTAATTTTAAATGTTCTAGATGGGTCATCTTGAGCAAGTAATGGTTATTTAAATATTGTGCACCAGTGCTCTTTTTTGTTACTTATTGAACCTTATTACGTTTTGTTTCAATTGTTTAATAAAGAACTATTTTATACAGAAGGATTTCACTTGTACAATAATACTCTCCTTGATTTGAAATAAGTCCTTTTTTTTTAAAATTTTTGTTGAGGGAAAATAAATTACTTTTCCACTCTGGTTTTCATGGCTTGGCACACAGTAACAGACCATATTTTACCAAAACAACCATTTAGGATCATACCGAAAATCTTAGAGGACTCTTGGGCCAGTTTAATCCTGAAATTTAACCCAATATATTGGGGCTCTTCAAGCTGGTGCCCAGAAAACTGAAAACTGTGACAAGTATGCTGTGACCAGAAGAACCTGCAGGAACTAGGCAACAGTACTTTACGGCATCTTGTTACTTCATCGTGGTTCTATGCAACCATATCTCAATCAAGCATGCAAGGCTACAATATCAGATTCACATTATTGTATGGTTAAGCATATGGAATATAGAAAATAATTTTCAATTCAAGAACCTTGAAATGCACATTAGTTTAAAAGTATGTGCAACATGACACAAACCTGTCGGGGTGTGAGTGTACTATCAAGTAGATTCTCGGCACTACACAGCTCCTCCGGAATTTTCAAACATCGCTCTCTTACCCATTCCTGAGAACATATCTGACGCAATGCATATCGAGCAAAGTCGGCTAGCGATGCTTTATCAGCATCTTTCCTGTGAGAAATAAAAATTTTTTACATGAAAACATTTCATAATATAAAATAAAATACAAAATACTGTAAAATCCTCAATAATACTATGTACTGCAATGTGTTCTGCACCATAGTGTGCGCTACATATGAGAGAGAAATAAAAAAGTTTTTTTCTTTTCTTTTTTAAGTGTATTCATTCATTACCTGCATTTTGCTAGAAATTTGGGCAAAATGGGTAGATACTTGCTTATTGCATAATTTTTTTCACTTTCAAGTGTGATGGTTTTTGTTTACAAGCATATTTAGTGTTTACAGTCATGCAGGATTGACAAGGTAGGATGAGGAATGGTATGGAGTTGCCCTTGAAAACCACTAGATCTTTATTTGCCCTTATCTGGATTTGGCCATTATCCAACAAGGCCAGATAATCCAGATAATCAAGGGATTACTGTATATAAAACTTCAATCAAAAGTCCTTGTGTAAAAGTGATTAAAACTTCCAGGGATTATCAAGATGAAAAGAAATAGAACAAAATGACAGCATATTTGGACAAAAGGAAACCATAGCAAGAATTCAGTTAGATGGAAAAACATATCAGAATTATGATATCAACAGGCTGGGAAACAAGATACCCTGACACTAACAGAAATAGAAACCACTTAAAAGACTAAAGCTGGTGTCGGCAACCTCTGGCCAGCAATGGATTTCAGTCCAACATGACAACTTCACTCGACACTAATTATCTAATGGTTATTACTGAGTTTAAGGCATTAAGTGATCCTTAGAGTACATTTGATATCATGGCCCTCCTCCGAGACACTGCATAGCTGTCTGACCTGCTCTCTCCAAAAGTTACTGACCTCTAGATTAGAAGAATCAATACTAATAAAACTACAGACTTTAATACAGTATGTTTAAAAGCTGTTCTGCACTCAACAGAGGTGTGGCATTTTTCCACATCCCACTTTCCCTTTATTTTATTCCTATTTACAGGAATAACATCGTACAACTAACATTCATATATACGTATTTGATAAAGTAACTTAACTGTACTCAGTATAAATTTTTTTTCCTGACCCAGTTTCTAACCTTCTATCCCAAACTCCCCACTACTAAAGTCCTTAAATCTAACTAGTTGGGATGAATTCCAACTGGACATCATTTATCATTATTCACAAGAAACTATTCACTGACTTGAAATTCAAGCTTCCAAAGAATTTGGGGCTTATTTGGATGCAAGAGAAGGTAAGGGAAATACAAAAAGAAGAGATTTCCACCTATTAAAAAAGTAAATTAAATTATTAGATAAAAATGTATTCAATGCCAGGTGAACAGCATTAGGGTAGTAATGCACTTCACTCCTGAGGAAGATTGTTGCATAGTCCAATGGTGAGAAGAATAAAGGACCTTTGGGACTGAGAAGTTCGACAGAGAGGCACATTTACAGCACTTTGGTGTGGTTAAGCAAATCTGGTTGCTCTTGGCAGGAAAAATGGATCCAGGATCAATTGTAAATGTGAAAGATGTCTGTTAAAACACACCTTATGAAGAACTGAAAAACCAACTTGAACCACTATCTAAGAGATAATAAATCTTGGGAAGAATAAGACATCCACAATGGAGAACATTATTCTAGTAAAGGAAGGACAAAGAACCTAAAACAGGTTGCACTGATTTTATCAGTTAAAAATAAAGGGTGCCTTCCATAACTTCAGAATGGCATTTGCTGACATTTTCATTAAATGTTTCTCATAGGAAAAATATGAGTCAAAAGTTACACCAAGAATAGTTAAAGCTTCAGACTCATTCAGCAAAATCCCATCCACTTGAAGTGGAGGATGGGGAAAAAAATCTGTATGCACTTGATCTACACTATTAATAATAATTTCATTTTACTGCAGTTCAGCCTTACACCCCACTGACTACACCAATCACTAATCCACTCCATGTCTCAACTAAGAAAAAGGGCAGCTTTCTTTCTCACAAGTGAAGACTTTACCACACTCACAAATGTTGCATCATGAGCATATTGAGTAATCTTCTTTTCCAGGCCAACAACCATATCACTTGTACACACCAAAAATAACAGTGGACCTACAACCCCACTAGATAAAAAATGGTTCCTATTACATAGATGATAAAATTGTATTACCTGTCTTGACAACAACTTAAGAGATTATATTTTAGAATGGCAATTACATATGTATATGCTCGTGTAACACGCAATCTCGCATATCATGCGACCCACCCAAATTTTCACCCTTAAAAAATGATTTTATCACATATCTCATATATCCTGCGAGTTAAATTTATGAGACCAATAAAAATAGACTAACCTCTTCTCCTCCTCTTTATCTATTCCATTTTTATGTTAGACTAACCTCTTGTCCTCCATCTCTTAATCTATCCCATCTTCTAGCAAAGTTTAAAAAAGTAAGAGAATGTCAAAAATATCGTCAGTAATGTTATACTTGTTTTGAAAATGCATACCAGAAACAGCTGATTTACTATGAACAACCGAATCTGATCCAATAACAACAGCCTTTTCATTTGCATTTCAACCATCGTACGGTAGTAAAAAATTACCGTCATTATGTTACAAATGACATTAAGGAGAATAGGACTGATATATTTTTTACATTACTATATCCTTACTCGTTATGGAGAAAAGATCGGCAAGGGTATATTTCTGCTAAATTTGCTGAAGTTGAGGAAAGAATGTTGACCTGCCAACAACTATTATCGTGCATCGGCAAAGTGGATGAAACTCTCGCAAACTTTGCTCAAACTGGACTGTAAACAAAATTTGAGAGAAACATGTTTTAATTAAAACTACTGGGCATGAAAGAACACATTTTACTTTTTTCACTCCAAAAAATGATACGTGCATAAAGCTCATAGTATTCTGATGAGATCAAGTGAAAATATCGAATGGAATCTTGATTTTTGTTTACGGAATAAACATGCCCTCAGTGCCGTCTACTAACACAAAAATGACTAAATTTCGTTCACAAACAATATGTATTCAAGTGAAATTTCTACTTGAAAAATCTTTGTATAACGTAGAATATGCTTGTCCCTTATAAATAGAGTATCTTGAGATTCATTTGTGCTAACTAGAAGCAAGAATTTTGCTCTGATTTGAGTTAAATACAGCAAAACAAACTTACTGATTTGAGTTAAATACAGCAAAACAAACTTACCTTGTAATTGCCCTCAGCTGATTTTCAAAACAAAACATTGACTGCTATGTTTGTATTTTATAATACAAACAAATAGCTATATGAAAATACATACATATAATATTATTGGATATTGGATGCAATGAAGTAAAACATAACTTTCAAAAGATCCATGGAAAAGATGCATATCCAATATGTTTGTATTTTATCATATGATACTAAAATGTGATTATTACAAACTTAAATTTTATTTCTCATGTATGAAGCGACCCCCTTAAAATTAGCTCCAAAATTAGGTCTTAAAAAGTTGCATGGTACGCGAGTATATATGGTAAATGTTTATACAAGTCCAAACACATATTAGCTCTTTCGCAAATAAGCAGAGCCAATCCACATTTACATAAAAAAAATTTAAAAACCTTACCCCATCATATCTGAGTCATTAGAGCCACTGCCCATGTCAGATGTTCCAAGGATGTCAGAAATAGATGCCTGGCTCTTGCTCTGTCCACTCAAGACATCACTAACAATCAACATAGCCTGGAAAAAATGTAAACAGAAATTACAAAACTACTAAATAAAGATTTGGAATCTCTCACTCTGTACTGAGGCACAATACCAAATACTGAAACTATCAATGATTTCCATTTTTTCAATAGACTTACAGCCAGTATTACAGCAACCATTCAACTGTTTACATGTTTTTCCTCTGTTCTGTGTTTGAAGTTGGATCTCACACTATTTTTTCCTACAATTTAGACACTCTACAACAATATTCCCTTCCTATATATGCTAAAGTTTTCTTTAGTCCCAGTACCCTCCCATATGATCAATGTTTTAGACATAAACAAGCACTCAGAACAAGGCATGCTACTGCTGTCATTGACTTGAACAGGAAAACAAAATCCTATCTGATAAGTCTGTGAGGGCTAGGTTAGCTCTATCATTTTGCAAATCAACCTGGTTGCGGTTCAGCTCACCTCCATGATTGGGAGAGATTGGAAATGAGAGGAGCAACAGAGGAGGGTAAACTTCCCTATGAAAGCTTAGGTTCATATCCAAAGAAAAATACAAATTACTTTTTAAGATTTTTTATTTGTTTTGATGAGGTCCAAATGTTTACTATCATAAATAGAAATTCACCAAAGGCAGAAGGCCAATCTATCCAGAGTGATCAGGTGAGTGTGCCCTGAAGTGCCCATGCCACACCTCTCCATGCCTCCGGATCTACCTCCCATAGCTCAGGTCAACAACAACACATGGGGCTAGCCCCTTCCTGTATTCACCCCAGCATCCTAGAGGATGGCAGACAATACCTCCAGTCTCTTGTTTGGCAAAGCCTTCCATCAGGGTCTTGCCATTGTTACATCACCTCATGGGCTGCCACTTCCCGAATCAAGGTGAAGGTGTCTAAAGATCTGAGGGCCAAGTCCCGCAAGTAGTAGGACATGAAGGTCATCTGCCTCTTCCACATTCCCACCTCCAAGACCTGGAGGAAAGGAATGGTTCTTGGACACCATACAGAGGTCTATTCCTGTAATGTCATGAGCTTTAATTTTTGATGGGGTATGCTCATGACCTCCCATGAACATGTGTGGTCTGACTATGACTTCTCTTAACCAGAACAAGATTGTATTCTTGGAAATATCTCTTTTCTTCCATCCAGTACTTAAGAAAAGTCTCTATTAGGCAGGTCTGTGAGGGGCCATATGCTACAAGTATTGCCTCAAACTTCTACGTGGTCATAGAACCATCTCAACCTTATCTCTCCCGACAATCCTTCAGTGACAGGATGGTTAAACATTTGAATTTTAAGTCTGGTATTACAGGGTTCAGAGTCTTGGCCAAGAAGTCTGGGGCAAATTCCAAGGAAATGAAGGAGCACTCCATGGCATAGGTGTTACATTTTATGAGAGGGCATGCAGTTCCTCAACTACCTTGTTCCATGCAAGGAAGAGGAGGAAGATGGTCTTGACATCAGGTCTCTATATGAAACTTTCTTGAGGGGTTTGTAGAGAGGATGTCTCAGGGAGGCAAGGAATTTGGTAACATCCCAATCCAGAGGTCCTAACTCCCTTGGCTGGCACTTCTTGTAGTGTCTGATGACAATGGACAGTTCCCAGACCCTGGAATGGTCTACAGTGAACCCCCCACATTCACGGACTCCAGATTCGCGGAATGACCTATTCACAGACTTCTTTCTGGAACATATATTCCTATTATTCGCAGAAAATTCACCTATTCGCTGTATTTTTCTGTGGGAAAGATCCACAAATTCCTGCTTTTTTATTCAATTGCATCGTAAAACACACTTTTTGTGAAAAACTATTTAAAAGCCAAGTATAAACATTTTTAGTGGGGTTTTCTTGACTTTTAACTAACAAATTATGCAGTTTTAAGCATTTTTATTATAGGGGTTTCAACTATTTGCGGGTTCTAGTTATTCGCCGGGTGGGGGAGGGGGGGGGAGGTTCTGGTACCAATCTCCCTTGAATATGGGGGAACACTGACCTGAATGGAGGTAAGGCATACATGTCCAAGTTTTCCCATGGGTGTTGGAAGGTGTTTACTAACATTACCCTTTGATCAGGGACAGGAGAATAGTACAGGGGGAAATTGTCAACCTTAGCTGTGGCAAAAAAAATTAACTGTTGGACCCTGCCATGGCTACAATAAGATTTAGGGACCACTCAGTGCCTACTCGATATGAATAAGACGGACTCTTCCAGCTCCGCCATTGGTGGTTCAGCTAGGCCTAGGTGCAGTATGACTTGCCTGACAACTCCATGAAGACTTTCTCCTCTTTCAGAACCTCCAGCTACGATGGATCTTCAGTCCCATCTCTTTCCTGGCTGTCTCCCTCACTGCCTCTGCGCTGTCTTCCCTCCCGAAAGAGGTTGCTGAACTTCTTTTCAAGGAGGTCCGAGGGACTGCACAGCTGCACCCCTCCCTTTTTTTCATGTTTTTTTTTTTTTTTGCAAGACTCACTGAGGAGTAGTCTGGTCCCGTCTGTCACTGCTCTATTTTGTTAAGTAGTGATTGAAGAGGCGAGGAGAAAAACAGAATGTGACATCTGTCACTGTTCTGCTTTGGGAAGTAGTGATTGGATGGGAGAGGAGCAAAACGGGATGAGACCCTATACTTCCTGTCTTGGGAGATGCTCCATCCTCTGTCCAATCTGCTCCGGAATTGAGACGGGTCTCCTACTGCTGTAATGTTGGACGGAGCTGTTGCTTCTCCACTAACAGCGGGGTGACAGGACATGACTGTTAGCCCTAGATCAACTCCTCCTTCTCCTCACACTGCCCTGCTGCAGGACAAAACAACACCACTTGCTCATCCTAAATGCTGATTTGTTCCACCAACATTAGGATGAAGTAAGGCAGGAAACTGACAAGACCAGATAAAAGAGGCTATGGAGGCAACTGATTGGAAACAGCTGCTTGCCCTACTGTCTTCGTGATCAAGACCTCTCCAACCTAATGTACTTCACTGGTGGGGAAGAAGGGCCTGCTGACTCTGCCCTCAACCTGTTGGATTTTACAGAAGAACATGGGATATAAGATGACAGCAAGGATCCTTTGTCCTCCTTAGATTCCATGTGGTGGAAGATAATGAATGATGGGGCACTTTGAAGATGTTGGCCCCCTTCTAACCAGATGTCCTTCAATTCCTTCCAGATTTCCTCCATATTAGGGCCTCCCTTATACTGTCGCTAATGGAAGGGCTGACAAATCTGCAAGAGGCATCACTGGGAGAGGTGGTCTTGGCAAAGGTGGGAACAGTGGAGGATATGGAGATGGGCTAAGACTTGGTTCCACAGAGGAAGTGCCCTTCTTACTGTATCTCTTCTCTTAATGAGACCATTGGGGTGATAGCTACCTAACAAATACATCACACACGACCCTCTTGCGCACTCGTCTCCGACATGATATATACACAGAATATGGGTCTACTGCAATCTAGGACATAAATTTACTACAGAGCTTGCCCTTGCCCACACACCTACATAAATTAGGTTTCGTATCCTCCACTGCAGCCATCAGAAACATACAAAAAGGGACTATAAAAGATAGGCAGGCAGCAACGAGTTGCTGTGGACAGAATCTTTAGTGAACCAAGATCAGTTGTATCTGGAATTCCACAAGAGTGTTATTAGTCCAC
>NC_061109.1:100089567-100198135 GCF_015104395.2 Macrobrachium nipponense | reverse complement strand
GTTATTAGTCCACTGTTATTGTTAGTGTATACAAGTGAAATGGAAGTTGCCTTGGAAAACACGATTGTTCAATATATGCTGATATATCACTTTGTGGGTGTAGTGAAAGTCTCCACTTTTGAGAAATGAAGCTGCCCTCAGACTCAACTGAGACATGGTGTAGTTGGTATGAGGCTGAACTCCATTAAAACAAAAATACTATTGATTAGCAGATCTCGAAAAGATTACCCATCCCACCCTCCACTTCAGTTGGGTGGAATTTTGCTGAATGGGTCTGAAGCTTTAACTATTCTAGGTGTAACCTTTGACTAGCATCTAACTTTTGAGAAACATCTAATGAAAGTTTCAGCAAATTCCGCACGAAAGTTAGGTATTGTTCTTAAGGCCTCATATACGTTTAACAGTGATAAAATCAATGCAACCTGTTTTAGGTCATTTGTACTCCCTTTACTAGAATACTATTCTTCGATGTGGATGTCTGTTTCTGCTAGAGATTTATCTCTTTTAGAAAGTGGTTTGTGGTGGTAGGTTTCTGAAACCCATTCTGAATTTTGATTGCATAATTTGCAGTGAAACTTGCCAAAAATGGAAACTTTCATAGTTATGCCCTATTACTACAATTAAATTTGCTCTCTACTGTGTATTTCATTTTGTTCTGAAGGTGCCTTCACTTACCAAAGTGGGTAAGATATGTGATAATCCTATCCTACATACAGTTTGAAAGCCTTAAAAAACTGAAGAAAAGGTGTTTCGTGTGCACATGTTTGTGCCATGTACAATCTTTCTAAGCCATAAGTCTGTGATACTGATGACCAAGGGCAAGCTTGTGACCTAAACAAATGAGCAGCAAGAATAAGAATTGAAAAACCATGTATTGGCCCAGTTTGTACAGCATGATCAGGCCATCCTTTTGGAATATTGGCAGCAATGTTTGGCAGATTTACAAATTCATGGTGACAAACTGAAGATGGTTACTGAGATGTTCATGTTAAAGACATCTATAATGCTGAGGCTTCATGTTGAATATCTTAGACACTTTTCTTGCAAAAGTGCAGTATTTATGGGAATATTTTGAGCAAAAAGAATTTGGAGCGACTACATATCTGCGGATGATCGATTTTCGTGGGAAAAAATCTGAAATGTCTAAATCTGAAATGTCTATCTACATGTAGTATACTGCATATTTGTAACTGAGATGGGAAACATAATTGTTAAGAACAACAACTTTGTAGTTGACCAAGTGAAAATAATGCATAGGAAAACATCAAATTGTAAAGGGGGAACCAGTGGGAAACTAGGGTTTTTGGGTAGGGGGAAAAGGACTAGGATGTTTATGGTGTCCAAAACACCCAATTCCCAGTGTAGACACACATTATTGTACTTTGCATGCAAACCTTTGACCTAGGCTAGCCTAGGACCCTTTACTTTGCATACAGAACTTTGAACCACTACTCTACATGTAAAACGACAGGCTAGCCTAGGCTACAACTAACCGACATTACACTGATAGGACCCCTTGCTTTGCATACAAAACTTTGAACTACTACTTTACATGTAAATGACAGACTAGTCTAGGCTACCACTAACCGAAATTACTGATAAATTAGATTTTAACGGTAAATATGTTTGTGTGTGCTGTCAGTACAAATGTGGCTGAACGGTGCTTCGCGCCTTATCCAAATATTTAAATATTCTTGGCAAGTTTGTTTGCTCTGGCAAGAGGTATTGTTTCGCTGCGCGCTAGACTCAGGGGATACACAGAATTAGCCACAGTGCATACAAAAAGACATGGCTAGCCTAGGCTATAATTTCCCTCATAACTGTAACATTAAACACCTTACTCGTTACCACAGACTGACCTACCATTTTACATACAAATGGTGGCATCATACATGTTCCTGAGTGCCCATCATCGGGCCGAAAGATCTGTTCAAACACGTGCTTCGGTACTGGCTTCGAACTAAATATGTGTGTGTGTGCTGTTCGTAAGAACGTGGTGGAATGGCGCTTCGCGCCTTATCCGCATATTTAAATATTCTTGGCAAGCTCGTTTGTTCTGGCAAGAGGTATTGTTTTGCTGAGAGCGCTAGCCTCCGGGGTTACAGAGAATTAGCCACAGTACATACAAAAGGACACGGCTAGCCTAGGCTATAATTCCCCTCATAACTGTAACATTAAAACCCTTACGCATTATCACAGACTGACCTACCACTTTACATACAAATGGCGGCATCATGCATGTTCCTACGTGCCCACCGTCAGGCCACAAGATCTGTTTGAACACGTGCTTCGGTACCGGCTTAGAACTAACCGAAACACTAATTTAGGCAAACAAAAATTAATATACAACTTACATTATTCAAATTTCAAAGTTGCTGCTGTCTGACAACCAAGAAGGCATGTCTCGGCCTCTTTGAAACAGGAGGGGGATCACGTGCCTTGCTGGTAGAAGGTCCTGGTCTTATTGTTTCGGACCGGTAAATTAAATCTGAGATGGGGGATGTTGGGTGGCTTTTGAGCTGATAGACAAGCTAAACAAATTCATAAATGCCCGAAATGGACACAGAACATCTTGTAGATACCACTTCTGGATACAGTACGTAGAAAAATACCTTTCGTAAAGTTCTTTCTGTGTACCATGTCTTGGTTTCTTGTGTTGCACATTGTACATAAACCTGAATAGTCCCCAAATAAACCTTCACTATACAACCACTTCATAAATTCGTCGGTGTTGCGTAGAAACTCAATCACAATGCTAATATACAAATGAGTAGTACTATAGTTATCAAACTTGTCAGCAGATACACTTTTAAGGAACGATTCTTTCATGTGTTCTATCCATGATGGCGGTGAACTACGGAAAGAACGAATTCTGTGAGAGAAGGTATGGGTGTATGAATCATATTCATGAGACGCATTTTTATTGGTTGGTGGTAAATTAATCCATGTCCCTTGGAAATGACCTGGGTCAACCTGATACAGGATTGGTTTGACTTAAAATTCCTGCGATGGGGTCAGTGCGACGTACAGCACCTCACTGTGGCCATCTCAAGAACTACGGGAGCTCTGACCTCCATGTCACTGTTCATATCAACTGGGTACTTAGAAAAAGTTACGTTTCACGGGAAATGTCGGCTGATGGCAAATTGGTGTAAATTAGTTGGATAAATGACTTTTCGGGTATATTTTGGAATGCTGGACAACTTTTATTCTATGCCTTTTTTTATTTGGGATCATAGTTTAGGAGCTGTAGGATCTGTCCACGGATATGTAAACTATCAAACAAGAATTTTGCCGAACTTCTTTACATAAGAGCTACACTTCTTGTTTCATTGGATTCAACACATTTCGCTAGTTTAGTATGAGCTTGCATAGGGTAAGCTTACATTTGGGGTATGTTAGCATAGGCTAGAAGAGCTGCAGTCTTACAATAATACCGTTACATTTTAAGAATTGCAGTTATATCTTTGAGGGATTACTTAAAATGCAGGTGTGACAATTTTAAAACATCTCTCATTCTTAAATTAAGAACCTTAAAACTGGGCAGGATGACCAATGGTGATCTTAGTAAAGCATTAAACTAATTTTATATAATACATTCACATTTATATAGCAAAAAACCTGCTCACATGTCACAATCATTCTACCATTAACTAGTTACAACAATAAACTTTACCTTTAAAACTGCTAAAACTGGAGTAAGAGTAATAAAAGTGTGAGCTGCTGCTAAAAGATGACGGTCACAACTCAAACGAATACTGCGTTGCGACATGCTTGT
The DNA here is from genome assembly GCF_015104395.2 of Macrobrachium nipponense. Classification (NCBI taxonomy): domain Eukaryota; kingdom Metazoa; phylum Arthropoda; class Malacostraca; order Decapoda; family Palaemonidae; genus Macrobrachium; species Macrobrachium nipponense. Next base: position 100,194,357 of record NC_061109.1, on the reverse strand, counting down.
TGGTACACTTTGCGATGATCCTTTACACAAAAGAAATACACATTACATAATAATCATAACCTTTAACATGCACACAATGACAGATAATGCAAAAACTGAAAGTGAAAAATGTGTAACTTTTTGATCTTGGAAGTTTGCTTACTATAAACAGAAAAAAAGCAATTTGTTCCTACTATGAATAAATGACTAATTCATAGGTACAAAAATAATTCAACCATTATCAACTATCTGCATGCGTGCATCATTAGATTAATTCAAACTCTGCTATAAAACTAAAACATTTATCTCAGCAATGTGAAAAATCCTTTACTAGACTTTTTATTCTGATTACAAAATCATCACTTCTCTAACACAAGTACATTACTGACCAGCAGAATACTGAGAGGGATGTGGCGTATCAACACTTTTGAAAATTCGTAACAACAAATGGCATGTCAGACGAGCGCCAGGTTCTGCTTCAGGATTTCCTTCACCTGGGGAAAAAAATTTCTTGTAGCCTTTCAGGAGCTATATAAATGACACCACTGGGACCTGAGGAATCCTGGATTAGTGAAAATTCCAAGTTAAATAAGGATTACCTTTAAATAATAATTACAGGTATTTCCCCATTATATCAGCCCGAAAAGAGTCTACTTAAGACTCAGAGGTCTGGAAAATCTAAGCCCTAATAATAATAATAATCATTTCCCCATTTACGATGGGGTTAGGTTACAAAAACATAAAATGAAATTAGCCTAGCTTACAATATGGTATACAGTACAATCTAATGGTAGCCTAGCCTACACTATATCCACAGCCTACCATGGCTTTGTGACCATTAATGTATTTTCATATAGCAACTTCCTAATAAGTTGCTACCATACTGTGTAACCATACATGAGATGAAAATGTGTAGGCTATGTGTGAACTGTAGGCCTAGGCTAGCCCATGTGTTTCTTATCATAGTATCCATTTGCAAAAGTAATATATGCTGTTACAGCAGTATTTAAGACAAAGCTAATAGTAATGAAACAGTTATTTTACTTACAGAATCCATTTATACTGCATTATTTCATTAATATGTATATTATCATCGTAATATGTAAAGAAAAAAATTGCCCCGCCTGTGGCAAAAAAGTGATTCTCAAAAAGTAAAATCTCACAATCACAAAACAGCTGTTTCCTGCCAATTAGTTTATCTCTCTCTCTCTCTCTCTCTCTCTCTCTCTCTCTCTCTCTCTCTCTCTCTCTCTCTCTCTCTCTCTCTCTCTCTCTCTCTCTCTCTCTCAGTAAAACTGTACTGCTTATCCTTTAATGAAATATGAATTACTGTATCACATACATGAAATTATGAAAGTTCATGATAACTCCAATTGGGTATGTGCCTACATAAATACGTGTTACAATTCTTGTTTTGCTTTACTTGATTTACTGCGCCAGTTTTACTACAATTTTAGCCTATTCTAAGTATGATTAGCACACACAACATTATGTAAACAAGAGAATATTTCATCCCTAATCACCATAAAAATATCTAAAGTGCTTATTTGATATGTATGCAAGACAAAACCAAACAGGATGTACCAAGTTCACTGTTGGATGGAATCGAATGTGTGAATAGTATGTATCCTATGGACTTGATTGCATTTGTAATTTGGTTTATAAGACTAAAAAAATTAGAAAATGCAGAAAAAATATAAACAAGAATACTATCATAGAAGGTACAAACTGGAAAATGTTAACAGCAAGGAAGATAAGAATGAGCCTTCACCTCATTTAAAGAAATAACTCTATTAACGAACTATGGCCAACACTGTACAAATATGGTTTAATTATTTTGGCCCACAGGCTGAGTAACTGAGTGCAAACACAATGAGAAAAAGTTGTCTCCATACTTTTATTAAATCCCAAAACTAGAAGTACACATTAAACATTAGCTGTCCCTTATTTTATTCCCAATAGTATATATGAAGCTATAAAGATCCAGGAAAAAAACAATGAACCAGCTTACCAGTATTCCAAGCCTCAACAAGTGAAGGTAGTGCTACACACTTCAAAAATTCTGGAAGCGTAAAGCAATGACGTGCAATGAGAATGGTGGTGAAAACTGCTAGAGAGCTATGAATTGTTGGGCTGCATGAGGATCTCGAAGACCCACTTGACCCAACACATCTATGTAACCTGGGCTATCCTTGGATGAGCAGCACAATGCATTCAAAACTCCTGAAAAAAAAAAAAGTTTCAATATGGAAACATAACTTTGATCAGCTGTATCAAACACAGTACTCATACAATGAAAAATTACACAAAGGCATTTTTTGACAAATTTATCATCTAAATAATTTCAATGAAAACAAGTAGTATTACTCAAATACACTTATCTGAAAAACTTAACTAAATACAATAGAATATCAATGGTAAGGAGAAATATATATATATATATATATATATATACAAATTATAATATATATATAAGTATATCTATATATATATATATATATATTATCGTATATATATAGATATATATATATATATATATATATATATATATACACATATATATATATATATATATATATATATATATATATTATAATATATATGCTTAAAAAGGTTTTTAAATATTCCTAGAATTTTAAAGCTTTTTGACATAAATGTTGTTTTCAGTAATATTAATGTCAAGAGTTTAGTAATCAAAAATTCTCCTAAAGATCTTCCAGGCTGCATATATGAAATTCCTTGCAAAAAGTGTGATAAAGTCTATTACGGACAGACCGGTAAATCTCTTTCACAACGTCTAAAACAGCACCAATATTCTGTGAAAACTGGGCAAATATCAAATGCATTATTTGTACATATGAGAGATTTAGATCATCCTATTAACTGGAGTCAAGCAAGAGCTTTAATCTCATGTAATGACACAGTTAAAAGGAATATCATTGAATCTTGTTTCATCAAGTAAAATAATAGAAAAGTTCTAAATTTAAGTCTTGGTTTATTTAAACTTGATGCTTTCATAATGAAAAAAGTTGTAGATAAATATAAGCAACAAAATTAATGTATTCAGTTTTTACATGTTTTGGACTATAAAGATACTTCGTAATTTCGGTTAGGATCAAAATCTGTTTAGGTTTGTGACCGTGTGATATCCGATAATCCTAGATTATCTCTTTTAATTTTTACCCTTTTGACAATTAACCCTTAAACGCCGAAGCGGTAAAAAAAAAAATTGTCTCCTGTGGGCCGGAGGTGTTTCAGAGTGAGCGCGGAAGTGGAAAAAATATTTTTTTCAAAAAATCACAGAGCGCTTAGTTTTCAAGATTAAGAGTTCATTTTTGGCTCCTTTTTTTTCATTGGCAGAAGTTTAGTATGCAACCATCAGAAATGTAAAAAATTATCATCATCATAGATAAATAATGTGATATATGATGGCACAAAAACGAAATTTCATATATAATTGTATTCAAATCGCGCTGTGCGCAAAACGGTTAAAGGTAACAAGTTACTTTTTTTTTCGTTGTAATGAACACTAAATTGCGATCATTTTGGTATATAACACATTGTAAAACGATAAAAGCAATACACAGAAAATATTATCACAAAATAATGCATGAATTCGTAACGCGCGGACGTAAACAAATATTTTTTTCAAAAATTCATCATAAATCTAAATATCGTCCTAGAGACTTCCAATTTCTTTCAAAATGAAGACAAATGATTGAATATTACTATACTGTAAGAGTATTAGCTTACAATTGCAGTTTTTGACCATATCTGACGAGTTAAAGTTGACCGAATATCGAATTTTTTTATATACATATTTCTTATATGCAATTATTTCGGAAATAAGAAAAGCTACAACCTTCAAATATTTTACGTTTTATTCTACATGAAATTGCGCACATTTTCATATATAAAACTCTATGAAATGCCTAATATGAAACGGAGCAAATATTCCGAGAATGGGACATACGCATTTCGGAGATTTGTGGCGGAGAATCCGCACGCGGACGGAAGGAAAGATTTTTTTTAAAATTCACCATAAATCTAAATAATTTGCTAGAGACTTCAAATTTGTTTCATGATGAAGATAAATGACTGAATATTACTAGACTGTAAGAGTTTTAGCTTACAATTGCGTTTTTCGACCATTTTGGTAGAGTCAAAGTTGACCGAACGTGGTTTTTTTCTATTTATCGTGATTTATATGAAAATTTTTCAAAAATGAGAAAAGCTACAACATTCAATTATTTTTGTTGTATTCTACATAAAATTGCGCACATTTTCATATATAAAACTTTACGTAACGGCTAATTTAAAATAGTGCAAACATTACCACAATCGCACGTATGATTTTTTCGGAAGAGTTACCGCGCGGACGTAAAGAAAATGTTATTTTTTTCATAAATTCACCATAAATCGAAATATTGTGCTAAAGACTTCCAATTTGTTGCAAAATGAAGGTAAATGCTTGAATATTACTAGAATATAAGCGTTTTAGCTTACAATTGCGTTTTTCGACCATTTCGGTAGAGTCAAAGTTGACCGAAGGTTGAAATTTTGGCAATTATCGTTATATATATGAAAATATCTCAAAACTGATAAAAGCTATAACCATGGGTTGTTTTTAGTTGTATTGTGCATGAAATTGCACACATTTCCATATATAAAACTTTATATAACGGCTAATTTTAAAATGTTGCAAACATTACCACAATCACATGAATGATTTTTTTCTGAAGAGTTACCGCGCGGACGTAAGGAAAAAGTTTTTTCATAAATTCACCATAAATCGAAATATTGTCCTAGAGACTTCCAATTAGTTGCAAAATTAAGGTAAATGATTAAATATTACTAAAATATAAGAGTTTTAGCTTACAGTTGCGTTTTTCGACCATTTCGGTAGAGTCAAAGTTGACCGAAGGTTGAAATTTTGGCAATTATCGTTATTTATATGAAAATATCTCAAAACTGATAAAAGCTACAATCATGAGTATTTTATTGTTGTATTCTACATAAAAATGCGCACATTTTCATATATAATAGTTCTGTAACGGCTAATTTACAATGGTACAAAAATTATGTCAAAGTGACGAAATAATTTCCAAGATGTGTCACAGATACTTTTTAGTGCGGCAAGAAAGAAATTCGCGCTTGCGCGCCTGCGTAATGATTGTAAACAATACAACACCTTGATCCGTGAACTCCCAGATCCCCCATTCAAAAGTTTTAGGCTTGTAGGCCTATAAGTATTTTTCTGCGAATTTTAAAAAAACTTTTGTAAGTCGATGTAAAATACGTCCAGTCGGCACCCGAGAGAAAAAAAATGTCGACGTAAAATACGTCCAGTCGGCAGTAAAGGGTTAACCATCAGGTATTCTTGATCTTGTTGTGTACCTGATTCCTTTCTCTCCAATTGTATTTCATTAGCTCATTGACAATGTCTTAGTAAAGATGAAAGCGCTTGGATTTCTGACTATTATTTTCCTGTGGTATTCGCTTATATAATATATATATATAATATATATATATATTAATATATATATATATATATATATATTATGATACATATATATATATATATATATATATATTATATATATATATTATATATATATATATATATATGACTAATTATATATATATATATATATACTCTATATATATTATATATATATATCTACTATATATATATTCTATATATATATATATATATATATATATCATATAATATATATTAATATATATATATATATATATATATATATATGATTTATATATATATATATATTATAATATACACACACACACACACACACATATATATACATATATATATATATTAATTATATATATATATATATATATATATATATATATATATATATATATTATATATATATATATATATCCCTTGAACGCCGAGCTGGTATTTCTGAAAGTGTCTCCCGTATGCCCGCGGTGTTCGGGAGTGAGCGCCGAAGCAGAAAAAAGTTTTTTTTTTTTTTTAAATCACAGCACGCTTAGTTTTTACGATTATAATCACAGCACGCTTAGTTTTTACGATTATGAGTTCATTTTTGGCTCCTTTTTTTTATTGCCTGATGTTTAGTATGCAACCATCAGAAATGAACAAAAATATCATAATCATGAATAACTTGATCACGAAGTGTATAAAACGTGATGCCATGTATAAATAAAGGTTTTTGCCACGAAGGAAAATTGAAAAGCGAGATAGCCAAGAACTTTTGGTCTAGCACGACCTTTTATTAAGGCATAACTGACCTTAGTGAAGGTTCGTGCTAGACCGAAAGTTCTTGGCTATCTCGCTTTTCAATTTTCCTTCGTGGCAAAAACCATTATTTATATCATTATCATATATAAATATTGGAATATATGACAGCACAAGCTAATGGGTTAATTATTTTTTTGTTGCATTGTACCCTAAATTGCGATGATTTTGGTATATAACACATTGTAAAAGGATCAAAGCAACAGAGAAAATATTATCACAATATGATGTATGAATTCATAACGCATGGACGTAAAAAAAAGTAGTTTTCATAAATTCACCATAAATCGAAAAATTGCGCTAGAGACTTCCCGTTTGTTGCAAAATGAAGGTAACTGATTGAATATTATTAGATTGTAAGTTTTTTAGCTTACAATTGCTGTTTTCGACCATTTCGGTCGAGTCTTGTCCAAAGGTTGAAATTTTGCCATTTATTGTGATTTATATGAAAATATTTAAAAACTGATGAAAGCTACAACTATGGGTTGTTTTTTGTTGTATTCTACATGAAATTATGCACATTTTCATACATAAAACTGTATGTAACGGCTGATATAAAACGGTGCAAACATTACGACAATCGGACGAAAACATTTATGATTTTTTCGGAATTTGCAGCACGGATGTAAGGAAAAAGTTTTTTTTTCAAAAATTCACCATAAATCAAAATATTGTGCTAGAGACTTCCAATTTGTTGCAAAATAAAGGTAAATGATTGAATATTACTAGAATGTAAGAGTTTTAGCTTACAATTCCGTTTTCGACCATTTCAGTCGAGTCAAACTTGACCGAAGGTTGAAATTATGGCACTTACAGTTTTGTATATGAAAATATTTCGAAACTGATAAAAGCTACAACCATGGGTTCTTTTTAGTTGTATTCTACATTAAATTGCACACATTTTCATATATAAAATTTCATGTAACGGCTAATATAAAATGGTGCAAACATTACGACAATCTGACGAAAAAATTTCTGATTTTTTTCGAAAGAGATACTGCGCGAACGTAAGGATAAAGTTTTTTTTTTTTAAATTCACCATAAATCGAAATACAGTGCTAGAGACTTCCAATTTGTTGCAAAATGAAGTTAAATGATTGAATATTACTAGAATATAAGAGTTTTAGCTTACAATTGCGTTTTTCGACCATTTCTGTTGAGTCAAAGTTGACTAAAGGATGAAATTTTGGCACATATCGTCATTTATATGAAAATATTTCAAAACTGATAAAAGCTACAACCATAGGTTGTTTTATATTTTATTCTACATGAAATTGTGCACATTTCCATATATAAAACTTGATGTAACGGCTAATATAAAACTGTGCAAACATTACGATAATCGGACGAAAGAATTTGTGATTTTTTCGGCAGTTACCGCCCGGACTCAGGACATTTTTTTTATTAAAAATTCACCATAGACTTCCAATTTGTTGCAAAATAGAGGTAAATGACTGAATATTACTAGAATGTAAGAGATTTAGCTTACAATTGTGTTTTTCGACCATTTTACGCGAGTCAGAATTGACCAAAGATTGAAATTTTGGCACTTATCGTGATTCATATGAAAATATTTCAAAACTGATAAAAGCTACAACAATGGGTTGTTTTTCATTGTATTTTACATGAAATTTCGCACATTTTCATTTATAAAACTTTATGTAACGGCTAATATAAAACAGTGCAAACACTATGACAATCGGACGAAAAAATTTAATTTTTTCCGAAAATTACCGCGCGGACGTAAGGAAAAAGTTTTTTTTTAAATTCACCATATTATGCAAGAGACTTCCAATTTGTTGCAAAATAAAGGTAAATGATTGAATATTACTAGAATGTAAGAGTTTTAGCTTACAATTCCTTTTTTCGACCATTTCGGTAGAGTCAAAATTGACCGAAGGTTGAAATTTTGGTACTTACCGTTATTTATATGAAAATATTTCAAAACTGATAAAAGCTACAACCATGGGTCGTTTTTCGTTGTATTCTACATGAAATTGCATACATTTTCATATATAAAACTTTATGTAACGGCTAATATAAAACAGTGCAAACATTACCATAATCGACAAAAAAATTTATGATTTTTTTTTAAAGAGATACTGCGCGAACGTAAGGATAAAGTTTTTTAAAAATTCACCATAAATCGAAATATTGTGCTAGAGACTTCCAATTTGATGCAAAATGAAGGTAAATGATTGAATATTACTAGAATATAAGAGTTTTAACTTACAATTGCGTTTTTCAACCATTTCTGTTGAGTCAAATTTGACCGAAGGATGAAATTTTGGCACTTATCGTCATTTATATGAAAATAGTTCAAAACTGATAAAAGCCACAACCATGGGTTGTTTTATATTTTATTCTACATGAAATTGCGCACATTTTCATATATAAAACTTTATGTAACGGCTAATATAAAACTGCAAACATTATGATAATCGGACGAAAGAATTTGTGATTTTTTCGGCAGTTACCGCCGGACTAAGGAAATTTTTGTTTAAAAAAGACACCATAAATCGAAATACTGTGCTAGAGACTTCCAATCTGTTGCAAAATAAAGGTAAATGATTGAATATTACTAGAATGTAAGAGATTTAGCTTACAATTGTGTTTTTCGACCATTTCACATGAGTCAGAGTTGACCAAAGGTTGAAATTTTGGCACTTATCGTAATTCATATGAAAATATTTCAAAACTGATAAACGCTACAACCATGGGTTGTTTTTTGTTGTATTTTACATGAAATTGCGCACATTTTCATATATAAAACTTTATGTAACGGCTAATATAAAACAGTGCAAACATTACGACAATCGGACGAAAAAATTTGATTTTTTTGGAAGAGTTACCGCGCGGACGTAAGGAAAAAGTTTTTTTTTTAATTCACCATGTTGTGTAAGAGACTTCCAATTTGTTGCAAAATAAAGGTAAATGATTGGATATTACTAGAATGTAAGAGTTTTAGCTTACAATTGCGTTTTTCGACCATTCCGGTCGAGTCAAAATTAACCGAAGGTTGAAATTTTGGCACGTAGTGTTATTTATATGAAAATATTTCAAAACTGATAAAAGCTACAACCATGGGTGGTTTTTCGTTGTATTCTACATGAAATTGCACATATTTTCATATATAAAACTTTATGTAATGGCTAATATAAAATGGTGCAAACATTACAATAATCGGACAAAAAAATCTATGATTTTTTCGGAAAAGTTACCTCGCGGACGTAAGGAAAAAGTTTTTTTCATAAATTCACCATAAATCCAAATATTGTGCTAGAGACTTCCAATTTGTTGCAAAGTGAATGTAAATGATTGAATATTACTAGAATATAAGAGTTTTAGCTTACAATTGCGTTTTTCAACCATTTCGGTCGAGTCAAAGTTGACCGAAGGTTGAAATTTTGGCACTTATTATTTATATGAAAATATTTCAAAACTGATAAAAGCTACAACCACGGGTTGTTTTTGTTGTATTCTACATGAAATTTTGCACATTTTCATATATAAAACTCTTTGTAATGGCTAATATAAAAAGGTGCAAAAATTATTTCAAAGTGACGAAATAATTTTTGAGATGTGTCGCTGATGCTTTTAAGTGTGAGAAGAACGAAATTCACGCAAGCGCGCCTGGGTAATGCTTGTAAACAAAGCAACAGCTTGATTCGTGAACTCCCAGCATCCCTCAAGGTGCGTGATTCAAAAGTTTTCACCAAGTAGGCCTGTAACTATTTTTCCGCAAATCTTTAAAAAAACTTTTTTGCGTTGACATATCATACATCAATTAAGCACCCAACATATATATATATATATATATATATATATATATATATATATATATATATCTATATATATATTATATATATTATTATATATATCTATATATATATATATACTATTATATACATATGCATATATATATATATTATAATATATATATTTCTATATGATATATATATCTATATATATATTATATATATAAATATGATATTGTAATGATACAATTAAGTTTGTTCATACTTACCTGGCAGATATATATATAGCTGTATTTTTCCGAATCCGACAGAAATTTAAACACTTACGACAACACGCCAGTGGGAGTCAGGTGGTTAGTACCCATTCCCGCCGCTGGGAGGCGGGTATCAGGAATCATTCCCATTTTCTATTCATAATTTTTTATTTCCACTGTCTCCTGAGGGGAGGTGGGTGGGTACTTGATTATATATATCTGCCAGGTAAGTATGAACAAACTTAATTGTATCATTACAATATCATTTTGTTCATGAAACTTACCTGTCAGATATATATAGCTGAATCCCACCTTTGGTGGTGGGAGTAGACAGAATAGAAGATTTTAGGAAACATATATATGCAGATAATTGATATCTTGATTCCTTACCTGTTAGCATAGCTGACTTCGTGGTTACTGCCGCGTAAGTCTGCTTGTGCTACTAGAGTTGCCAGCGAGGTAGAGACCTATATAGCTGGTGCACTCCAGATGATCTGTCAACAGGGGCGAGACCACGACGTGACTAGACCAGTTGACCCATACAAATGAGGGCAACGAAGTAAAAAACCAAACCACCTGGCATAGCCTACCAAAAGTATCCCACATAGACTAAGCTAATGGAAGGGAGATCCGCCGCAGGCGGTCAACCCCACAACCATAACACAAGTTAAAAACTCCCCTAAACCATTAAAGGATAGGATGAGCGCTACCTCCTGCCCCCAAACAGTGTCTGCAGCGACGTATGGTCCGAGCGAGTAACAATTTTTGTATGTTGCTTTCACCTCCCGCAGGTAGTGTGAAGCGAACACCGATTGCTTCGCCAATAAGTGGCGCCCAAAATGTCTTTGATTGCCATATTTTTTGTGAAAAGCCACCGAAGTAGCAATAGCCCTCAACTCGTGGGCTTTCACTTTCAGAAGCTCCATGTCACTTTCACTACACTTTTCATGGGCTTCCTTAACCGTACTTCTTAAGAAGAACGCCAGTGCATTCTTCGACATCGGAAGATCTGGTTTTTTCACAGAGCACCACAAGTTCTCCGAAGAACCTCTGCATGCTCTGGTTCTCTGCAAATAAAACTTGAGAGCCCTGACAGGACACAGGACTCTCTCAGCTTCAGGTCCCACTAGCTCCAACAACCCCTTGATCTCGAACGTTCTCGGCCAAGGGTTGGAAGGGTTCTCGTTCTTTGCTAAGAACGTAGGACTTAAGGAACAAACTGCACTATGATCCTTGAACCCAATATGCTTGCTTATGACTTGAATTTCGCTAACCCTCTTCGCCGTCGCCAGAGCGGTTAGGAAAATGGTCTTCTTAGTAAGATTCCTAAGCGAGGCTAAATGGAGCGGTTCAAATTGACTCGACATGAGAAACTTCAGTACCACGTCTAAGTTCCACGATGGTACTTTAGGTTGGAGAACTTTCACAGTCTCAAATGATCTAATGAGATCATGAATGTCTCTATCATTCGCTAAGTCGAGTCCTCTATGTCTGAAGACCACAGAAAGCACGCTTCTGTAGCCTTTAATCGTGGGAACGGCTAGTTTCGCTTCTTTCCTAAGGTGAAGAAGGAAATCTGCTATCTGGCTCACAGAGGTTGAGGTGGAGGAAATGCCCTTCCTTCTGCACCAACTTCTAAAGACAGCCCACTTTGATTGGTAAACTGCGATTGAGGAGGGCCTCCTTGCGGTGGCAATCGCCGTTGCCACAGGTCTTGAAAAACCCCTCGCTCTGGCCAACTTCTTGATAGTCTGAACGCAGTCAGACTCAGAGCGGGGAGGTTTTTGTGGTACCTCTCGAAGTGGGGCTGTCTGAGTAGATCTTCCTTAGGGGCAGAGTCCTCGGAAAGTCTACTAGGAAGGACATCACCTCCGTGAACCAGTCGGCCGCTGGCCAGAAGGGGGCGATGAGGGTCATTCTCGCTCCTTCTGATGCAGCGAACTTCCTCATTACTTCCCCGAGGATTTTGAATGGGGGAAAAGGCGTAAATGTCTAGTCCCGACCAATTCCACAGTAGGGACGTCTACTGCCACTGCTCCCGGGTCCAGAACTGGGGAGCAATACAGCGGAAGTCTCTTCGTTCGGGAAGTTGCGAAAACGTCCACATTGAGGACGTTCCGCCCCCCACAGCTTCCATAGCGCCTGGCATACTTCCTGATGAGGGTCCATTCCGTCGGCAGAAGCTGTCCTTGCCGACTGAGAAGGTCCGCTCGCACGTTTTCCACGCCTGACACAAACCTTGTCAGAATCGTGACGTTTTGCGACTTCGCCCAAATCAGGATATTCCTCGCGATGACGAACAGAGAATGAGAGTGAGTTCCCCCCTGTTTCCTGAGGTATGCCAAGGCTGTGTGTTGTCCGAGTTTATCTGAACCACTTTGCTGGAGACTTCCTCCTCGAAGAACCTTAGAGCGAGGTAAACCGCTGAGAGTTCTTTTAGGTTGATGTGCCAGGACACCTGTTCCCCTCTCCAGGTGCCTGACACTTCTCTCCCTCCCAGTGTTGCTCCCCAACCCGTGGAGGACGCGTCGGAGAACAACACTAGGTCGGGGTTCCGAAGCTTGAGCGAAAGTCCTTCCGCAAGCTTCTTTGGATCCAACCACCATTTGAGGTGCTTTTTCACTTCTTCCGTCAAAAACAAGACCTCTTCTAGATCCTGTTTGCGTGACCAATTGCTTGAGAGGAAGAACTGAAGTGGTCGGAGGTGCAACCTTCCCAGAGAAACAAACTTCTCCAGTGAGGAAATGGTCCCCAGCAGACTCATCCATTCCCTCACCGAGCATGTTTCCTTCCCTAGAAAGGCCGACACTTTGTCCAGGCATTGAAGTTGTCGCCCCTGGGACGGAAAGCCCGAAAAGCCACTGAGTCCATCTGAATCCCCAGATAGACTAAGGATTGAGAAGGAGTCAGATGCGACTTCTCGAGATTCATTCACCAAAAGTCCCAGGGACTTCGCTAACGACAGAGTCGTGTGAAGGTCCTTCAGACACCTGTCTTGCGATGAGGCTCGAATAAGCCAGTCGTCTAGGTAGAGAGAGATCCTTATTTCCGCAAGATGGAGGCACCTCGCAACGTTCTTCATAAGAACGGTGAACACCATCGGCGCCGTGCTGAGACCGAAGCAGAGTGCCCTGAATTGGAAAATCTTCCCTTTCAGGACAAACCGCAGGTATTTCCTTGATCGGGGATGGATGGGGACGTGAAAGTATGCGTCCTGAAGTCTAACGAGACCATCCAATCCCCCGGTCTTAAAGCTGCAAGCACGGATTGAGGTGTCTCCATCTTGAACTTCTGCTTGGTAACGAAGCGATTTAGACTGCTGACATCCAGAACGGGGCGCCACCCCCTGACTGCTTCGGCACTAGGAACAGACGGTTTGTAAAAACCCGGAGAACTCCGGTCGAAGACCTGTTCCACTGCCTGCTTCTCGATCATTTGATCTAGTAGATCGTGAAGCACTTTCTGCTTTTCTCCCTGATACGACGGAGACAAGTCCTTTGGTGTCGAAGACAGCGGGGGTAACATCAGGAAAGGAATTCTGTACCCCTTCTTGACGATGTCCAGAGACCAAGCGTCGGCACCTCTCTCTTCCCAAGCTTTCGCGAAATGTAGAAGCCTGGCTCCTACCGGTGTCTGAAGGACTTCCCTCTCACTTCTTGCTCTTGGAAGGAGCGGGAGTCTTGCCTCTGAAAGAGCCTCTTCCTCGAGGGGCTGGCTTCGAGGAAGAAGCGGATCGAAAGGGCTTCGACTTCTTCAAAGCAGAAGACCCAGAAGACGAAGAAGTAGCAGGCTTCCTAGAAGACTGTGCCAGAAGGTCTTGAGTTGCTTTCTCCTGGAGACTAGCAGCTATGTCCTTTACCATAGACTGGGGGAAGAGATGTTCTGAGAAAGGAGCGAAAAGAAGATCCGCTTTTTGCGCTGGTGAGACCGACTTTGCAGTAAAATTGCAAAAAAGTGCTCTTTTCTTAAGCAGTCCCGTGCTGAAATGAGCAGCCAATTCCTCAGAACCATCCCTGACGGCCTTGTCCATGCAAGACAATACACTGGACAGCTCCCCCAGACTGATGGAATCAGAACTCCTGGACCTGGCATCCAATACTCCCAGGCACCAGTCAAGAAAATTAAAGACCTCTAGTGTCCTGAAGAGGCCTTTAAGGTGAAAATCTAACTCGCTATGTGTCCACGAGACCTTCGAGGAAGACAAAAAAGATCTTCTGGTGGCGTCTACAATGCTACCAAAGTCTCCTTGAGCTGAGGCTGGAAGCTTGACTCCGACGTTTTCTCCCGTCTCATACCACATACCAGCTTTGCCACCGAGTCTTGAAGGTGGTAAAGCGAAAGAGGTCTTGCCCGAAGCTTTCCTCTTTTCCATCCAATCATGGACCTTTCTAAAAGCTTGCTTCGTAGAAAGCGACTTCTTCATTCTCACAAAGCCCGAGATCTTAGCAGCTTTGGAAGACGAAAACTGAGAGGGAGGAGTACGTGGAGCTTCAGGTTGGAAAGTGTCTGCAAAGACTGACTGAAGTAAACGAGTCAAAACCTTGTAGTCCGTCGAAACTGGAGCCAACTGCTGTTCTTCGTCCACTTCGACGAAAGCGTCACTAACTTCCTCTTCAGACACTGGAGAAGTCGGAGGAAGTAAAGAAGAGTCCCGAGCTTTCTCAAAAGAGAAAGAACGGCGAACAGGAAGAGTTCCCGCCTCCGCTTGTGCTTGCTTGGAAGTGGAAAACTGACGTCCGTAGGCGCGCGTTTGGCGTCCGAAGCCAATCTACTGGCGCCGACAGAAGCGCGCTCAAACGCCGCAGGTGTACACCTGGCGTCCACTTGTGCGCGCTGAGCGTCCACTGGTGCGCGCCGAGCGTCCACTGATGCGCGCCGAGCGTCCACTGGTGCACGCCGAGCGTCCACTAAAACTCTCTGAGCGTCCACTGGCGCTCGCGAAACTTGCACCGAGTCACGTTCGGCGTCCACTAAAGCGCGTTTGACTTTCACAGAAGCGCGCTCGGCATCTAAAGAAACTCGCTTCTTATCCACAAGTTTCGTTAGCGCGGAAACAACCGCTCCACGAGAGCGAGAAACTAATTTCTCGCCTCCTCTAGAAAGTTGCTGGGGAGCAGAACGAACTCTAGAGGGAGACTCAAACGGAGAGAGAGACGAGCGAGGAGAGGGAGAACGCCTCGACCTCTTCACAGGAAGATTGTCATCCTTCTTACGGCGACGTGGAACAGTCTCTCTCGAAGGAAAAACATCTCGAAGTTGCTGCTGAAGAGACTGGAGAATCTTGCTTGTAGGTGAAGCCTCCTTTTCTGGGGAGGGGCTGATCCTGTGAGCAGGAGAGTGGCGAGGGGACGCCTTCTTGCTACTCCCAGGAACCGCCGCTTCACGCACCTTAGAGCGACTGCGGCGCTCGAAAGAAACATCTAGGGAAGATTCCGCCTCCGAATAATCCTTACGCTTCTTCTGCGGAGGAAAAGCAGCAAACGCACTATCAGGCGACGAGCAAAGTTCCGGAGAACAACTTGGACGTGAAGCGTCCCGAACGCGAGCCGTCCTTTTCAGCGGACGTGATGCGGTATGAGAGCTCCACCCCTTGCGCGGGGGAGGAAGCTTCAGAAGAAGAAAAGCACTCCTTGAGAAGACGTGCACGCGCACGCTCCTTGGCAGTCTGGGTATGTTCGTCAGAAGCTGCCGAAGGCACGCCAGATCGGTGGGGGTTCCTCGTAACCCTCCTTCGACTTTCGACATGCTCTCTCCCCGTAATCTGGGAGTCAAGCAGAGGTCTAGGTCTAGAGGCGGAATGAGGCCGATCTGACGCACCCTCCACTACACAAGGGGCACTTTCACACTGCACTTCTCTTCACTTTTGCTCTCCAGAGCTAACACTTTTGATTCTAAGTTACGAATCGATTCAAGAATTAGCGATAATGTATTACCTTCTACCGACACTGTCTCAGGGGCCGGAGGCAACACTACAGGGGTAGGAGCATAATCTACAGAAGGAGGGTTAGCAGGAGAATAATTTAAATCTTGCCTACCTGAAACACTCCTGGAGGAAGACCTCCTTAACCTATCTCGCTCAAGTTTCTTAAGATAGGTTTCATACGCCTTCCATTCCGACTCTGTTAGTCTTTCACACTCCTTACAACGACTTTCAAACGTACATTCATTCCCCCTGCAAACTTTACAAACAGAATGTGGGTCTACTGAAGCTTTCAGTAGCCTACCTCTACATTCAGACATGGAACAAAATCTAGCGCTAGCAGAACTAGACCCTGACATCTTGATCAAAGAAAAATCAATACCAAATTCAAATCAACCAAGTCAAAGTGTGCCAAGCCACCGATCCAATTCAGATACCAAAGAAAAACCAAAAGGGATACTCAAGTAGCTAGTAAGTTTCCAAAATCTGGACGGAGGTGCTGCAAACAGGTGTTTCCAGCACCGGCGACAGAAAAATTATGAATAAAAAATGGGAATGATTCCTGATACCCGCCTCCCAGCGGCGGGAATGGTACTAACCACCTGACTCCCACTGCGTGTGTCGTAAGTGTTTAAATTTCTGTCGGATTCGGAAAAATACAGCTATATATATATCTGACAGGTAAGTTTCATGAACAAACTGTGAGATCTGGCAATGGGTGCTTATATCTGGTGAAAATTGGTCAAAGACTGCGCACCCATGCCATCGCATTAGTCTTTCCCAACCCATGATGTCATAAGATGACAGAGGGGCGGCTAGAGGTGGGCAGTAAAATGTTAAGACCTCAGGTTTGTAGCTATGATAAATACAATATTTCTTATAAAATTCATTTGTTCAGATGCAAACAAACCTTCAGTCTTAACAATAAGATAGACTTATACTTGGTGGGAAGTACAGACTTCTTAATCTGGCTGAGGGCCAACCCACGACGCCAACTCAAAAAGAAATATCTACAGGAGAGGGACTGATGCCTGTGAGAAGCTAGATAAACTGATATCCAACAACTCGGCCAACTGGGTTACATACAATGATATATGAGAAAATTCACTGCAGTAAAGAACTAAAGAGAAATTGACTGTTCAATAACAAACCAATGCATTAGGATTCGTTATCACTCCTCACTCCTCCTTGCTAGAGAGTGGAGTATATGCTACTGACTATTTGAACACAAAGCAAACAAACTACCAGTATGATTACCTTACTCACCTGTACCAGACAAGTCCAGCAAATGACGTCTATTCCTCAACCTACCCGTAGGAAGAAGGAAAAGAACTAGGAAACATCCCACATTGGAGGCTTAAGCTCCCTCGGAGAACATGACTGCTCAAACCCTTTAAACAGCAAGGAGAGTTCCCAGGATGAGGAGATATCAACACCTGTAAGGCGTAACACTAAACTCAGGGCCGCCCTGTAGCCTCTAATAGCAGAAACAAACAAGCCTTTCTCAACCCTGATGAAGACTATAAAGTCTGCTATGCGCTGAATAGAGGTTTTGAGCGGAGAAAAACCGAGTTTACGGAACCAATCACAGTAGATTGCCCATTTACCTTGGTAAATGGCAGAGGTAGATTTCCTGAGATTGCTGGAAATATGTCCTGCTGTCTTCTGAGAAAAGCTTCTCACTTGGAGATACTTGATAGCCTCCAACCATGAAGGGACAGGGATTCTACTAACTGGTGGAATCTTTCTATGTGCGGCTGACAAAGAAGATGCCGCCATGGGGGAAATCTTCCTTGGCACCTCCGACAACAACTAACAGCAGATCCGGAAACCATTCCGCTTGCGGCCACAGAGGAGCTACTAATGTCACCCTGAGATTTTGCAAGCTCATCATCCCGTTCAGTACTTGGTGGATCAAACAAAACAGAGGGTAGGCATACACCTCCAGATTGTCCCAGGGATGTTGGAAAGCATCCTCTGCTAACGCCAGAGGATCCAGAACCACCGAACAGAAAACCTCTAGTTTCCTGTTGAACTGGGTCACAAAGAGGTCCAGCATAGGTCTCCCCAAAACCAAGAAAAGCCTGTCTGCCATGACCTGAGAAAGGGACCACTCTGTGCCTAGGACTTGATCCCGACGACTGAGCTTGTCCGCAACCACATCCCTTTTGCCTGGGATATACTTGGCTGAGAGCTCCACTGAACTGTTGATTGCCCACTGGTGAATCTCGACTGTCAAAGCATGAAGCTGACGCGAAACCATTCCTCCCCCCCCCCGCTTGTTCATATAAGCAACCACCGTGGTGTTGTCCGACATGAAAACTAGAGAATGTCCCTTTACTTTTTCCCAAAATTCCTTCAGACCCAGAAAGACTGCCTTTAACTCCATGTCGATATGTTGCCGTTTGTCCTCCAAACTCCAAACGCCCAAAGAAATGAGGCCGCCTAAATGAGCGCCCAACCTGAGGGAGGCATCTGAAAACAGAGGGTAGTCAGGTGGCAGAGAACACAGAGGAAAACCCTTCATGAAATTCTGATCATCCAACCACCAACAAAAATCTTCTCTCACTTCTAGGGACAGAGGACCCCTTATCAGAGGTGAATCCCCCACCAGAGACCAGAAGTCCCTTAGTCTCCATTGCAGAGACTGAAGATGAAGTCACCTATGAGGGACTAGCTTCTCCAGAGAAGATAAAATTCCCAAAAGAACCTGCCACTGATGAGTTGACCGATCCGGCTGTAACAGGAAGTTGCGCGCCACTACTCGCAACTTCTCCAACCTCTGATCCGACGGAAAAACCCTCGACGCTGCTGTATCGATGACCATGCCTAGATAAAAAATCCTTTGACTGGGTACAAGATTCAATTTCTCAAGGTTCACCGAGATACCAAGTTCCAGACAAAACCGAAGCAGGCGATCTCTGTCCTGCAGAAGCTTCTTTCTGGAACTCGCTAAGACCAACCAGTCATCAAGGTACCTCAGCAGACAGATCCCTTGAGCATGAGCCCAAGTCAAGACGAAAGGGAAGACCCTTCTGAACACCTGCAGGGACGTGGTCAATCGGAAGCACAGGACTTTGAACTGGAACACCTTGTCTCCAAGAGAGAAGCAAAGGAACTTCCTGACCGATGGATGACTAAGGATTTGGAAGTGAGCATCCCTTGGATCTATCGACATGAAGTTGTTTTACCTCACTGCTCCCAACACTGATTGTGAGGTCTCCATCTTGATCCTCATCTTCCTGACGAAGTGATTCAAAGTGGATAGGTTGATCACAGGCCTCCAACCCGACGCCTTTAGCACCAAGGTGTGACTGTAAAACCCTGGAGACAGACGCACCACTTCCTCTATCGCACCCTTGTCCAGCATTTTCTGCACTTCCTCCCAGAGAACACACTCGCCTGAGCACAGGTCTGTCCAAGAGTGGGGGGAGAAGTCATAACCCACCCGAAGGACATCTACTACCCACTTCTCCCCATAATTCTCTCACTTGGCCCACTGGCCCGCCAGGCACCCACCCACCCATGGCAAAGGAAAGGGAGAAACACCCAACCTATTGACAACCCCCCTTATTTCTACCCTAGGAGCCCCTCCTTGACCTGTAAGAGTGGTGCTGAAAGGGATGTTAGTCATCCGACTTAGGCTGAGACGACGAATGAGAGGGGCCCAGCCGAAGCTGAACTTCTAGACAGCTTATTAGGCAATGATCTCTGCTTTTGTTGCTGAACAGGAGGAGGAAGAGGAGGAGGAGGGGACAGGTCCAAGAACGAGACTCAGACTTGGAGACAGCCTGGTGCACCAACCTGTCCTTCATGTCAGCTCGCCGCTGGTCTATCGCGTCCTCCAGCTCAGTCTCAGGAAACAGGAACTGAGAATTCAACAAATCCCCATTCCTGAGTGCCAACAAGGACTCAGGATCAACTGATCTTGCCATCCTGGGCAATGCTGGGTCTCTCCTGATCAGAAATAGATTAGCCCACAAATTGACACTAAGATGGCCAAAATAAGAAAATGCCTTGCCCCAAACTGTAACAAACTGCCAGAAGAAGATGCAGTCACCAACCCTTCTGCAGACATGTCAGATGCAATCTTGGCAATGGCCGTCAACCACAAGTCTAACCACAACACTGTCTGGAACATGGAGGCTGCCACACTCCATTGCCGAGGCATCCTGCGGTGACGAGGACAGCGCCACCGACCTCACCTACTCCAAAGTCAACCCTGGCTTGAGACGTATGATGTCTGGGTTAAGATGTTGAGGCAACAAGCAGACAGAGTTCGTAGCATAATATACTTCCTATGCCTCATGAGGGGTGGAGGAAGCAACATGGAAGAACCCCTTGAGCGAAGAGATCCATCCTGGTCCTGACACAGAGGTGTTCACCTTCTGCAAGACCGACTGGACATGCCCCAATAAAGGAAACTGAAAAGACAACATAGGATCTTGCGTAGCCCCCAGCAAGGCTTCCAAGCAAGTAAGAGTAAAAGACGACCGAGCCTGAGTCCTACTCTCCAGATTGTTGAACCCACGAATGAGATCAACAACCTCGGTAATGGAAGACAAAATCTCATTGTGTGTCTCCTTCTTCCTCCTGCTCTGGCAATGGAGACCAATGACAAGAAGATGCAGATTTATCCAACACACCATCCTCGTGCAAACCAAATATGAAAGATAATTATCTATCCATTACTCACTGAAAATTAGACTAGTCACAGTATTTTTCACTAAGTATATTCTCTAAATTATGTATTTTCATATAAATTTCATGATACAGGCAATCTCAAGGTTATATCAGATTCTGGTTATGTCATTCCGTACTTAAGGCACTTGCCTCATGGCGCTGTTAACCACATTTTTTCGGTGCAGTAAGTGGATTTACGGTGCTGTAACCCGGACTTTTAAGTTATTTGTGTGGGGGGGAGGGGGGACGGGGTTCACTGTATTAGTATATTCGGATATTAGTTATCTGCTGACATTACCATACCTGGGATCAGATGTAATCTACAAATTTTTAAAAATAAAAAAAACTTCACACCATAGCAAAAGGATATGGCATGAGAGCTTGACATGAATTTTAACATTCCAACACTACCTGACAGATAATGCATTCAGGTCACCCAAGCATTAGGGGAGGGCTATAGCTAAGTATTGTTGGGAAAATGACCATAGGATGGATTTCAAAAACAGTAGGCTTATATACAAAAGCAACAAAATTAGTCACAGGAGGGTAGTAGAAGGTGCACTCATCAGAGAGATTAAAGTAATAAAAGGAAACAAAGGTTTTACCTCAGAAGATCCCATAAGCTGAGCTTTGATATTAAAAGAAGCTAAGATTGACCCTGCTGACCTGGAGATTAGGTTTCCTGCCCAACAGACTTTTGGTGACCACTCCTTTACCACAAGGGTTAATCCCATTGACCATCAGCTCAGGATATCAGAGCGACAAGAGGGGATTGGCAGCTCTCAAGGAAACCAGAACAGCCATCACATAAATGACAGCTTAACGAGAAGTTCCAGAAGACTGCTGGGCCTTGACCCAGGCTAACATCCCAAACATCTCTTGAAAAAGGGCCACAGATAGGGCCTGAAAGTACTCGAGTGTGGAGTAAAATTAAATGTAAATACTTAGAAGTAAACAAGTTACAAAATGATTTTGTGAGTTTCTTTTTCATTATTCGTTGTTTTAATATTTTGGATATATATTGCACCTGATGGCACAAACATGTCAGCTTACTATACAGTAGGTAAGATTCATCCAAAATAATGAAAAGATTAAGCTGTTTTATTGATAACATACATCATAAGTATGAGGAAGCAATATCATGGCTCCCTCGCCCTCGACCATTAAATAAACTTCATTGAGGACAATCGACACATTACATTCATACCCTGACTGTAAAATAAAGCTTTGTACTTCATATGGACATGTCCTTATTCTAAAGAAAGCACCTACCTTTACTGTTAGAAAAAGTCACTAGCTACTGCTACCTCCAAGACAAGCATCAACCTATCCCTTTTATATATTATCTCACCACTCTAAATGTTGAAAACTTTTTACACTTTCTTGGGTTACTGTATTAAACATCTAGGGCCGATGAAGAATTATAAGTTTTCAGGAAAATACTAACCTAGCCACTCTCCGGACAGGGCATTGCACGAAGAAGTTAATTCAGCACAAAGGATGGCCATGTCATTAAGCTTTTCATTTGAAGTATTTGCTGAACATGCATCAATAATTGCATTACATACAAAACTATAACGATTTGCTGGGTCTGCCAACTGCTTGAAGATACTGGGGTCAACCTTAAGTCTGAAAAATATAAAATAAATATATATATATATATATATATATATATATATATATATATATATATAATATATATTATATACATGTACAGCTCAGGGGGGGCCAGCATTTGCTGCATCTGAAGGAGCAAAAATCTTTATTTACTGGGATCTGGCTATAAAATATCCACACCAGGAATAAAGGACATCAAATATATCAGATCTGGCCAAGAGATACACATTTTACATTGCTTTACATGAATGAAATTAATATGGTATAAAGGCCTTACAACAACCTTCAAAACCCTTGAAAGAAATCTAAGTATTACATATATGATTACTATCCAAAATATTTTTAATTGTTTTTTTAACTTTCATTGTTTCAACAAAAATTCAAACTTTTCAGACAACCAAAAAAGAATTATTTATGCTGTCAATTGGAAATATTTAGGCTTATATAGTGTATAATAGGTTAATTAAATGATTAAAAAATGATAAGAGTAATAGCAGTTTAAAGCTGAATTTTATGTTTTGAAATATGAACCTTCAAAGTTACAACTCCCTTAATATGGCTGATGTGACACAATTGTACTTTGACCAAGGTTTTAAGGTTAGTGAACTAAACTTTAGTGTTTTGTTTAGCATAGGTTAGTGAAAAAAAAAATGCCATTACTTAGATCTGATAGTACCTATTCAATAAGTGATTGCAACACTGAATTTTTTAAAGAAATCTCTGTCATGTAGTAAAACACCATCAGAGTTAAATGAAAATATCCTCACTTTTTGTTTTTTCTGATTTCTGTCATTCCTTTACTGGCCAGCCCACTTTAACAAAAGACTGTTGAGACCCCAATTTTACAAATAAAACTGAATTAATTCAGAATGATATAAAGTTCAATTTAATCACCATCAGCTTGAAAAGTAAAATACTCCCATTAATATAAAACAAAGAGTTAAAAATAGATTTAATATATTATTAACATATAAAGAGCAATAATGCTTATATACTTAGGATTTTTTATGTAGTCATCCATAAACTGCAATGACCAACGGTAAGTACCCTGGCCAGGGTTAATACTGGAAAAAATTGCTTGCTTGATCTTTGGATTCATAACCGAAAACAGTTCATGGTACTTGGACTGAAAAGAAAAATAAAGGAGAAAATTAGAATAAGTGGTAAATCCATATGCTCAACTACAAAACCCAAAATTTAACCATGAAAACTTCACTAATAATAAAATCATCAGTACAATGTTTTTACAATAGTAAAATAAATTTTGTATACAAAGTCATCAAATAACCTTACACTGTAGAGTGTACTCAGGCAAACAAAGTAAATGTTCAGAGAATATTTCATCACTGAAGCTAAGCCAATTTGATTTATAAGGGAAGTTACCATTTCCCATTTAGCTGTGGCAGACTTAATCTGACAGCGGAAGAGAAGGTACTAGAGTAAAAAAAAAATTAATACAACCCTTTAATTGTTAAATAGCCTGAATCCCAATTCAGAAGGGAGGACAACGAAAAAGGTTAAAAATGATAAGTTGCCAGAAGACCATTCTGAAACCCAAGACAGGGACTTAGCAAAGGCAGGTCTGAAGGAGCTTCCATGAGAAAAGTTGTAACAGAAGAATCTATGTGCTTCCATAAGTTATGGGTCTGTAATGGAAGGAAAACTACAGCAAACTCTCACTAAGTACCGCAGGTGAAGATATGGTTACACCAGGTAATACTATGTCTACATGTGCCAGAAAATGAAGTTATGAGTATGACTGATCTGACCCTTTACCTGAAGGAACAGGACTAATCACAAGAATGGGTACCATCAAGTAAATACCCTGTCTTTTGTAGAAAATCATGAAGACAGACACAAGTAAAGGGCTTATGCAATGTCAAATATCCACTCTAAAATGACAACAGAAGGCCCACATACTCCATGGGCTTTGATCCTGAGGGAGTCAAGGTTTGATTTTTTAGAATCAGCAAAAGAAGCCAAAGGGATAAACTGCTGTATCAGTAAAAAATGGAGTTCTACAAGGCATGATGGAGCTGGCAACTTACAGTGTCCCCCTTTTTACAAGAAATAGGTTCCAAACATACTGCATAAATGCAAAATCCATGGAAATGCAAAAATCCTGTCTAAAAATTCTTATTACTGTCATTTAACTGCCAAATACCTTATAACCTTTAAACTAAAATGCTTACAAATGCCTATTTTAACATTTCACTGCTAAACCCTTAAACGCCGAGCCGGTATTTCCGAAGTGTCTCCTGTATGCTGGCGGCGTTCGCGAGTGAGAGCCAAGGCAGAAAAACATTTTTTTTCAAAAAATCACAGCACACTTAATTTTCAAAATTAAGAGTTCATTTTTGGTTCCTTTTTTTGTAATTGCCTGAAGTTTAGAATGCAACTATCAGAAATGAAAAAAAATATCATTATCATATATAAATATTGGAACATATGACAGCACAAAAAAGAAAATTTCATATATAATTGTATACAAATCGCGCTGTGAGCAAAACGGTTAAAGCTAATGAATTAATTATTTTTTCGTTGTATTGTACACTAAATTGCGATGATTTTGGTATATAACAAATTGTAAAATGATCAAAGCAACACAGAGAAAATATTATCACAATATAATGCATGAATTCGTAACATACAGACATAGAAAAAACTTTAAAATTGAATATTACTAGACTGTAAGTGTTGTAGCTTAAAATTGCAGTTTTCGACCATTTCGGTAGAGTTAAAGTTGACCGAAGGTTGAATTTTTTCTATTTATCGTTTTTTATATAAAAATATTTCAAAACTAATAAAAGCTACAACCATGGGTTGTTTTCTGTTGTATTTTACATGAAATTGCGCACATTTTCATATATAAAACTTTATGTAACAGCTAATTTAAAATGTTGCAAACATTACAACAATTGGACGAAAAAATTTCTGATTTTTTCGGAAGGGTTACCGCGCGGACGTAAGGAAAAAGTTTTTTTTATAAATTCACCATAAATCGAAATATTGTGCTAGACTTCCAATTTGTTGCAAAATAAAGGTAAATGATTGAGTATTACTAGAATGTAAGAGTTTTAGCTTACAATTGCGTTTTTTTAACATTTCGGTCTAGTCAAACTTGACCGATGGTTGAAATTTTGGCACTTATCGTTATCTATGGGTTGTTTTTAGTAGTATTCTACATGAAATTGCGCACATTTCCATATATAAAACTTTATGTAACGGTTCATTTAAAATGGTGCAAACATTACGACAATCGGACGAAAAAATTTCAGATTTTTTTCGGAAGAGTTACCCGAGGACGTAAGGAATTTTTTTTTTCATAAATTCACCATAAATCGAAATATTCCGACAGAGACTTCCAATTTGTTGCAAGATAAAGGTAAATGATTGAAAATTACTAGAATGTAAGAGTTTTAGCTTACAATTCCGTTTTTTGACCATTTCGGTCGAGTCAAAGTTGATCGAAGGTTGATATTTTGGCACTTATCGTTCGTTATTTATATGAAAATATTTCAAAACTGATAAAAGCTACAACCATGGGTTGTTTTTTGTTGTATTCTACATGAAATTGTGCACATTTTCATATATGAAACTTTATGTAACGGCTAATATAAAACTGCAAACATTACGACAATCTGACGAAAAAATTTATTATTTTTTCGGCAGTTACCGCGTGGACGTAGGAAAGTTTTTTTTTTTCATAAATTCACCATAAATCGAAATATTGTGCTAGAGACTTCCAATTGGTTGCAAAATGAAGGTAAATGATTCAGTATTACTAGAATGTAAGAGTTTTAGCTTACAATTGCGGTTTTTTACCATTTCAGTCGAGTTAAAGTTGACCGAAGGTAGATATTTTTTCTACGCATTTATCGTTATTTATAGGAAAATATTTCAAAACTGATAAAAGCTACAACCATGGGTTGTTTCTAGTTATATTCTACATGAAATTGCACAAATTTTCATATATAAAACTTTATGTAACGGCTAATATAACGGCTAATATATGTAACGACTAATATAAAACTGTCGGACAAAAAAAAAAAAAAAAAAAAAAAAAAAAAAAAAAAAAAAAAAAAAAAATTTCGGACGTAAGGAAAAAGTTTTTCTTTTTCATAAATTCACCATAAATCAAAATATTGTGCTAGAAACTTCCAATTTGTTGTAAAATGAAGGTAAATGATTGAATATTACTAGAATGTAAGAGTTTTAGCTTACAATTGCGTTTTTTGACCATTTCGGTAGGGTCAGAGTTGACCGAAGGTTGAAATTTTGGCACTGATCGTTATTTAAATGAAAATATTTCAAACTGATATAAGCTACAACCATGAGTAGTTTTTTGTTGTTTCTACATGAAATTTCACACATTTTCATATACAAACCCTATGTAATGGCTAATATAAAATGGTGCAAAAATTATGTCAAAGTGACGAAATAATTTCCGTGATGTGTCGCTGATGCTTTTTAGTGTGAGAAGAAAGAAATTCGCGCTTGTGCGCCTGGGTAACAATTGTTAACAAAGCAACAGCTTGATCCATGAGCTCCCAGCATCCCCCAAGGCACGTGATTCAAAAGTTTTTGCCTAGTAGGCCTATAACTATTTTTTCGCGAAGTTTTAAAAAAACTTTTTTTTCATTGACATACCATACGTCGGTTCGGCACTGAACCAGCTGAATACTACTGACTAAACAAGGATGGTACTGAGACTGAGATGCAGGAGAGAGGATATCCGTTCTCAGCTAACCGATGCTATTCACTATCCTTTCAGCTAGTATTCCGAGTGATGAACTGAAGGGACAAAATAAAGTTGGGCGGATGTGGTAGATTACCTCCAATAATAAAGGATACAGTTTGCATACCTAGGAAAAATACAAATGACTTTAAAAATTCAGCATTTCTTCTACTGGGATACAAACTCTATGACTTTCATATATGGAGACTCACTGCTTCAGAGGAATTAGTATTTCAAATACGAAACTGGTGGTAGATTCCAGAGGAGTTATTGGTACTGTAAGGGAAAGCACCTCATTCCTAGACAGTTTAAAACTGTTCAATAACTTTTTACTTTAAACCATATGGCTGAGGCCATTTATGATGAACATTACTATAACCAAAGCGGTTTTCTTTGTTGGAAGCCTAAATTCATGAGTTTGGGGGGCTCTGTCTACACTGCCTACAATCAGTGGATGGTATGGTACTCTAAAGGAAGCTCTCCACCATAATCTACAAGACTAGGAATTGGTGAAGGCCAAAGCTACTGTGGCTACCCTTCTGCCAGCATGATATACCAAATCTAAAATTTTCAATCTACAGTAATTATGTTTGCTGTCGAGTATATTTTACACCCTTATTTTAACTTGAACATTGCAACCATTTTATTTATCTATTTGCTTTTAATTTCCCTTTCAGCACTGAATGATCTCATATGTCCCAGAACTTGGCCAATGGCCCAAATTTTAAATTCCATTCCATTCCAAAGTCAACAAGACAATTCACATCTGCAGTCACAGGGTAATATGTACTTGACGAAAGTCTAGTCTGTACATGAAAATGTATGGGCTCAGTAGTGTAAAATAATCCATTATCTACATTTTCTACAATAAAGGAAGATTCATACCACAGCTGGGCATCGCTACTCAAATTTTGGTTCCACACAACGTATCTCCGCAACTTTGAGAGATGGTTGCCGCTACCGCTACTTCTGCAACTGTTTTAACTTTTGGAAACCACTACCCTCACCTCTAATACCATTACTTTTACTGTAAAGCGCAACCATAGTGCAACTCAAAAGTTTTTTTTTTAATGAAACAGAAATTGTAACACATTTATAGATTTAAAGACAAAATAGTAAAAAAAAAACTATTTTTACTCCATTAGGGTAATACCCTGATAAATACCCTGATAGAGTAAAAATACTTTACAAGGATACAATTGTATCCTTATAAAGTATTTTTACTCTATCAAGTATCCAAATCACTAAATCAGCATGAAAAATACACAAAAAATTTGTTTTGAAACTCCTCCTCCTCCTCTTCCTCCTGCAGCTTCTTGAGGATCTTGAGGTTCCCCATCTCTCAGACTCTGCAACGGCCAACGATCAACCATTAATCAGGCAAATAGCAATACATTAACTCGTTAAGATGTCTCATCACATTTTTCGGTTTTTCGTTTTTGAATGGTAGCGGTTGCGGTTCCGCAAGTTGCAGAGGTGTGAACTAAAGTTGTGGAATGCCCACCTTTGATTCATACTGAATTGTTTAAAACATCTCCCCATAGAGGATCTCTAATATTCATGTTTCAGAGTACGGGAATGGTTAAGTTTTATCATTAGCTGCCTTATTCAATTCGTGCATAATTCACCAGTTTCTTCCAGACTCCCTACTCTTAGTTCACTTGATACAATTAATCAAAAACAAGCTAAAGGATGCAGCTGACCCAGGCAACAACCGGCCAATTGCAATCACAACGATCGCATCGAAGATACTTGAGTCGGTTCTTCTTGTGAGACTTCTCCCCTTTCTACACACCACTGACAACCAGTTCGGGTTTAAAGCAAACCACTCAACCGACACCTGCATCTACATACGGAAAGAATTGCTGAACTACTACCTATCATCAGCATCTCCTGTTTTCCTGTGTTTCGTAGATGTGAGAAAAGCATTTGACAGAGTAAACTACCTGAAGCTATTCCTGAAGCTGCATAAAAGGGGCACACCCCTATATCTAATTGGCATTTTACATTGCTGGTTCTCCACACAGCAATTCTGTGTCAAATGGGGCAACGTATTATCGTACACCTTCGGCTCCCTAAACGGGCTTCGGCAAGGGGCATTCTCTCTCCATACCTGTTTAATACGTACACAGATGCCTTGAATGTCAAAATGAACTCACTCCCAATCGGATGCACTGCCAATGAAACAACTATAAACAACCTCTGTTACGCCGACGATATGGTTCTGATTTCCCCATCAGTGCATGGCCTCCAACGACTCATCGACACTTGCTGCCAATATGCAGAGGAATTTGATATAATCTACAACAAAACCAAGACCCAGTGAATGTCGCTGCTACCGAGATCGCTTAAGCATATTGCAGAACCACAAATTTTCCTCGGAAACCATCAGCTGGAATTTGTGCGCGAATTTCCGTATTTGGGTCACATTATTACCGACGACCTAAAAGATACGGCAGACATTGAACAGAGGCCTCGTAAACTATGTGCAACTGGCAACATGATTGCAAGGAGGTTTGCCTTCTGTCACCGAGACGTGAAACTGCTGCTCTTCCGCTCGTACTGCTACAGTATCTATGGGTGTTCCCTCTGGACGAACTATACCCGAGAGACCATGAGACGTATCCCTGTTGTGCACAATGACATTCTGAGACGCCTCACAAACACTCCACGCTACCAATCCGCCACACAGATGTTCTTAGAAAACCACCTGGACAATTTAAAAATCATTGTAAGGCGAACAATGTCCAGTCTGGTAACCTGAGTGAGAAACAGCGGCAACTCGCTCATACAAAGCATCCTAAGGAGTGAAGCAAGAAGAAGATCTAAATTGTGGGAAAGATGGGAAAATGAGGCCTTGTCCCCTAAAGGACTTAATCTCTGTATTAGCAAGATATCATCTGCAGATTTTGTCATTATTATATTTATTGCTGATATTTTATTTTTTCATTATTACTGTGATTACTATCAAGTTAAAGTTTTTTTTTCTACATTCAATTTATGTATTTAGCCCTCTGGACCTGACTACTGTAACCACCTAAGGTCTCTAGTTGAAATTTAAGTTATATAATCTGTGCACTAACTGTTATAACTCTCAATGCATTTTTTTTTCTCACCAATATTATTACTGTTATTACCAGTATTATGATTACTATCTTTTATGCTACCTCAGCTATTTTGTGGATAAGTGCCGATTACTCATTTTTCTTATCATGTTGACTCATATATCTAGATTGTGTATGTTACTGTGTATTTTGTATATTCATTGTATATGGCCCTGAACCGAAATAAAGGATATTATTATTATTATTATTATTATTATTATTATTATTACTATTATTATTATCATAATTACCTCTTAATGTTATTATTATCATTATTCAGTAATTTAACCATACCATTGGGGCAATTTAATTAGCGCTCATATAGCTATAGAAAGATTCAGGAAGTGGAAATAACTCCATTTCATCACCTATGATAGGATCATTTGGTGATATATAAGTAAGCTAGCATATGGCATACCTTTTAATGTGGTCAGTTTACATGGCTACTGCTTGAGAGAGAGAGAGAGAGAGAGAGAGAGAGAGAGAGAGAGAGAGAGAGAGAGAGAGAGAGAGAGAGAGAGAGAGAGAGAGAGAGAGAGAGATAAAAATAAAACCTACAAAATCAATGGATTTTACACTTTCAGGATAACTGACAGACAAACTTACCTTTAAAAATGAGCAGGATCCATACAACTCATGGAGATATGCAAAAATAACCCTTTCTGGTGAAGAGCAATCGGCAGGATTAGCTTTAGCAAGACGGCAAAGGCTTTCAAATGCAGCAGAAGTCTGTTCTTGAGTCACTGAAAATTAATGTGGATTATAGAATATATCCTGACCATATGTCAAAACAGAAAGTGGTAAATAACTGCAACTGCCACTCCTAGTTCTAAATGATCAATGTTGAAGTTGGTACTGGTACTACATACATCATTATACTAATCTGACACCACTGGGTTCTGAAGAGTGCTGGTTTAATGAAAATTTTGAAATAGTATACACATGAGGATTTATCTCTAAAGAATAGCTAACCACCTCATCATACCTTTAAAATATATATGAGCATATATACTCCTATGGTAGACTTCATGTACAGTTTCTGTGTAAGATTTACAAACTGTTTGGTGAAGATGTCATGCAGCCAACTGGGACTGAGGGAGGAGAGACAGGAACCCCTCAAGAAAACCAAAATGGTCACAGTAGGCAAAGGTTCAAAGGTTGATGATAAAATCAATTTTATTCAAATTTTGAAAAAGTATAACGATAGGTTTTTTATCATAAAAAAAGAAGTGATTCAAGCAAATCAAGTGTAAGTGAAAGAAACAGGCAAAATGCCAAAATGTAGTGAAAGAGAATAATCATCCTAGCCCACAAGGGAAGGGGACCTCCGTCTCCCACCCAATAACCCATCACCAACCCTTCCCTTTCCTCTCTATCGTTTCACTCAGCACACTGAACACTGGCTCAAGAGAGACTTGTCTTTTTTTATTATTACTGTAGTACTGCATTTGATTTTATATTTTATCATTATTTTAAATTTATTTTGAAATTCCATTTCATTTTTTAATGTGAATTGGTACTGCTTTTATGTTTTCTTTTTATATTTCTATTGTTACTGTATGTAGTATTGCATTTGATTGTTTTTATATTTTATCATTGTTAAATTTATTGTGAAATTCCCTTTTAATTTCATGATGTGAACTGTAACTGCTTTTACTAACAGTAATGTGTTTACTGACTCATTATCTTCTCTCCCCAACAATAAAAACTCTCCCACCTTATATCTCAAGTCAGCTGTGCATCACCACAAAGAGATATGATTTTGTTCATCTTTTATGCTTAATTTTATTGTGAAATACTTTATTATTTTTTTATTTATTTTATTGAATATGGTTATATTTAACTATATACTGTAAAGGAAAAAATATGTTAATACAGTTTTTATTGTAGGACACAGTAAGGCGCCGAGTACAGGTATAAACAAGACAATTGGTCAGGTAAAAGTGCAAGCATTTGTTCGACAAATTATACAAAATTTCTTCTAAAATTTCAGTAAATAACCAGAATGCTCCACTTAAGAATATTCTACAAACAAGGTACCCTGTATGTAAATATATGTGTGTCATATATATATATATATATATAATATATATATATATATATATATAATATATATATCTATATATATATATATATATATTATATATAATAATATATATATATATATATATATAACAGCTGTTGCTATTCCACTGCAGGACAAAGGCCTCAGACATGTCCTTCCACTCCCTTCTGTTTATGGTCTTTCTATGCCATTCTATACCAGCAAATTTTCTTAGCTTGTGAATCCATCTTCTTCTCTTCCTTCCCATGGTTGTTTACACTCTCTAGGGACCAAATCTGTTATTCTTTTCATCCACCTATTACCTGACATTCTCATTATATGTCCTATCCACACACATTTCTTCTTCTTACTTGTTGTTAGAATATCCTCTACTTTAGTTTGCTCTCATATCCATGTTATACTTTTTCTGTCTCTTAGAGTTATTCCCATCATTATTCTGTCCACAGCTCTTTGAGTTGTAACTTATGTTCTAAGGCTTAAGTAAGGCTCCAAGTTTCTGATGCATAAGTTAAAGGTTTTTTTGCCACGAAGGAAAAAATGAAAAAACAAGATAGCTGAGTACTTTCGGTCCTGTTCAGACCCTTTACTGAAGGCAAACTGATTTTACAGAGAACAACATAGTCAAAAGAAGGCTTAATATCCAAACTGACAATACAAGATTAGCAATAAGGGCGATTTTCACTCTTACAAAGGAGGAGCCGCCTGAGGGTAGCCACACCTTGAAGGATACACGCAGTAAACAAGTTATTCTTCCAGAAAACAGTACATTTGAAAAAAAACACGGGAGCATATACAATTTAATATGAATTTTTACACAAATTTTCCCCAAAAAATTATTATAATGAAAAGACGAAAGAAAATAAATATATATATATCGAACCAGAGAGAGAGAGAGAGAGAGAGAGAGAGAGAGAGAGAGAGAGAGAGAGAGAGAGAGAGAAAGAAATAATAACTATATACATGTGGGACTATTTTATTAGTTGTTCATTTATTTTAAGGTCTTTCATAAACATCTTACAAATATATGGGTCCAAATGGTACATTCCCAGACTAAGATTTAGGTTGTTTTTATTAGTGATTTGTATAATTGCCGATTCCAGTAAATTTCTTGAAATATAATCATTAGATCTAGCAATTACCGAGGTATCACCCCAAATCTCATTGTATTAAGTGGGGTGATACCTCGGTTTGCTAGATCTAATGATTATGTTTCAAGAAATTTACTGGAATCGGCAATTATACAAATCACTAATAAAAACAACCTAAATCTTAGTCTGGGAATGTACCATTTGGACCCATATATTTGTAAGATGTTTATGAAAGACCTTAACCCTTAAACGCCGAAGCGGTAAAAAAAAAAGGTCTCCCGTGTGCCGGAGACGTTTCAGAGTGAGCGTGGAAGCGGAAAAAATATTTTTTTCAAAAAATCACAGCGCGCTTAGTTTTCAAGATTAAGAGTTCATTTTTGGCTCCTTTTTTTGTCATTGCCTGAAGTTTAGTATGCAACCATCAGAAATGAAAAAAATTATCATTATCATATATAAATAATGCGATATATGATAGCGCAAAAACAAAATTTCATATATAATTGTATTCAAATCGCGCTGTGCGCAAAACGGTTAAAGGTAACAAGTTACTTTTTTTTCGTTGTAATTTACGCTAAATTGCAATCATTTTGGTATATAACACATTGTAAAACGATAAAAGCAACACAGAGAAAATATTATCACAAAATAATGCATGGATTCGTAACGCGCGGACGTAAACAAATATTTTTTTCAAAAATTCACCATAAATCTAAATATTGTCCTAGAGACTTCCAATTTCTTTCAAAATGAAGAAAAATGATTGAATATTACTATACTGTAAGAATATTAGCTTACAAATGCAGTTTTTGACCATATCTGACGAGTTAAAGTTGACCGAATGTCGAATTTTTTTATATATTTTTTTTTATATGCAATTATTTCGGAAATAAGAAAAGCTACAACTTTCAAATATTTTTTGTTTTATTCTACATGAAATTGCGCACATTTTCATATATAAAACTCTATGAAATGCCTAATATGAAATGGAGCAAATATTCCAAGAATGGGACTTACGCATTTCGGAGATTTATGGCGGGGAATCCGCGCGCGGAGGGAAGGGAAGTTTTTTTTAAAATTCACCATAAATTTAAATATTGTGCTAGAGACTTCGAATTTGTTTCACGATGAAGATAAATGACTGAATATTACTAGACTGTAAGAGTTTTATCTTACAATTGCGTTTTTCGACCATTTCGGTAGAGTCAAATTTGACCGAACGTGGGTTTTTTTCTATTTATCGTGATTTATATGCAAATATTTCAAAAATGAGAAAAGCTACAACCTTCAACTATTTTTGTTGTATTATACATGAAATTGCGCACATTTTCATATATAAAACTTTATGTAACGGCTAATTTAAAATGGTGCAAACATTACCACAATCGCACGTATGATTTTTTCGGAAGAGTTACCGCGCGGACGTAAAGAAAATGTTATTTTTTTCATAAATTCACCATAAATCGAAATATTGTTGCGAGACTTCCAATTTGTTGCAAAATGAAGGTAAATGCTTGAATATTACTAGAATATAAGCGTTTTAGCTTACAATTGCGTTTTTCGACCATTTCGGTAGAGTCAAAGTTGACCCGCAAGGTTGAAAATTTTGTCACTTATCATTTTTTATATGAAAATATTTCAAAATTGGTAAAAGTTACAACCATGGGTTGTTTTAGTTGTATTGTGCATGAAATTTCGCACATTTCATATATAAACTTTATGTAACGGCTAATTTAAAATGGTGCAAACATTACCACAATCGCATGTATGATTTTTTTTCGGAAGAGTTACCGCGCGGACGTAAGGAAAAAGTTTTTTCATAAATTCACCATAAATCGAAATATTGTGCTAGAGACTTCCAATTAGTTGCAAAATTATGGTAAATGATTGAATATTACTAAAACATAAGAGTTTTAGCTTACAATTGCGTTTTTCGACCATTTCGGTAGAGTCAAAGTTGACCGAAGGTTGAAATTTTGGTACTTATCGTTATTTATATGAAAATATCTCAAAACTGATAAAAGCTACAATCATGAGTATTTTTTTGTTGTAGTCTACATAAGAATGCGCACATTTTCATATATAATACTCCATGTAACGGCTAATTTAAAATGGTAAAAAAATTATGTCAAAGTGACGAAATAATTTCCGAGATGTGTCACAGATACTTTTTAGTGCGGCAAGAAAGAAATTCGCGCTTGCGCGCCTGCGTAACGATTGTAAACAAAATAACACCTTGATCCATGAACTCCCAGCATCCCCCAAGGCCCGTGATTCAAGAGTTTTCGGCTGGTAGGCCTAAAAGTATTTTTCCGCAAATTTTTAAAAAACTTTTGTATGTCGACGTAAAATACGTCCAGTCGGCACCCGAGAGACAAAAAATGTCGACATAAAATACGTTCAGTCGGCGTTTAAGGGTTAAAATAAATGAACAACTAATAAATTACTATGAGATTCAGGGCCTCTGTAACACGGTTTTTTCGCAATAACTTTTTATCTATGCATTTCATAAATTTAACGCTTATTCAGAATACATATTATATCAACACAAATTTTGAGTGTATTCTGCACAACGTAGGTTGAATAAATTTGGTACTTACAATGTAAAAGTGACCTTTTTTGAAGACGGGCCAACTTACTCAGAGAAAAGGTTTCGAACGCACTCGTTACGTAACTTATGACAGCATTTCTTCCCTCTTTCTCAATGGATGATTGGCTATACGTAACGAAGGCTAAACCTCTAGCAACAATGACATACAAATTTAAATACAAGCAAAGCAGTACACCTTTATGAACTCTGGAACCTCTCCACTGATAATTGTCATAATGAACAAACCAACAAAATATGTTAATAAATACAAAAACACTTCGATTATTAGTCTAACTCCCAAAATAAGTTTCCTAAGAAATTACAGTCTACTTTATAGGTCACAATCAGATTGACAAGATGTTGGAAATAGTTGGTAATTATCAAAAACATAGTAGACAAGCTTGATTTGATAACTGCTATATCCAATGTCAAGCAATTTTTATTTACTATTGGCTATCTACCTATTTACTGAAAAAAAATAGCCGGTACCGTATATTGGCTTTAAACCTTCACCAATAATTATCGTCAGAATGGTGACTTCATGAGGCTCCACCCACTTTCGCCTCGTTATAATTCAGGATAACACTGAAGGCTACCATGGGCATTGTTGGATTAGAAAATTTAACTTCTGGCTATAAAAACTAATTTCTCGAGTAGTTGTAAGAAGTGCTAAATGATCATCAAGGATCCCAGCAGTTGGCCTAAACGTTTAATTCATGTATACTACTTCTATACTGTTGCGGCACTACTGCTACAGTAGTATTACTACGCTAGCACTGATACCCCACCCACATCTATGTATCGTTCCGCCATTCATAAAGTCTTTGGGTTTCAGAGCCGATGGAATTTCTATCTGGTGGCTGGGCGGGGCAACATTTAGTCAAAAGGTGTTTGTTTACCTTGCTTACGTAATGAATGTTTTTCGACTCTTGGCTCGTAATCATTGGCCATGGCGTCGGCTAGATCATTTTTACTCTATAAAAATTAAAACTATCGGGTTTAGGTTATTGATAATGCTGACAAAATTTGTGTGTGGTTGTAAAATATACATATGTCAACTTTCAGCTACATCCGATGCTTTGACAAGGAGCAGAGTCCAAAAAACCGTGTTACAGAGACCCTGAATCTCATAGTAGTCCCACATGTATATAGTTATTATTCTCTCTCTCTCTCTCTCTCTCTCTCTCTCTCTCTCTCTCTCTGGTTCGATATTCTCTCTCCCTCTTTCTCTTACTCTATATATATATATATTTATATTTTCTTTCGTCTTTTCATTAATAATAATTTTTTGGGGAAAATTTGTGTAAAATTCATGATATTAAATTGTATATGCTCCCGTGTTTTTTCAAAATGTACTGTTTTCTGGAAGAATAACTTGTTTACTGCGAGTATCCTTCAAGGTGTGGCTACCCTCAGGCAGCTCCTCCTTTCTGTAGAGTGAAAATTGCCCTTATTGCTAATCTTGTAGTGTCAGTTTGTATATTAAGCCTTCTTTTGACTATGTTGTTCTCTGTAAAATCAGTTTGCCTTCAGTAAAGGGTCCGAACAGGACCGAAAGTACTCGGCTATCTCGCTTTTTCATTTTTTCCTTCGTGGCAAAAAACCTTTTATATATATACATACATATATACATACACACACACACACACACACACACACACATTTATATATATATATATATATATATATATATATATATATATATATATATATATATATATATATATATAACTATATAGTATATATATAGTTACAGATATCTGACTGGAACATATACCCTCATTATTTGCAAAAAATTCGCCTATTCTCAGTATTTTTCTATGAGAATATCCACCAATTCCTGGTTTTATATCAATTTCATCATAAAATGTGCTTCCTGTCATAAACCTTTAAAAAAAACCAGGTGTAATAATGTTTAGTGGTTTTAATGAGTTTTATTTTAACAAACAAAATGGGCAGTTTTAAGCAGTTTTATAGTGGTTTCAACTATTTGCCGTGGGGGGGGGGGGGGGGGGGGGGGGGGGGGGGGGGGGGGGGGGGGGGGGGGGGGAGGGGGGGGGGGGGGGGGGGGGGGGGGGGGGGGGGGGGGGGGGGGGGGGGGTCTGGCACCTATCCCCAGTGAATACAGGGGAACACTGCATATACAGTGGGCCCTGTATTCACATTCTCCGGATTCGCAGACTCACAGATTCGCGGATTTCTCTCTGGACCATATCTACCCATCATTTGTGGGAAATTTGCCTATTCGCGGGGTTTATCAATGAAAATAATCACTAATTAGTGTATTTTGAAGTTATTTTCATGACTAATACATGAATAAATTGTCTTGGAAAATTTGTCATTTTGTGCTGCATTTTGGACAGGCCACATTAATGCACTGACTTTGTTCTTTATGTGCTTTGTACTGTTTGTCATGTTTTTTCTTAGATATAATTTTAATAAATTTCAATAAATTTTTCCCAGCACACTATTTATAGAGCTTGTTCACAGCTATTCATATACTCAATGATGAAACAGCAGAGAGAAATCAGCTTACAAAAGATAAAACAGTATACAATCTTCTGGTGTAAATTTTTTACTTTTGAAAGAAAAACCTTTTCTTATTCGGGACTCCTATCATAAGTAACAAAAGTATATGCACTCCACAAATGAACAACACCTCTACAAATAACTCTTAAAAGAGAAGTTAATTATCTACAATAACAACTTTTATTGAAATAAATAGGGTTTACTGACTATTTAAGAGAGCCAGCAGGTGAATAGACATAGCCAACCAGAATAAAGTGCAGCAGGATAGCATAGTGACCCAGGAAATTTTACATTATGGTGGACCACAAAATTCTGCACCAGTGCCAAATTAGTGAAGGAGCTGGATTATGTACAGGTACATTGTATTTGCATTAGTGAATCCAGTGCTTGAAATTGGATTGTGAATAAGAATTACCCAATATTTCTCTAATTTAATTTCTTTATATGTAACTAGTCTATAACATTTCCTTAAGGATAATTTTCTATTTGCTGATCTGGCTATTTCTGAATGCTCAAGAATCTTTACCAAACTTTCACATTAAATATAAATTTTGTTTTCCTAAATAGAAATTCAGAAAAAACAATGCTAACAAGAAACAGAAAACTCATCCAATAGTATTTAAATAATTTTTCTTTTTAAATGCACTCAAAATTTATCCAAGAAGCACTGAATAGGACTACAGATATCTTTCAAGTCTTTAGCCTTTAGGAAGCACTGTAAAATATCACACAGTAAATAATGTACTCACTAACCTAATAGACAACAGTGATATTTACGAAGAACACCAACAACATGAAGCAATAGCGTTGGACAATACCAGCCAGCCAAACAGCCACGTTCTACTAATTGTGCCTCTATTTCACTTATTTCTTTGATGATCTGAAAATAAATAACAAAATGCATATAAATATTCATATTTCTTAATGCAGATTAGGGTATCTTTTGAGTAGGATAAATGCTTTCCAGTGGACTATAAAAAGAGCCAAACAAAAACATGACGGAATTGACCGCTAAAATGCCTGTCATGCATGAGATGAACATAATATTGTACAACAGAAAATATATATTTCATGGTCGAAAAATAATTAATTACAAGCATCACATCTTATTACATAAAATAATGTTCATATCTTATAACAAAAAATAAGTTTTGTACATATACAAAAACATTTCTCTATAAATCATTGATAATAAATGTCCTTATACAGACTGTTTCTTTGTCATACCAACTTGACAATTTTGAACAATGAAAGAGCCCTTCTGAGCATATTCCTTAAAATAATAGAATTGTAATAGATGTCAGAAGTCCCATACACATGACACTCACCAAGCACATAAGGTGTTACTGTAGATACTCCAGAAAACATACAAAATTTCTAAAAATACTTTGCAGTTTTCCTAGGTACACAAACCAAAGCCTTTCAAGTTGAGAATAACTTTCAAGTATAACTTAATGAATGTGCTAACAATGTTAGACGTATGGTAGCACTAGTGAGATAGCAAGGGTTCGAAAAAAGTGCCTTGCATGTAAGATGCCAATTGATCTTTTATATCAAAGACTAAGTGTGGTGGTAGAGGTAGGATATACATTAAAGGGCTTTGTTTTTTATATCTACAAAAATCAAAATTAATAAAGAAAAATTTGGTATTTATGCCTACATGGATACAAACCAATGCAATGTAAGTGAAGATTTACTTTTCAGAAGTAGCCAAAAAATACATTCAACCTGGAAGAAAATATTCTTGGAACAGCACCTGTAGTGATGTATATACATTACTAATGACAGGTGGCAATGTCTGGAGAAAAAACTGATTGCATACTCTGATGATTCTACTTATCTAGCCGTTATTCCAACTTCGTGCCTTAGGACTGTGGTTACGGAAGCTCCGATTGAAAGTCTTGCACGTATTCATAAGTGGAATAGCTTTGAGGCATGAAGCTTAACCCATCAAAAAATGCTAGTAAACTCAAACACTTTTGTCTTTCCATCTTGATTTACATTTAAGTGAATGTCAGTTTAAAAAATCTTTTATGTAATTTAATGATACTGCCTTTTAATATGCATACTTTATGTAATACAGTTTCATCGGTTTCTAAAAAAACTGGTATCTTGTGGAAATATTTTCGAATGTTTTATGATGATGCTGTTATTTCTAACTGTTTTAACTCTTTTTTTTCTTCTTCCTTGTTGAAGTACTGTCTGAATATTTTCTTAGCCAATATGCTACAATCATGCAATCTACCCACCTGTTCACGTTCCTCGGTTCTAGTATAATCCAGCTCATCACTTTAAACAACTATACAACCAGACTTACAACCCATAAATTTTGACAAAAGAGAGCTCTCTTAACTACCACCACAACAATAAGCCTCGCTATTTCATCTCA
Source organism: Macrobrachium nipponense (assembly GCF_015104395.2). Taxonomy (NCBI): domain Eukaryota; kingdom Metazoa; phylum Arthropoda; class Malacostraca; order Decapoda; family Palaemonidae; genus Macrobrachium; species Macrobrachium nipponense. The sequence goes on along the minus strand of NC_061109.1, from coordinate 100,153,354 downwards.
CAGTCTTTATTTACATTTTCCCTTCCCACACTGTCATCACCTTGTGGTCTATGACGTCACAATACAACACAACAGAACTTCAATACATTATTAAGACATCCTATAAATAGAAATATATGTTTCTTATACAGTAGACCCCAGACCTCGATCATATTAGAACTATTAAATAATCAGATTTCAACGGAATACTTTGAGTACGTGTTGCATCTGAGCTCAACCAAAATCGGAAACCGACCCAAGGAATCCTATGATTTTTGTAAACAAAAGTGGTTCAGTCAGTTGCTGCTAACAGGCATTATCATGCTCATTTGGTGATGAAAATGGTAAGATCCACAACTGAACTTAAGATTATTGAAAATATATAGTGTAAGAGGGATTCTATGACAACTTTAAAATCCTGTAATATTTTTAATGATAGGCTTACCCTTGAAGTGTCGATAGTTGTATCAATAGTTGGCTACAGTCACAACTATGGACAAACTATCGACACTGCTGTAAACTAAAAATTTGTAACCTAATAATGGTAAAAAACATAGGTTATTCTAGTGAATCGCTAGTGATACAACTTTTGATACTGTAAACAAAACAACTAATTACAGCAATTACCGTAATTACCATAATTAGACGTTAGGACGAGTGAGTTCTCACTTTTTTACCGGAGTAGGATCTTCATCCATAACTCTAAAAACCAAAAAGGTCTATAAGCCTAAACATATATATGCTTTCTGGAGAAAATGATAATTTGAAAAAGTTAAGCATATTTTAAAGAATATAAGCAATGTCATCGTATGATATTTGCATTCGATATTGTTTACATTCTCAAAATCTCGGCTGATTGAACTATCGATACCTTCATTGCCATTGCACTTGGCTGGCAAAAGAAATGTAATTTAGATACTTTCTTGTAAATTAACAAAGTTGGGTTTAAAAGTTGCACAATAATTTGATTGTATAAGCATTAAGTGTGATTTTGCTAGTTTTGAACATCTATTTTGCCTGAGCCTTTTTTTTTTAATAGTGACGGCAAATGACGGCAAATGATGTCAGCAATCGGCCGTTTCTCTAATTGTTGCTTATGTCTGTACTACAGGTTTACAATTGTTACATCCGTAATTTAAAAATGACAATTTGTCGAAAATTGCATTTTTCCTAACTATACAAACCTGAGGTCCTTTAACAATAGGAAGGTAACTAGCGGCAGCTGGGACGGTCGTAAGCTTCGAACAAGGGGAGAACGGTAGTTAACTGCTTGTCCGATTCGTGCGCGCGCCCGCGCGCTGCCGAGAGGTGAAGAATCACTTTTGGTGCTTTAGGCCCATGCAAAAAGTTGGCAGAGTGAGGGGTGGCATGAGGTGGGACTATATGTAAAGGACCTCAGGTTTGTATAGTTAGGAAAAAATGCAATTTTCGACAAATTGTCATTTGTTTCCGATACGTAATACAAACCCTCGGTCCTTTAACAATAGGAAGACTCACTTCTTGGTGGGAGGAATCTGAGTCTTTTTGGTGAACAGACTGGTGTTCGTCCAACCCTGGAGTGCCTCCCTGGTCGTAAGAGCAAGGAGGGATCCAAACCTCTGTCCGATTGATCGGGGTGTGCACCGCAGGATCAATGGTCAGACCTCTGGGCCAAGTACTAAGAGAGAGGCAAGCGTATCTCTTCGTACCAGCAAGCAAGAACTTGTTCCTGTTTGCAAGAGACAATCATAAAATGATGGGTTTGTCTCAATTTGGCATCCACTTCCTCCCCCTTGTTGGAGGAAGTGGTGGATATTTACTCCTATCCCTACTGAAAGGGATAGGATGGTGCTCTATTGAGTAGCTCACCTGCATCTCGTCCTTACCCAGCAGGGTGACGACCGTGTCCCCTCTACCCAAAGGTAGAGGGAAAGAAAAAAGATGGGAAGAGGAGCCAGTCACACTCTCATTCCTCATCCATTCTTACGGTCACACCAGACTCGATGCTGTTCAGCCTGCGAGGGTCTGGGTTAACTACACAACGTGTTGAGCAACCACCACGGTTTCCCAAGGAAAAAGATCCAAGGAACTGTGGGCAATATCCTGAAGGTAGAAGGAGGTGCATGCGGTACCGGTTGGACCAGGCGCCTGCCTTCATTACCTGCGCCACGGAGAAGGTTCTTGCGGAACGCGAGAGAATGATGAAGAGGCGTCCACACTCATCCTGGGTGTCGAGTTTCTTCAGACAGCTCCGTCGCACCTTCACAGGACAAAGCAGCATAGCCTTCGTATCGGAGGCGGTGACGTCCATTAGGGAGGGTATTGTGAAGGACTCGAACCAATCGTCAGTTACCGAAGGGTTCTGAGTCTTCGCTACGAAGATCGGTACGAAATCGAGCGTCACAAATCCCCATCCCTTTGTGCTTGACTTCTCAAGAGAAGTCATGCAGTTACCTAAGACGAAAAGAAGGAATAGTCGTATGACCTATCCCTCTTCTCGACTTTGGTTATGTACAGTACTCATACTGACAAGCTATTAAGACGAAGTAATGATTGCTCTGGAACAACCGAACTAAGTCCACAGCATAGTTCGTAACTGACTCGGGCGCTCTGACAGCTGCCGACTGACTGGTTCGGAATCAGTAGAGGCAAGTTGTCCAAGCATCCGGGTAAGTCACGTGACCTTCGCCCTTTAAAGAGTTATGCTGAGAGACCAAACAAATAAAATATTTGTTAGTCACCGATGCCGGACGGCGCGGCGATGATTCTCTTAATGCATAAGCTCAAAAGGCGAAAGTCAATTGCCTTCAAAAAGACGAGGTCCCTGATGGCAAGAAAACTCTCATAGACGTTGAATCTCAGCTTAAGGAGAACAACACTATGTGACGTTGAAGACGAAGGTAGGCAATGAATGCAACCTACGTCTCCAGCTGAATCGAGAGAAGGAATCTCAAGATTCTAAACCTGTGCTTACAAATGACTGAAAACGCTAACCGCCATTTCATTGCTGCCGTTGTGCAATGAAAGCGGGGCGTTCTTCAGTAATGAAACACAGGGGAGAGCCGCTTGAAGAACTGCTTCTCATGGGCTGAACGTTTGGAAGTAGAGCTGGCAGGTGTGGGAGTAGGCGATGTCTTTCAATACATCTGCTAATCCTGGGTGAACAATGAACAATTGTACACCTCCGAATACAAGATATTTTGAGGACAAACTCAGATTCCGCAAAAATCATTCGCATTATCGGGATACGATGCAGCAAGAGACTATTACAGAATTCTGTTACCGTGCGGTAAACAGAAAGATGAGAGTCGAATAGATATCTCTGTTTAAAATTCTCGCAATACCGAAGACGATGAATACTAGCGTTTCTCAGCAGTAGATGGTCATTCATGTATGCGAGAATCCCCGTTAATCAGAGACTTAAGTCCGTGATTGTTGGGCAGAGATACGGTTGTTATTCATCAAAGCAGGTGAGAAAGACATAACAACCGTCTATCTCAAAGCGGCAGGTGATACTGAAATGCCGCGGGCAATTCAATACGCAGTAGCTGTCGCTGACTCGTCATCCTGAGTTGCCAAGTAATCCTTTCCACGAAGGAATGCGTTCGGCTAGAAACCACCGAGCATAAAAGATATGCTCGAGCAATTATATTTAAGCGAAACGAATTTCGGTAAATATAAAAGCTTAAATGGTGTTGTTGTGACAACACCATAAGTATATAAAATTGAAACTGGAAACTCCTGGGAGGTTGCAGGCAACCCGGGTTTGCAGTTCAATTAGAATACTTTTCGTCTAAGTCGCAATCCGTAGAATAACCAGGATATGCGCCTACCCCTCGGACCATTCAACTGCTTAGCAGAATCATGTCGCGAGGTTAATATACGTAGTATGTTTGTAGGATTCTGAACAACGATCTCCATCCTAAATTCTTTTCCTTCAAGAAAACAAAATAAGGATGGAGATCGACCACCTTCGTTCTCTATTAAAGAGTGAAGTGGAGAAGTCTTCCTCGAGGAAAGCGTTCAATGGTGAACAGAATACTAAGACGATAGTTCCAGCCAAACTGGATATTCCCGTCCGTTCTTCTCTATTCCAGGTTGGTCGCCTACTGTGAGATAGTCTTCTTTCAGACAGCAGTCTTCTTCCTAATGCTAGAAATTCCAGGAATTCGAGCATAGGCGAGGTTCCCGATTATCGTGTACATATCGGGGATTCTCTCTCGCTCACTTTGGACCGTGGTCTCGCCTAAGTGTTTGGAGATCGTAAGAAACTCTAACACTCTGAATGCGCTAGAAATTCCGTAGAATTCTAAGCAGTCTGCGAAAACCCCCACCGAATTCGTCAAACGATATCGGCTGGTGGTCCTCTCGATTCCCGTAGAAATCGAGAATGGGGCAGGATCCCTCCTCAACGACCGGGGCTTACGTCAGGGTAGGACCCGAAGGTCCCCCCTGGTAGCGCAGTCCCAACTGGGATCCTACAGAGAAATCTCTGTAGGATCCTTCCCTTTCCCTCGTAGCCGTAAGGAGAGAGGGAATGGGGGAGGAATTGGATACTCGCACGCCTTCCCAGTGGAACTAGCAGTTGGAGAAGAGTAGGAGCAGCCATCGCCTTGGCGGCGATGGCCTCTCAGAGTCTGGGAAAACGTATCGTCAGGAGAAAACGTTTTCCCCGAGGAGGGTTACGAACTCTCACTGTAGGTAAGGGTCTGCCGCCACTGTGAACGTCGTCTGGGTGGGGCTGATCGACACCTGACAGGAGAGAGCCGATACCGTCCTCCGACTCATTCCAGTCCTCGTCGAGGTCGAAACCTCTCAGGAGGACGAAGGAGTATTTAAATACGGTGTCCGAAGACACGTAGAAACGCCGCTGTGCAGTCAGTAGAGGAGGTGGAAGTAGCTTGATCGAATCCGGCCAGAACTGAAGAGAGCCTTCTTGTCCGGAGACGAGAGACTCTGGTTCAAGACAGAATCGGCAAGCTCCGATCGCGGCATACCCACGTCGGTTTGGTTCCCTCTCGGGCCCCAAAACGACTCGAGCAGAGACATGGGCTCTGCTGGTGGGAGTGGCGATCCTTCCCCCCCCGGTCGTTGTGCTGACGAATCAGTGCAATAACCTGGGTAAAGTTACTCTGAATCTCGGAAGTTACAGCGTCTTGAGGAGTAGGACCGTCCAGTCCCTCCAACAAGAGCAGCTCCCAGGACCCTCCTCCTTCAGAAGAAAGGACCAGCAAACAGATCCCTGAACGGTTTGCCTCCAATCAACTTGCGCGTACGCCTGGTTGGTCCTAACGACCGAACCTGGCACGTGCGGCGTCGGTACCGGGATCGTGAGCGGCGCATCTCTTCACCGATCACTCCTATATACCTCGCTCTTCCTGGCGTATGGCTGAGGAAGTTGAAGGTATCGGAGAGACAGAACTGACGCCTACCAAAACAACCCCCAACCCCCTCTCCCCCTGACCGGGTCGCCTCCAATCACTTTGCGCGTACGTCCTGGTTTGGTCCTAAGACCATAACGTGGCAACCGTGCGGCGTCGTGACGGGGATCGTGAGCGGTCAACACCTCTCACGATCACTCCTAGCTGACCTCGCTCTTCCCGGTGTAAGCCCGAGGTCAAGTTGAAGGTAGTGGAAAAAGAGGACCAGACCTGACGCGACCCCTCCCCCCCCCGCGAGTCGCTGGCAGGACCAGCGTACCGTTGGGGGGCTGCAGCCGATCACCAACCCGCGGTGGGGGGATCGATCTGCAGGCCTGGCCCGGTTGGCCGCTTCACCTGTGGCGTAGCGGCTCGACTGAGCACGTCGACACCCCAGGTCCCGTGCGTCATAACGAGCTGCTGCTGGTCACCGTATCCGCCCGGATCCCTGTGGGAGCGGCGGGTCCAGGTTACCTTGCAGAGCTCTGTCGTTTCGCCAGTGAGACCGGTTGAGTCGTCCTCGTCGGCACCCGTCAAACCGAGGCTGGTATCCATCGGTCGAAGGGGGACCTGGTGGGAACCTCTTCCCAGCCATGCAACCCGTGGCCGGTCAGAGACCGTCACGTCCCCTCAGGGTACCGGCTGGTCGTTCTGCGAGAGTCGGCCTGCTGGCCTGGCGAGAGTCACCTGAGCGGCTTCTCGACCAGTCCTTCTGCTCCGTGCCTCGGTCATGACGCTGAGCGAACTCCAGGCCGTCTTTAACTTTGGCTGCACGGGTCCACCCCGAAGGAGGAAATCGTACACGTCGGAACTTCTCGCGGCACGAGAACCCGAGCCGGTACCTGGCTTAGCAGCAGAGCTGCCAAGACCAGGCGAGGGTGTACCCGCGGTAGCCAGCACACTCCCTTGGTCCCCGTCTTCTTCTTCTTTCTCCAGAAGGGGAAGTACGGGCCCCGTTCCCGAAGGAACAGGGGACCACCGCCAGAAATACCCTCCCCCCGTCACAACCGGAATGTGACCGAGCCCTATTTTCGAAGTTCCCTTGAAGGAGTCTTCTTATGGGGGAATAACAAAACCAAACCCCCAAACCCGGTTACCAAAGCTGGTCGCTGCGAGAGCGGCTTGCTGTGCCTGGCGAGGAGTTTCACCTGAGCGGTTCTCGCCAGCCTTCTGCTCCGTGCCGTGGTCTTGGCGCCGAGCGAACTCTGGCGCCGAAACAACTTTGGCTGGCACGGTCTCTCCCGAGGGAGAGCGTACACTCTGGGATCTCCCGCGAACGAGAGACTCCGAGCCGGAACCTGGCGTAAGCGGCATCACCGCTTAGCAACCATGGCGAGGACGTACCCAGAGCTAACCGATACTCCCTCTGGTCCCCGTCTAGTTCTCTTCCTTAACGGAAGGGGGAGCCCACAGGGCCCCGCTCCCGAAGGCGGCAGATGGGACCCAGCAGAAAGGAACCCCCCGTCCCACCGAGGTGGGACGGGCCCTTAGAAGTTTCCCGAAGAAGGAGCTTCTTAGGTGGGGGGGAGGCAGCCCTTCTTCTTCTTCGGCTTATGGGCCTTAGAAGTCGAAGGGGAAGAGGCAGCTAACATGACGAAGGACGAAGATGAACACCTTCCTCTTTCTTTCGTCCCCCCAACAAAAAGCTCATGCCAGGACCAGTCGTCACTGGTCCTCCATTCCAGGCCGGAGTCGGGCCTATTGCCGAAGCAAACCCTGGCCCGACTGGGGGGGGGCAACCCTGTCCGGAAAGGACCTGGGACTTGGGGAAGACACACCATGGCAGGACCAGCATGGACCATGGCGACGGATGGAACCAGGAGTCGACAGGAACCATGCAACCAGCTCAGGAGCGGCAGGAACAGCGGCAGCGGTTAAACACAGAAAGGGACAGCCAAGCCAGTAGCGGGAACCAACCCATCAGCGACAGGTACGGCAGGTCCCAAGCCATCGCCTCTGTAAGAATCATCGGGCAGCCAGCGTGGTACTTGGCGGTCCGGTCCAGGGTCGAGCTTCCGCTGGAACAGCGGAAGTCTGGGGGGGGGCCCCAAAAAAAAAGGGCTCTAACACGAAGAAAAACCAGGCGGTCGGCGGCATAAACCCCTCCTCGGTACGGCGGCGACCGGCCCTAGAAAGCGGCCAGACGGTCGTCACCGACACAGCATGGGGATAGTGTAGAACTCCAGCAGGGGGGGAAGCAGCCATAAGTGGCCGTGAAGGTTTTAGTATGGTAGACCCACTCCAAAGGTTCAGACAACCGCCCCGAACCTCGCCTAGACTCTGCAGCAGATCGTGGATGCTACGGCACGCCCTGCAGCCGCAGTGGTCCATACCTGTCCAATGTCCGTTCACCCACTGGCCTGTAGCACCTGCGTAGCCACAAGACAGATTAGTAAGAAGGGGGTTCCCTTCCCACACCACCGGGGGGTGGGGGGGGAGACCATGCCCCACCCCACCCCGAACGGAAGGAAGACTCCCAAACCCAAAAACAAAATACAGAGGGGAAGCTGACGCGGGGGGGCGAAAGGAAAGAAACGAAGAATCGGATACCAAGGGAGTCGCGGGAGAGCCTTTCCGACGACTTCCTGGCAGAAACCTTTCGCTTCCCCTACCCCCCGCACAGCAGTGGGGGGGGGGGGAAAAGTAATATGAAAATGAAACAGAAATACTGTCAACTTGGCGATTCACTTCATAGAACTTAAAGAGGGAAAAATCAATTCCCCGGTAAGAGCGGAACTTGATCCATAATAATATGATGCTATCATAAATATATATGAAAATGAACAATACTGCACTTGCTATTTTCACTTTCACAGGCAATCAATTCGTAAGGATTAATTCCCGGGTAAGAGCCGGAAATTTTGATCCAAAATTAAATTTGATGCAATTAATAAATGAAAATGAAAAAGAAAAACTGCATATTGCGAATCCACTTTCATTGCATTCTATTCATTACAAAATAAGAGGCTCTTGCCGAGCGCCAATCAAGCTCTCGGGCAACGAACGCACAGGGCAAAAAATATAATGAAAAATGACAATTTGTCCGAAAATTGCATTTTTCCTAACTATACAAACCTGAGGTCCTTTAACAATAAAGGAAGTAGCTAGCTGGCAGCTGGGAACGGTCGGTAAGCTTCGAACCAAGGGGAGAACGGTAGTTTAACTGCTTGTCCGATCGTCGCGCGCCCGCGCGACCTGGGTAGGTAAACAAAAAATCACTTTTGCTTTGGGCCCATGCAAAATACGCAGAAGTGAGGGGTGGTCATGAGGAGGGACTATATGTAAAGGAAAGGGGCCCTCAGGGTTTGTAATAGTTAGGAAAATGACCATTGTTTATGATACAATTAAAGCTTTTCATACATACTTACCTGGCAAGATATAGACATAGCTATAGAACTCCGTCGTTCCGACAGAGAATTTTCCAATTTCGCGGCAACTCGCTACAGGTAGGGTCAGGTGGGATCTTACCGCCCTGGCTCTGGGTGGCAGGGCTAGGAACTATTTCCCGTTTTCTAATCATAATCTCTCTTCCACCTGTCTCCTGCGGGGAGGCTGGGGTGGGTTCTTCAATTGATATAATATCTGCCAGGTAAGTATGTCATGAAACTTTAAATTTTTGTATCATAACAATGTCATTTTCATAACATTCAACTTACCTGTCAGATATATACCATGAGCTGATTGACACCCTTTGGTTGGAGGGTCAAGAAGAACAGCTCAACTAACTTGACTAGACAGGTGAAAGCAACATATGTTTTGTAGGTGTAAATAAACCCTTAGTTCCTACTTCTTAGATGGAAGACTTCGTGGCTACCGCCTAGGAGTCTGCTTCATCTCCAGAGAAACCTTAGCGAGAATATGATTCTGTTGGCCAAGAATTCTTGTGGATCGTGTCGATGGGGTTCTCCTATTCCACTTACTCGACAGAATCCTAAATGGCGTTTGTCAATGGGACACATTCCGCTTATTAATGACAACACGCACGAATTTAAGGAGCACACCAACCAATCCCGATCACCCCTATCCTAACCCGTGTTAGTTTCTAAGATTTGCCTAAGAGTTATCCCCAAACTCTTTGCAAACAACCCACAACCTCACGAAAAATCATAACATACAAAAATAACAATTTTTCTTTTTTTACCCCTCTAATAGTCCAGATGTCACCTCGATTTTTCAAATAGAGAGAAGTGAAGGCCGCCTGTGCGACAACTGACACTCCATCAACCGACAAAACCCGAGAACACATCCGACAAGAGTGGTTTACGTACCTATAATTTAAGGATTGGTGTCTTTCATCCGTTTACCCAGAACCGTCTGTGCTGACACCTGAAACGGACCTAACGAAAAGCATTTATCAGAACGTAACCTCGTACGTGGCTTTTTAAATAATGGTATGCAAAACACAGAGTTGCCATCTCCAATAAAGTTGTATCCAAAATGTTCTTTAGTGACAATATTTTCTTTGGAACTGCCACCTGAGGTTGCGATTGGGGACTCCTAACTTCGTGGGGCTCCCACCACTCTTTAGGAGATTAAACGAATCATCTGGAACACTTCTTATGAGCTTCTGTGAGAAACACTTCTCACAAAAGAAGGCTAATGCGTTTCTTAGTACCATTGCTCTCCTTGGGGTCTTTCACTGAGGCACCCCAAAGACTTTTCTGCGGAACCCCCCAACTGGCTTCTTTCCTGTCCAGAATCAAATTTTAGAGGCTCTAACTGGGCACAGGGATCTTGTTTCTGCCTCTCTGCCACCCCCCAAGCTATGAAAGTCCTTTTAACTTCGAAGCTCCTGGGCCCAGGGATTCGAAGGGTTTTCCCATTTTTGGCCAGAAAAAGGGACCTGAAATGAACAAATTGCTGAGTCTCCTTTGAAGCCAACTCTTGATTCAAGGGCGTGCCACTCACTGAATTCCTGTTTTTGCCGTTTGCAAGAGACATCAGAGAAACCAAACACTTTCTCGTTGGATATTAACTGGAACGAGAAGCAGTGGTGAAGTGGTTTTCGAATTCCTCTGATGAAAGAAATTTAAGAACCACATCTAAGTTCCAGCTTGGAACCTTTAGGTTCGCGTGATTTAGATGTTTTCGAATGAAACGAATGAGGTCGTTGCAAAACTCCTTGGTCCATTTTCGTTAGATCTAATCCTCTGTTTCTAACAAAGACTGCTGAGAGGCAATCCTCCTGTTACCCCTTAATAAGTTTGGTACCGGAGAGATGTCGACTTTTGTTTTTCTAGAAACAGACTGAAGGAAATTCTGCAATTTTCTGGTCACAGGGTAGGTCTGGAAGAGGACAGCTTCTTCGACCCAAAACCAAAAAAAAATACAACCCAGTTTTCTTGAAACTTCCCACCCCCTTCGATTGGTACACCTCCGTCCTCGTAGATGATCTGCGGGTCTCTAGCAATTTGCATTGTTTGCTGCCTTGGCGAGAAAACCCTCTCGGCTCTGATCGGAGTCTTTCGATAGTCCGAAAAGGCAGTCAGAGCAAGAGCGGGTAGAACTTTTGATGGTACCGGCCTCTCGAAGTGGGGTTTGTTTGAGCAGTATCTATTCGGTTTTGGAAGGAAAGATCTGGGGACGTCCCACTGTCGCCCATTCCATCACCTCTGTGAACCAGATTTGAGGCTGGCCAATACGGAGTTCGATCAGAAGTCATCCTTGGTTCCTTCGATGCCCACGAAGTTTTCTGACTAATTCCCACCCCCAGAATCTTGAACGGGGGAAAAGCGATAAACGTCTATTCCTGAACCAAGATCCAGGAGAAAGGCGTTCTGTTTTGCATCAAGCATCGGGGATCCTCCACCAGGGCAAAACTGTAACTGAGCTATCCTTTTGGAGAGGAATGTGGCGAAAAGATCTATTTTGAGGCTTCCCCCAAATGGCGCCACAGGCCTATGACTGAACTTCTGAGTGGAGTGTCCATTCTGTGGGTAAGGACCTGGGGGAATTCTCCTTGCTCAAGTCTGTCCGCCTCTCACCATTCCTCTCCCCTTGAACAACCTTGTTTAGAAGAATTAACCTTCCTTTGGTTTCGCCCAAATCAGTAGATCCCGTGCCAGCTCCGTACAGAGCAAAAGAGTTGCGTCCCTCCTTGCTTCCGTTGGACATAGAAGCCAGAGCTGTCGTATTGTCCGAATTTATCTGCACGACTTTGCCTCTTGACTAAGTGTTTCGAAGCTCTTTAGCGCCAGGTGACTTGCTAAGAGCTCTTTGCAATTTATGTTGCCATGACAACCTGTTTCTGCCGACCAGAAGGTTGCCTGACACTTCTCTGGGTCGCCCAATGTTGCACCCCAGCCCCGCCTCCGAGGCGGCTTGAAAACAATGTCAGGCTTGGTTGTTTCCGTACTTGCAGGGACTACCTTTGTTTTCCTTTTAGTTTTTCCGGAAGGGCAAAACCAACCACTTCAAATGGTGTTTTTATTTTCTTCCGAGATTTGAAAACGTATCCTATAGCTGGAACCTGTCTTCCAACTCCAACTTCTTCTTAGGTAAGAACTGAAGCCTGGTCGAAGATGGTAATCTCCCGTAGGAAGGAAAAGAACTGTTTCGAGCGAGGATAAGGGTTTTTCCCAGAAGGCCTCAGCCATTCCCTCGCCCGAAGTGCGCTCTTTCCCTATGACAAAAGTTCGATACTGTTGGGCACAGCCTTTCTTTAGTCCTCTCTTTGCGATGGAAAAGCTCGAAAACCCCCGAGAAATCCATCTGAATCCCCGAATTAAACCACGTTCTGGCTGGGGATCATCTGAAGACTTCTCGGAGGTTCACGATCAGTTCCCAAACAGGCTTTGTCCAACTCCGAGTGTTATTTTAACAGGTCCTCCAAACACTGCTTTTTGAGACCTGGATCTGTATGAGGCCAGTCGTCCAGGTACATTGAGACATTTATACCCTTGTTTCAAGTGTAGGTGTCTCGTCTACATTTTTCATCACGTCTGTGAAGACTTGAGGAGCCGTGGACAGGCCGAAACACAGGGCCCTTGCAACTGATAATTTCTGCCTTCGAAACATAAATCGAAGGTACTTCCTCGACGAATGGTGGATCGGGATGTGGGAAGTATGCGTCCTGGAAGGTCTATGGGACAACCATCCAATCCCTTCCGCCGTAGTGCTGCAAGGACTGAGGCAGACGTTTTCCATGCTGAACTTCTGTTGTTTTTCGGACAAATTTGTTCAGCGCACATTAACGTCCAGTACCGGTCTCCATCCCCCCGAGGCTTTTTGTTACAGAAAACAAGCGGTTGTAAAATCCCCGGGGAGTTGCAATCCAGTTACGCAGTTCTATTGCTCTTTTTTCCCACTCTGTTCCACCATTTTGACGAAGAGTGTTCCGGTACATCATCTGGTCCCTGTATCTGGCGGACAATTTCCCTCAGAGGTGGGAGAATGTTGTCAAGGGAGGAATGTCCTTGAATGGGATAGCGATACCCCTTCTTGATAACTTCGACATCGGTCCAAGTGTTTGGCTCCTAAGTCCTTCCCCATGGCTTTCGCAAAATACTGTAGCCTGGCTCCTACGGGTGTCTGGAGGTACAGAAACTCTCACTTCCCTTTCCGTTAAAGGCACGGAAAGGAAGAACCTGCCCCTCTTATCTGGTTTGGACTTCCGTCTGGCGATCGGTCTATTTGGAAGGACCTCCTCGAGAAAGGGCTGTTTGCTGAGCTGGGCGAGCCACTTTCTTCTCCTCCATTCTAGCCACATGGCCTACTCTCTTCCTTGATGATTGTCTAAGGAGATCCTGGGTGGGCCTTTTTCCGTCAGACCAATGCGCGATGTCCCTTCACGCCCCAAACTGCGATGGAAACAAAAGGTGTTCAGAGAAGAGGCGCAAACAATAAGGCTGGCTCTCTGCGAATGAGAGACCGGCCTTTGTGAGGAAAGCACTGTGCAACCGCTCCTTGTTTCCTTTAAAAACTCCTGCACCATAATAGCGAGCATACCTCAGCTGATCCAGCCTGAACAGCCTTAGCAATGCAGGCTAGGATGCAATTCAGTGGGTTTCTGGGTCGAGTTTGTTCATGTTTTTTCTTGAGATTTCTTGGCCAGAACCCCAAGGGACCAAATCTAAGAAAAGTTTAAAAAACTTCTAAGGTGTGAAATAGACCCTTGATGAGGATGGTTCCGTTTTCTGAAAGCCCCCATGTAACCTTTTGCTGCATTCAAGTCGATATGCCTTTCTAGACGCAATCCACCCCAAAACCTTCGAGAAATCTTGATTTCAGGCTGCAAACGGACAGAGACAATCCCCATATTCCTCTCCCGTTTTCGTACCAAAAATTCCTCTCCTCCCTGTAAGTTTGGGCGGGCGGCATACAAAAGACCGTCCTTCCTAACTCCTTCCTTCTTCTTGAACCAGGACTCAAGAGATTGTAGCGCTCCTCCTCATAGAAATGGCAGGCTTCATTTTAAGGAAAGGAGGAAGACTTGAGTGTTTTCGTGCTTCGAAAACTGGCGAACGTGGAGAAGGGGGAGCAGCTGGTGGTTCAAAGAGTCTCCATATTCCCTCCAAACAGAAGGGACGAAAGGACTTTATAATTAGAGAAATCCCTTCCTTCATTTCATCCTCCGATGCCTCTTCTGGTTAAGGATGGCTCTGGAAGGAGAAGGCTCTCTCCGTTTTCACTGACTCTTCTCTTACTCTCTTCCGAGTGGTCCCCCCCAGGTTCATTACGAGGGAATGCGGTCTGGTGTATCAGCAGGAGTTATCTCGCCTGGGATGGAGGTAGTGCGTTGCTTGGGATCCTCCTGGCGGCCCTGGCAGGCGCAAAGCGCCTCGAATACTCCTGGCTTTCAGCAGGCGCCTGGCGGCCCTGGGCAGGCCGCTTATTTTCACATCAGGCCGCCTGGCGCCTGGTCAAGGCCGCATTTTCCATCAGGCGCCTGCGGCCCTGGCAGGCTGCATTTTTCAATCAGGCGCCTGGCGCCTGGCAGGCGCAAAAGCGGCCTCGAATACTCCTGGCTGTTTCCAGCAGGGCGCCTGGCGCCTCGTAGGCGCATATTGTGTTTCCATAATAACTACCCCTGGCGCGTGGTAGGAGTATTTAAGTTTCCGCATACTCCTGGCTGCCTGGAGGGGGAGTATTAAAAAAAGCTTTCGTAAAACCCGGGCCTTGCCTGGGCATGGGAGGGTATGGCCTTTTTATTAGGCGCATTTTGTTCAGAATACTCCTGGCGTTTGGAAGGAGTAATAAGATCCGAATACTCCTGGCGCCTGGGAGGAGTATAATCATTCGGAAATACCCCCGGTGCCTTGGGAGGTAGTATTTAGTTTCAGCATACTCCTGGTGCTTGGGAGGAGTATCCGGTCCTGATTGTTTTTAGTAGGCGCTTTCCCGTCTTATAAGTGCTCTAGTCCTATCCAGGATCTTCTTCTTCATCCAGCTCTTGACGCTTGATTGCAAGATCTTTGCATGTTTGTCCTGGCTCGTTACGCCTACTCGGAGTGTTTGGCCTTTCTGTTGGTAGCCCTAACCTCTTGACAGGAGTAGCTTCCTTTCCTACTTTCTTCTCGCCTGCCTAGCGCACCGCCTGCCCCCTCCCCCCCAGAGATGGCCGCCTGCTTGCGACAAACTCCCCTAAGGGAAGGTGCGTCGCGCCTGGCAGGAGATAAGTTCTTTAGATCTTTTTTTTAATGAGGAAGCCGTATTCATCCTTCTTACGAGTAGGCTCCTTATAACGAGTTTCCCTACTTAGCAAGAGGCTAATTGCTTCTTGCATATTTTTTTCAAATTTTCTTGGTTGAGGAAATCTTCCGAATCAGGAGAGGGAGATCTCTTAAGGCGCTTCATAGGATCTCCTCCCTAGTCCCAGAGTCTGACTGTATTTCTCGCCCTCCCCTTTACTACCGAAGGAGCTCCTCCTTCCCAGGAAGCGCTCGGGGACTCGAATTGATCTCATGTTCAGCAGGTCGCCTGGCCGCCTGGCAGGTTCTTGCATACCCCCTCTTCACAAAGGACGGGAAAGATTCGACTCCTTCCACCCTCTTCTCGGAGAAGGAGAACTCGACGACGCAAAAAGCACTCATCGTTAGGAACCCCTCTTATAGCGGTCTTTAGGCGAGGTCGATATCGATCGGCGATTCTGCCGCAAGGGAACGCCTGATCGTTGGGGATTCTCCACAACCCCCGTACGGCTTTTTCGAACTTTCCTTCTCCTCCGGGCCAGGTGGGAGCTTAGGAAGAGGTTCAGGACCTGGGAGGGGCGTCCGCAAGACGACGCCCATGACGCGGGACGCCCCCTCCACTACACTGGGGACACCTAATATCACCTGCCACATTTCCACTGTTTCCTTTACCTTCCAATTGCTGCGACCTGTTTTTCCTCGCATTTTCTGAAGGGAAGCCTTTAACGTTCTGCGATTTCCGAAGCCGAACTAAGGAGGGTTAGTCCATTTGTGGAACGGGCCTGAAACAGAATGGTCCATTATCAAGAAACCAATAGGCCGAAGAAGCTAACAGAGCTAGGAAAGTAATCATGAACAGGCAGACCCTTCTATGGGTTTTCTTTCCTCTCTCTATTCTCGCTCGAACTTCCTTCAAGTAAGAAGTTAGATTCTTCCACTCTTGTTTGCAGCCAGCAAGATTCACACTCATTACCCACTATTCTCAAGTGAACATTCAACCATTCTACCAACCTCTACAACTAGTGTTGAGGATCTAGCCGAAGCTTTCGGTAATCCCTCACCTTACAGCCACCCTCATTCACCACACACTACTGCAACTCAACACTAGAATCTAGACATTATTTCACAAAATCCAAAAACCAAGTCCAAAAAAACAGTCCACGAGTAGCGAATGCCAAACCAAAAACGATCCAATACGTTCACCCAAAAAAAATTATCAGCGAGAAGATGATCAAAAAGGCCTTTGCGAAAAACGAATTCTAGTCAGGAGGAAGTCAACCAACAATGTTTGATACAGCCGGCGACCAGAGAGATTATGATTAGAAAACGGGACAATAGTTCCTCTAGCCCTGTGCCCCCACCCACAGCAGGGCGGTAGATCCACCTGAAACCCCTGACCTGTAGCGAGTGGGCCGCGAAATTTGAAATTCTGTCGGGAACGACTGGAGTCTAATAGCTATGTATATATCTGGACAGGTAAGTTGAATGTATGAAAATGCAATTTTCCGAGCAAATTGTTTTCATTTGTTTTCCCGATACGTAATACAAACCCTCGGTCCTTTAAACAATTAGGAAGACTCACCTTCTTGTTTGGGAGGAAATCTGAGGTCTTTTTTTGATGCAACCGAGACTGGTGTTTCTGTCCCATCCCTGGAATGCCTCCCCCCTGGTTCGTAAGAGCGATGGGAGGGATCCAAGCCGCCTGCCTCCTGTCCATTGATCGGAGGGTGTGCACCGCACCGAATGATCAATGATCAGACCTCTGGGCCGAGTACCTAAGAGAGAGGCGAAGCGTATCCTCTTTTGTACCAGCATTGTAAGAACTTTTTTTTTTTTTTTTTTTTTCCCCTATACCATGGAGCAAATGTTAAAGTAATGGGTTTTTGTCTCATGTCTGGCATCCACCTTTAACACATCCCCCTTTGTTGGAGAAAGTGGTGATAATTTACTCCTATCTCTAGTTTCAAAGAGGTAGGATGGAGCTCTGTTTGAACTAGCTTCACCTGCAGATGACTCCCCTTCCAGCAAGGTCAACGACCGTATCCCTCTGCCCAAGGCAGGTAAGGTAAAAAAGAAAAAAAATGGTGAAAGAAGAAAGCCAGTCACCTCTCTCATTCACCGCCATTCATTCTCACCCAGTCAATGACCAGGAATCGGATGCTGTTCCTGCCTGCTCGGGGTTGCTGGGTAAGCTTAACACAACGTGTTTGAGCAGCCACCACAGGTCCCCAAGGAAAAAGTATCCAAGGACTTGTGGGCATAATTCCCGAAGGTAGAAAGGACGTGAAGGTGGTCCTGGTTTGGCCCCAGAACAACCTGCCTTCAGGACCTCCTGCCGCCACGGAGAAGTTCTTACGGAACGCTAAGGAGGGGTACCCGATACCTCTGACGTTCTGGGGCTCATCGGACAGGAGCGTTACGGATGGTCGGTCGCTACCCATCAAGCTTCGTTACGCCTCTCCTGAATCACCTCACGTCAGCCAGAAAGACAAAGCGTGTTCCTTGGGACACTTCTTTCTTGGTAACCCCAGTGCTAACAACGAAGAGGCGTCGACACTCAGGCCTGAGATGTCGAGTTCTCTTCAGATAGCGCCGTATGCGCCCTCACAGGACAAAGCAGCATCTCATCCGCATCATTATCGGTGAAGTCCAGGAGGGAGGGGATCGTGAAAGACTCGAACCTGTCGTCAGGGATCGATGGATTCTGAGTCTTAGCTACGAAGTTCGGGACGCAAATCGAGCGTCACAGATCCCCAGCCTCTGGTATGTTTTTAACATCATAAGAAAGGCCATGTAGTTCCCCTACTCTCTTCGCCGATGCCAGGGCCAGCAAGAAGAGGGTCTTGAGGGTCAGATCCCTGTCTGACGACTCTCGGAGTGGCTCGAAGGGTCTTCGAGTCAAACTCCTAAGTACGAGAGTCACATCCCACGCAGGGGGCCTGAGTTCCCTGGGTGGGCAAGACCTTTCGAAGCTCCTCATTAGCAAGGATATCTCGAACGAATTCGAGATGTCCAGTCCCCTCAGTTTTAGGACGAGAGCCAGGGCGGCTCTATATCCCTTAACTGTGGGTACTGAGAGGAGCTTCTCTCGGCGAAGAAACACGAGGAAATCCGCTACCTGCTGAAGAGTGGCTCTGAGAGAGACAGACCCTGTCTACGACACCAACCACAGAAAGACGGCCCACTTCCCCTGGTACACAGCTGCAGAGGGACTGTCGGACGTGTCCAGCCATCTCTGTTGCTGCGCTACGAGAAAAGCCTCTCGTTCGCAAGAGATGGATAACAGCCAGCCGTGAAGTTGAAGGGACTGGACTGCTTGGTGGTACCGTTCTACGTGTGGCTGGGCTAGAAGGTTGTGCCAAGTGGGTAGCTCTCTCGGTGCGTCCGCAAGAAGAGCCAGCAGGTCCGGATACCAACCGGCTTGTGGCCGTTTTGGGAGCCACCAGGATCATTCTGAGATTGGGAGTGACCAGCGCTCGACTGATCACTTTCCGAATCAGACAGAAGGGAGGAAAGGCGTACGCGAAGAGGTTGTCCCAGGGGTGTTGGAGAGCGTCCTCTGCAGCTGCCCATAGGGTCCGGCACAGCTGAAAAGAAAACCTGAAGTTTTTCTGTTGTGCCGGGTGGCGAACAGGTCTACGACCGGTCGCCCCCACAGGTTGAAGAGCCTTTCCGCCACGTCTTGGTGTAGAGACCATTCGGTCCCTATCACCTGATCCCGACGGCTGAGCTTGTCTGCTACTACATTCCTCTTGCCTGGAATGTAGCGTGCTGACAGCTCTATCGAGTGAGCCGTGGCCCACTCGTGCACCTGCACCGTCAACTGATGGAGCGGAAGAGACACTAGCCCCCTGCTTGTTGACATATGCCACTACTGTGTGTTGTCGCACATCAACAACCCACTGAGTGTCCCACCAAGCGGTCCTGACTGAAACTCTTGGAGAGCGTTGAACGCCGCCTTGAGTTCCAGGACATTGATGTGAAGGTGCTTCTCGTGACGGTCCCACACACCTGCAGTCAGCAACTCCTCCAGGTGTGCGCCCCATCCCCTCGGTCGATGCGTCTGAGAACAGAAGCATCTCCGGGGGGGGAGTGCGTATGGGCACTCCTCTTAAGAGGTTCTTGTCGTCGAGCCACCAGGCTAGGTCCTGCCTCACCTTGTCCGTGATAGCCACGGGAAAGTAAGGAGGATCTTGGCCTGAGACCAACTCTCCCTTAGTCTCCACTGGAGAGACCGCAGGTGAAGACGCCCGTGAGGGACTAACTTCTCGAGTGACGACAGATGGCCGATCACGACTTGCCATTGCTGTGCTGCCTGTTCCTGCCGAGACAGGAACCGGCCGGCTGCCTCCCTGAATTTGCTGATACGCAAGTCTGCGGGAAAGACTTGCCCTGCTACCGTGTCTATCAGCATACCCAGGTACTTCATCTTCTGCTTGGGTTCGAGGTCGGACTTCTCGTAGTTTATCACGATCCCCAGATCGCGACAAAACTTGAGGAGTCGATCTCTGTCCTGTAGCAACTGCGAGCGGGAGCTCGCCAGGACTAGCCAATCGTCGAGATACCTCAGAAGACGTATCCCGTTCGAATGGGCCCAAGCCGACACCAGAGTGAACACTCGCGTGAACACCTGTGGGGCGGTTGAGAGACCGAAACAAAGTGCCCTGAATTGGTACACCGTCCCGTCGAAGATGAAGCGGAGGTACTTTCTGGAGGACTGATGGATGGGTATTTGAAAATACGCGTCCTTCAGGTCCACTGAAAGCATGAAATCGTTCCCCCTACCGATTGAGTCGAGCACTGAGCGTGCCAACTCCATCGTGACCGCGTCGTGCGCGAACGAAGCGGTTTCAGGGGAGAGAGGTCTATCACCGGACGCCAGCCCCCCGATGCCTTCTCCACTAGGAAGAGGCGGCTGTAAAAGCCCGTGACTGGTCCTCCACGATTTCTACAGCTCGTTTCGCCAGCATGGTCTTGATCTCCTGTCGAAGAGCGTTGTCCTTTGCTGATCCCCGGACATAGGTCTGTAGATGGACCGGTTTGGAGATGAGGGGGGGCCGAGACTCGAAGGTAGTAGATATCCCTCCCGAAGGACGTCTACTATCCAGTTCTTGGCGCCGTAGCGCTGCCAAGTCGCCCAATGGCTCGCTAGGCACCCCCCCACCCCCCCACTTCCGGCAGCAGGTGAGGGGGAACGCCGTCCCTAGCGTTTCCCTCCTCGTTTCGACTTCTTTCCAGCACCTCCTCGGGGAAAGGAGGGCTGGGAGGAGGGCTGGTTGCGGCCGGTCCTCTAGCAGAAGTTTGAAACAACTGGAGTCTTCACACGGGGTTTGGACGGTGCAACCGTCTTCGCCGCCGTGGAAGCGCTAGCCAAGCTCTTTGGTTTGGCCGCAGTTACTCGAGGTTGCCCAGAAACCTTCGAGACTGCCTGGTGGAACTAAGCGGTCACTCTCGTCAGTGCGCCGCCGTTCCACGCAGCGTCCACCATCTCTCCAGGAAAAGAGAGCTGGGGCACCTAAGAGGTCCATTTCGTAGCCCGAGTGCCGCCTCACGCCCGGCCCCCTTGGTCACTCGGGTAAGGACTGCGTCCCTACGTCGAAGAACAAGTTGGCCCACAGGTTAGGCAGTCTGATGGGCGAGGTAAGAGATTGCTCTTCCTCCAGACTGGCACAGTCTCCTGAAAGAAGCGTCGTCTTCGAGAGCAGAACTCCCAGAGCCGGCCGCTACTTTGGATATTGTGAGGGACCACAAATCCAACCAGGAAACGCTGCCTGGAATGCTGCCATAGCGGTAGATTCCAGGGCAAGTGCCTCCTGCTGCGAGAACCATAGGTTCTCCGACAGGAGCTGCTGCAGGGACACACCTGGAGTCAGCCTCGCTAACTCCGGGTTAACCTGTTTCGGCAGTATCGGGTCTTCCGATGGCACGTAAAATCGCCTCTGCCGCTGTAGAGGAGGAGGAAGCAGCTTAGAGGACCGTCCGGATTTTAGCGAGTCCTCCCGTCCGGAGACGAGATTCTCCACCTGATCCAGGACCGAGTCCGCAAGCTCCGATCGTGGCAACCCCATCATCATTTTGGGCTCCCTCTTGGGACCCCAAAATGATTCGAGCCGGGACGTGGGCTCTGTGGTGGTAGCGGCGATCCTTCCGCAAGGTCATTATGCAGACGCATCAGCTTAATGACCTCTGCGAAGTCCTCTGTATCTCAGGCGTTACAGCGTCTTGTGGAGTAGGATCCGTCCAGTCCCTCCAGCAAGAGCATATCCCTCGATACTCCTCCTTCAGAAGGAGGAACAGCGACAGACCCCTGACGGTGCCCCTCCAACTACTTGCGCGTACGTTCTGGTCGGTCCTAAGACCGTGCCTGAGCCGTACGGCGTCATAGCTGGGTCACGAGCGGCGCACCTCTCGTGATCGCTCCTTGGTACCCTCGCTCCTCCCGGTATAGCCCGAGGAGGTTGAAGGTACGGGAGAGGCAGACCTGACGCTCCCAACCCCCCTCGCTCGCTGGCAGGACCAGCGTGCGTGGAGGGCTGCTGCTGATCGTCAACCCGCGGTGACGGTCGAGCAGCAGGCCTAGCCTTGCCGCTCGCCTGGGGCGATTGGCTCGGCTGAGAACGTCGAGACCGATCTCTAGCGTCAGGCGAGCTGCCGCTGGTCACCGTCTCCGCCCGGTCCCATCGGGAGCGCGGACGGGTGACCTGTCTAGGCTCTCTGTCGCGTCGAGACCGGCCAGCGTCCTCTCGGCGCGTCAAACCGCTGGTACCAGCCGTGGCTGGTACCGGCGGCCGTGGGGACTCCTTCCTCGCCTCAACAACCCGTGGCCGGTCAGCGACCGTCACGTCAGCCCGAGCAGCCAGTTGATCGCTGCGAGAGCGTCCACTGGACCTGGCGAGAGTCGTGTGCACAACTCTCGCCAGTCTTCTGCTCCGCGCCGCTGTCTTGACGGCGAGCGAGCTCGGGCGTCAAAACTTTTGGGTTTGGACTGGACGGTCCTCTTTGGAAGAGCGTCCACGGTCGGTGCTTCTCGCGGACGAGAAGCGCGGCCGAGACGGAACCGGTGTTTTAGCGGAACAGACCGCTAGCACCAGGTGAGGACGCACCAGCCGAGGCTGGTGCACCTCTGGTCCCCGTCGACTTCTTCTTTGCAGGAAGAAGCGACGGGCCCCGTTCCCGAAGGAACAGGAGGACCAGCAGAAGAGCTCCCCAGCTCGCCTGAGCGAAGCCGGGCCCTTAGAAGATCCCAAAGGAGTCTTCTTAGGGGGGGGGAGAAGGCAGCCTTCTTCTTCTTCGGCTGTTTAGCCTTAGAAGTCGAAGGGGAAGGAGAGGCAGCAGACGACGAAGAAGACGATGAAGACGACGACGACACCTTCTTCCTCTTCCTCTTCTTCTTCGCCAGGCTCCGCAGAACAGACGTCAGTCTTCATCCAGGAGGGGAGCCGGGGCAGTTGCCGAAGCAACAGGGCCCGACTGCACCTGTCCCGGAAAGACCTGAGACTGTGACAGCAACACCCAGCAGCAGGAACAACAGGAACAGGTCCGGGAACAGCAGGAACGGCAGGAACATCTGAAAGGGAATGTGCAGGCCGATCTGAAAGGGAAAGAGTAGCTGGAACGGCAACAGGTACGGCAGGCACGGCAGGTACCACGGGAGAGCCAGGCGTCCTGTCGGCAGTCACCGTCATCCGTGGCACTGGCGGCAGGTCCAGGGGGGTACTCTTTGGGCAGCGGAAGTCCGGGGTCGGCAAAGGAAAAAATCCAGGTGGTGGTGGCACCGTCCTCCTTGGCACGGCCCAGCAATGGGTTTTTGTATAGCCACCGGGTGTCACCGACATTATATGGGGCGTATATACCAAGATGTGGTGGCATCTCATACGCTGTGTCGTTATTGTGGTAGTAGTGGTGGTCACCGCACCATGAGTGACCCACCGCCGACCCCGCCAACCGCTGAAGCAACCCCTGGATGCTGGGCACTCCCTGCAGTCCCAGCGACTCCCACACCTGTCCCCAAGTCGTCCTTCGCTGATGGCACACCGCGGAAAAGCAATAGTCGGGTTAGTTGGAGGGGGCTTCCTCGCGCCCTGGGGAAGAAAACACCCCCCCCACAGAGCGGACGGAAGACCCCGAGTACAGCTGTACGTCCGGGTAGCGGGCGCCCTCATCCACACTCGACGGATCGAGAGAGGAAAAGGACTCCGCCTACCGACACCCCCCCCGCAGGGGAAGGCGCGAAACGTGGGGGCTGGCCGGGGGCAGGAAAGAGGACGAAGTGTCCGTCACCAAAGGAGTCACTGGGACTTTCCGATGACTTCTTGGCCGGTCCTAAGGTCTCTTCCTGCCCTCGTACAGCACCCACTGCGCCTCGGACCAATTCATACATATGACACAAGGTTCGTTGCGGGAGCACTCTCGCCCCCGGCAACGAGTACAAACCTCATGGGGGTCCACGTCAACGAATGACCTGAAACCTCCACATCTACGCCCCTCCAGCCCGGGACACACTCTACGGGCGACTGGAGGGCGCGGTGATATCTCCATTTCTTCCAATTCACTCATTGCAAGATCAATAGAATTGTAAAAGTACTTACAGTCACTCCTGATTTATACAGAAAGAGAGGCAAATACTCAAACTCAAAGCAAACGACAAAGCGGGCAGAGCGATGGCGAAACGTCCTTCCCACACACGGCCGAAAGCAAAAGTGGTTTGTTTACCTCCCAGTCGCGCGGCGCGCGACGATCGGACAAGCAGTTAACTACCGTTCTCCCCTTGTTCGAAGCTTACGACCGTTCCAGCTGCCGCTAGCTACTTCCTATTGTTAAAGGACCGAGGGTTTGTATTACGTATCGGAACAAAGAGTACTTACATCTTTCAATTACACACTTTCGCCCAAAATACATGACTCGGCGCGAGTGCGCCCGCCCTCGGCACCGAGACATAATTCAAGGGTTCAATACATGAAAAGAGCGGAAATCGCCGTCTCTACGGCGATAGCTCCATGTTGATTCATAATTAAGTAATGAAAATGAAAACAGTGTACTTACAGTTTCATTTTCAAGTCAAACCAAACCATTAGTAGAAAACACAATAATAAAACAAAAGCAATAACGACGATGAAGCGGGCAGAGAGCGATGACGAAACACGTCCTTCACACCCCGCGGCCGAAAGCAAAAGTGATTCTTCACCTCTCGGGCGCGCGGCAGGGCGCGCGCACGATCGGACAAGCAGTTAACTACCGTTCTCCCCTTGTTCGAAGCTTACAGACGCCGTCCCATCCCCTGCCGCTAGTTACCTTCCTATTGTTAAAGGACCGAGGGTTTGTATTACGTATCGGAACAAACTGAGAGAGAGAGAGAGAGAGAGAGAGAGAGAGAGAGAGAGAGAGAGAGAGAGAGAGAGAGAGAGAGAGAGACTGTTGCCTGGGTTAGGTTGCTTACACTGACACATATCCATTAGCAAAAGTCAATAATATTTGTGTATTGAGAATAATGATCATTTTAATAAAACCCTTGTTTTACTGTATCTAATCATATTGCATGTATTATTACCATATCGAATTATAATACGAACAGAGTGATCTGCCATTTGCATTCCGGTTTTGTTTACGTTCTTAAAATATCAGCTGATTTCATTTTACCGACATGATCACTGTCTTTAGGTGCCGAATGGAACTTAATTTACGAAAGAAAGCTGGGTTTAAGAATTGCAGCTAGTACTTTATTTATAAACATAATATATTAAAAAAAGTGCTACATGTGTTTTTGTCAGTTTCAGACAGTGCTTTTGCCTGCCAAAACATTTTGCAGTCTGCTCATTATTCCTAATTCCCAGACGTCCTTGACTTACGAAAGTTACGATGCTCATAATTTGTAGTTCCCAGTTGTGCTGGACTTCGAGGTTTGTTGTTTACTAATGGGCAATATTTACTTGGTAGTATTTTATAGTCAAATTATGTACAGGGTTTTGAGATATCAATAGCTCACAGCTATCCTTAATATCGGGATTCTTTCCAATTTTTAAAGAATAGATTTATGAGGATCTACTTCCAATTGGCATTACTCCGCCGATAATGATATCACATTATAAAGCATAAAGCGCATATGAAAAGTGCCCCTATTTTACAAGGATATTTTATGAGAAAAAATTTAATAGCATAACACGTACGAAAGATATTTTAAGGTTATTTTGTATACAGTATTCCAGTAGACTTTGTATCATGATTTGTTTAAGTTTGTTAATGGCTGCTCACGGCCACTAACTAACGACTTACCTTAAGGAATTTTTTTAAAGTTTATGATAACGGACATAATTTGACTTATTTTTAATGTTATTAATTTCTGGTATAAATTAGACTTGATTTTCAATGTTTTATTATTAGCAACAATAATTATGCCTAACCCTTACAGTACATACTACATACCTAGCGTAGCCTATAGCACTCAGTTAACCATCGTCGTATGGCCGAATTGGGCGTACGAAGGGCAGTTATGTTACTACAGTATATATTTGATAGTGAAAAAATTGTGTTGAATGGTATGTTACTTAACGCTGAACTTATTAAATTGTAATATTACAATTTGTCGTAAATTGTATTTTTCTTAACTATACAAACCTGAGGTCCTTTAACATATGGAATGTAATCAGCGCCAGCTGGAACTGGTCGTAAGCTTTCGAACAAGGTGGTTTGGTAGTTAACTGCTTGTCCAATAGTCAGGTGTCCCACCAGACTGGGAGGTGAAGCTTCACTTTGCTTTAGCCCCAGGAACAGAGTGAGGGGTGGCATGAGATGGGACTATGTGTAAAGGACCTCACGTTTGTATAGTTAGGAAAAATACAATTTACGACAAATTGTAATTTGTTCCGACATGTTTATACAACCCTCGGTCCTTTACATATGGAAGACTCACTTATTGGTGGGTGAATCTGAGTCTTAAGACACTGTGTTTGTCTGACCTCGGTTCCCTCCCTGGTCGTAAGAGCTGAGGGAGGGATCCTAGCCTCTGCCCAGCTGATCGGGGTGTGCACCGCAGGATCAGTGGTCAGACCTCTGGACCAAATTCATAAGAGGAAGGCAAGCATACCTCTTTTATGAATAGCAAGTAAGAACTACTTCCTACTCAAGAGCCAAATATAAGGTCATGGGTTTGTCTCTTGTTGGTGTCCACTCCCCCCCTTGTTAGGGGAAAGGTGGATAACCACTCCTATCCCTAATGAAAGGGGCAGGACAGAGCTCGGTCGCGTAGCTTACCTGCATCAGCCTCCTGTCCAGCGTAGTGACGACCGCAGCCCTCTGCCCACAGGTAGAGGAGAGAAAGGAGGAGGAAGAGAAGCCAGCCACACTCTCATTTGCTCGTCCATTCACACAGTCTCACAAGGATGCAGTGCTGATCTGTCCACGCAGGAGCTGGGCAAGCTACACAACTTGTTGAGCAGCCACCACGGGTCCCAAGGAAAAGGTGTCCAAGGACCTGTGGGCGATATCCCATAGATAAAAAGATGTGAAGGTAGTCTGTTTGACCCAAACCCCTGCCTTCAGCACCTGTGCCACGGAGAAGTTTTTGCAGAACGCAAGGGTTGGACCAATACCTCTGACATTGTGGGCTCTCGGACGAAGGGTACCGGTGTCGTCACTCCCATCCGAAGCGTACGCCTTCCTGATCACCTCACGAAGCCAGAAAGGTGTTCTTGGACACCTTCTTGGTAACCCAGGTGCTAACGAAGAGGCATCGACACACTGGCCTGAGGTGGCGAGTTCTCTTCAGATAGCGCCATAGCCCCCTCACAGGACAAAGCAGCATCTTATCCGCATCATCGTTGGTGAAGTCCTTCAGGGAGGGGATCGTGAATGACTCAAACCGGTCGCCAGGGACCAAAGGGTTCTGAGTCTTTGCTACAAAAATGACAATTTGTCCAAAATTGCATTTTTCCTAACTATACAAACCTGAGGTCCTTTTACAATAGGAAGGTACTAGCGGCAGCTGGATAGGTCGTAAGCTTTCGAACAAGGGGTTCGGTAGTTAACTCCTTGTCCGACAGGCGCGCGCGCGCGACTGGGAGGTAAACAAATCACTTTTGCTTTTGGCCCAAGCAAAAACTGCAGAGTGAGGGGTGGCATGAGGTGGGAGTATGTGCAAAAGGACCTCAGGTTTGTATAGTTAGGAAAAATGCAATTTTGGACAAATTGTCATTTGTTCCGACACGGCATACAAACCTTCGGTCCTTTTACAATAGGAAGACTCACTTCTTGGTGGGAGGAATCTGAGTCTTTTGTGAACAGACTGGTGTTCGCCCAACCTTGGAATGCCTCCCTGGTCGTAAGAGCGAGGGAGGGATCCAAGCCTCTGTCCGATTGATCGGGGTGTGCACCGCAGGATCAATGGTCAGACCTCTGGACCAAGTACTAAGAGAGAGGCAAGCGTATCTCTTCGTACCAGCAAACAAGAACAAGTCTATTTGCAAGAGGCAACATAAAGTTATGGTTTGTCTCTTGTTGGCATCCACTTCCCCCCCCTTGTAGGAGGAACTTCCTTGGTGGATATTCGCTCCCATCCCTAGTGGAAAGGATAGGATGGGGCTCTGTCGAGTAGCTCACCTGCATCTCGTCTTATCCAGCAAGGTGATGACCGTATCCCTCTACCCACAGGTAGAGGGGGAGAAAAAGATAGGAAGAGAAGCCAGTCACTCTCTCATTCACTTATCTATTCTTACAGTCACACCAGGACTCGATGCTGTTCAGCCTGCTAGGGTCTGGTTAGCTACACAACGTGTTGAGCAGCACGCACGGGTCCCAATTAAAAACGATCAAGGACCTGTGGGCAATATCCAAAAGGTAGGAGGAGGTGCCAGTGGTCTGGTTGTACCAGACCCCTGCCTTCAGTACCTGCGCCACGGAGAAGTTCTTGCAGAACTCGAGGGAGTGTACTTCTAGGTCATCTTGGTGCTGACGAAGAGTCTTCAACACTCAGCCTGGGATGTCGAGTTTCTTCAGAAAGCGCGGTCGCGCTTTCACAGGACAAAGCAGCATCTCCTTCACATCGAAGGCGGTGAAGTCCATTAGGGAGGGGATTGTGAAGGACTCTAACCGATCGTCAGGAACCGAAGGGTTCTGAGTCTTCGCTACGAAGTCGGTACGAAATCGAGCGTCACGAATCCCCATCCCCTGGATGCTTGACTTCGCAGTAAAAGTCATGCAATTACCTCAGAGGAAAAGAAGGGAATGGTCGTATGACCTATCCCTCTTCTCGACTTCGGTGATGTCCTGTACCCATACTGGTCTCTCCGTCTGCAGCGAAGTGTCTCACATTCTCCTATCCCCATGCAGTGAAGTTCTTCTCAGTAGTGGATAGGACACCGACACTCAATGGTGGGTGTCGATGGTATGGGTACTGTGACAAGCCGTTAGGACGAAGAAAAGACTGTTATGGAACAACCGAACTAAGTCCACAGCGAAGTTCGTAACTGACTTGGGCGCTCTGACAGCTGCCGACTGACTGCGTTCGGTAGGAGGCAAGTTGTCCAAGCACCCAAGCAAGTCACGTGACCTTCGCCTTAAAAGGGTTATGCCAAGAGACTAAACAAATAATTTGTTCGTCACCGATGCCAGAAGGCGAGGTGATGATTCTCTTAAGGCATGTGCCCAACAGGCAAAAGTCAATTGCCTTCTAGAGACCGAGGTCCCTGATGGCAAGATATCTCATAGTATAGTTGACTCTTAGCTAAGGAGAAACAACACTGTGTCGTTGAAGACGAAGGTGTACAGAAAATGCAACCTACGTCTTCACAGCTGAACCGAGAGAAGGATTCTCAAGATTCTGAACCTGTGCTACAAAGACTGAGAACACTAACCGCTATTCATTGCTGTCCGGTGAGGATCGTAGTTGCAATAAAAGCAGAGCGCTTTTCAGTAATGAAGACACAGGGAAATACTGCCTGAAGAACTGCTTCTCATGGGCTGAACATTTGGAAGTAGAGCTGTCAGGTCGGAGAGTAGGCGATGTCTTCTGACACATCTGTTAATTCGGGGCGAACAATAAATAATTGCACACCTACGAATACGAGATATTTTGAAGACAAACTCAGATGTCTGCAAAAATCATTCGCATTATCGCGGTGCGATGCAGCGGGAGACTAGTACAGACTTCTGTTACCGTGCGGTAAACAGAAAGATGAAAGAGTCCAAGAGATATCTCTGTTGAAAATTCTCGCAATGTCGAAGGCGATGCAATCGAGCGTCACAGCAGTAGATGGTCCTTCATTATTGCGAGAATCCCCGTTAATCAGAGACCTAAGTCCATGATTGTTGGGTAGAGATACGGTTCGGTAGTCAATCAAACCAGGGGAGAGAGAGACGTAACCGACTGTGCATCTCCGAGACCTAGCTGATACTGAGCTGCTATAAGGCAGTTCAATACGCAGTAGCTCTCGGTGACTCGTCATCCTGAGTTGCCAGTTAATCCCTTCCACAAAGGGATGCGTTCGGCTAGAACCATCGAGCATAAAGAATACGCTCGAGCAATTATATTTAAACGAAACGGATTTCGGTAAATACAAAAGCTGATTTGGTGTTGTCGTGACAATACCAAGTATCTAAAATCGAAACTGATAACTGCTGGGAGGTTGCAGGCAACCCCGAGTTGCAGTTCAATTAAGATACAATTCGTCTCGGTCACAAACCGTAGAGTTAACTACGGTATGCACCTACCCCCCGGACAATTCAGCTGTTAAAAGAATCATGTCGCGAGGGTAATATACGTAGTATATTTGTAGGTTCTGTACCACGACCTCCATCCTAAATTCTTTTCCCCTCGAGGAATGAGAATAAGGATTGGAGATCGACCGCCTTCGTTCTCTAGTCAAGAGAGTGAAGGAGAAGTCTTTCCCAAAGGAAAGCTTCAATGGTGAACAGAATACCGAAGACGATAGTTCAAGCCAAACTGGAAGTTCCCGTCCGTTCTTCTCTATTCCAGGTTAATCGCCTACTGTGAGATACTCTTCTTTCAGCAGCAGTCTTCTTCCAAATGCTAGAAATTACAGGATTCGAGCATAAGCGAGGTTCCCGATTATCGTGTAACAATTATCGGGGATTCTCGCTCACTTTGGACCGTGGTCTCGCCTAAGTGTTTGGAGATCGTAAAAAACTCGAACACTCTGAGTGCGTTAGAAATTCTGTAGAATTCTAAGCACTCTGCGAAACCCCCACCGAATTCGTCAAACGATATCGGCTGGTGGTCCTCTCGATTCCCGTAGAAATCGAGAAAGGGGCAGGATCCCTCCTCAACGACCGGGGCTTACGTCAGGTAGGACCCGAAGGTCCCCCCGGTAGCGCAGCCCCTAACGTGGGATCTTACAGAGAAATCTCTGTAGGATCCCTCCCCTTTCCCTCGTAGCCGTAAGGAGAGAGGGAATGGGGGAGGAATTGGATACTGGCTCGCCTTCCCAGCGGAACTAGCAGTTGGAGAAGAAAAGAAGCAGCCATCGCCTTACGGCGATGGCCTCTCAGAGCCTGGGAAAACGTATCGTCAGGAGAAAACGTTTTCCCGAGGAGGGTTACGAACTCATACTGTAGGTAAGGGTCTGCCGCCACTGTGAACGTCGTCTGGGAAGGGCTGATCGACACCTGACAGGAGAGAGCCGATATCGTCCTCAGACTCATTCCAGTCCTCGTCGAGGTCGAAACCTCTCAGGAGGACCGAAGGGGTATTCAAATACGGTGTCCGAAGACACGCAGAAACGCCTCTGTCGCAGTAGAGGAGGTGAAGTAGCTTGTTCGACCGGCCAGAACTGAGAGAGCCTTCTTGTCCGGAGACGAGAGACTACCTGGTTCAACACAGTCGGCAAGCTCCGATCGCGGCAGACCCACCGTCGATTTGGGTTCCCTCTCGGGCCCCAAAACGACTCGAGCCGAGACGTGGCTCTGCTGGTGGGAGCGGCGATCCTTCCCCGAGGTCGTTGTGCTGACGAATCAGCGCCATAACCTCGGCAAAGTTCCTCTGGATCTCGGAAGTCACAGCATCTTGCAGAGTAGGACCGTTAAGCCCTTCGAACAAGAGCATATTCTGAGAACCTTCCTCCTAAGAAGGGGGAACAGCGACAGCCCTCTCAGTCTTCTCCATCCACTTGCGTTTACGTCCTGGCCGGTCCAAGAACCGTGCCTGGCACGTAGGGCGTCGTGGTGGGATCATGAGGGGCGCACTCCTCACGATCACTCCTCAATACCTCGCTCCTCCCGGTGTAACCCGAGGAGGTTGAAGGTACGGGAGAGGCAGACCTGACGCTCCCTCCTCGCTCGCTGGCAGAACCAGCAGGCTTGGAGGGCTGCAGGCGATCGTCAACCCGCGATGGCGATCGAGCTGCAGGCCTGGTCGAACCGTCTCGCTGTGGAGAACGGCTGGACTGAGCACAGCGGCCCCGATCTCGAGTGTCAGAAGAGCTGGTGCTGGTTGCCGTACCTGATCGCTCTCTGTGAGAGCGACGGTCAGGCGACCTGCAGGCTCCACTGTCACAGTGAGACCGGTGCTTGTCCTCACGGCACGTCACGTCGCTGGTTCCAGCCGTGGCTGGCACCGGCGAACTGGGGGACCTCTTCCCAGCCTCAGCCCGTGGCCGGTCGTGGACCGTCACGTCATCCCGGGTAGCCAGCTGGTCGCTGCGAGAGCGAGAGCTGGTCTGGTGAGAGTCGCGTGAGCGGCTGTCACCAGTCTTCAGCTCCGTGCCGTGAACCTGACGCTGAGCGGGCTCAGAGGTCTGGTTCCTGGCTGCACGGTCGCTGGTAGGCGACCGTACACTCGGTACCTCCCGCGAACGAGAGGCCGAGACGGACCCTGATGCAGTGGCAGAACCACTGACAACAGGCGAGGAAGTACCGGTGTTAGCTGGTACCCCTCTGGTCCCCGTAGTCTTCTTCCTTGCGGAAGAAGAGACAGACGGGCCCCGCTCCCGAAGGAGCAGGAGGACCAGCGAAGGAACCCTCCCTCCCGTCCCACGAGGTGAGACGGGTCCCGAGAAGCTCCCGAGAAGCTCCCGAGGGAGACTTCTTAGGAGGGAGGAGGCAACCTTCTTCTTCCTCGGCTGTGAAGCCTTAGAATTCGAAGGGGAAGAGGCGGCAACGACGACGATGAGAAGATGAAGGCGACGTTCCTCCTCTTCTTCGTCAGCTTCCTCAGGACAGACGTAAGATCTGCCATCCAGGGCGGAGCCGGGGCTGCTGTAGCCGAAGCCACAGGGCCCGGACGCACCTGTACAGACAGACCAAAGTCTGGGGTAGTACCACCACGAACAGGGATGACGTCAGCAGGTATGGGCATCTCAGGAACAGCAGGCACAGCCAGCACAGCATCGGCAGGGACAGCCAGCGCAGCAACGGCAGGGACAGCCAGCGCAGCAACTGCATGGACAGTCAGTACAGAATCGGCAGGTACGGCAGGCAGCACCGGAAACACAGGAGGTGGAGCAGCAACCACGAGCGGCGGCAGCACGCCCCCCTCTCGGTACGGCGAACGGCACTTCACAGCGGCTGTAGGCAAGACTGTTACCACGTGAGGCGAGTACACCAGGTGAGGAGGGACGTCGTCACCTGGAGCGTGGTCACCACTCCATGGGTGACCGCAGCAGGCCCAGACATAGAACCGCCGCCCCTGGACACTAGGCACGCCCTGCAAATCGAAGGACGCCCATACCTCACCAAGGTCCACCCTCGTGGCAATAGCACCTGCGGAAATAACAGTAGTAGTGATTAGTGGGGGGGAAGTCCCCTCGCGCGGGGGGGTGAGCCCCACACCGAACAAGCGGAAGACCCCGAATACAATTGTACATCGGGCACCGAGCGCCCTCCCCCGTGCTCGACGGATCGGGCGAGGAGAAGAACCCAGATAACCTCCCCCCCGAAGGGGAAGGGCCATCTGTGGGAGCTGAGCGCGGGGGGGGATTCTCGTTCCCCACCCCCGCACAGCACCCATGTACCCAACAATAATAATAAGAGCCCGAGAGCAATCGTGCCCTCGGCACCGAATGCAAGGGCATAAGGATCAATTCCCTGACTGAGCGGAACTTGAACCAAAATAAATATTGATGCAATCAATAATAAAAGGAATAACATGAAAAAGAATCTTGCATTATAATTCACTTCACAATGAATAAGGGCTCGGAGCGAGCGCATTTGCGCCCTCGGTACCGAGCACAAGGGTAAAAGGATCCATTCCCGATTATGAACGGAAACCTTGATCCATAATGAATTGATGCAATCAAAATATATATGAAAAATGAAAAAGAATACTGCGCTTGCGATTTCACTTCATACAAAATAAAAAGGGGAAGGATCAATTCCCGGGAAATAGCGGAAACATTGATCCAAGTAAATAATGCAATCTCAATAAAATATGAAAATGAAATAGAACTGCACTTGCGATTTCACTTCATTCAAATAAAAAGGGGAAAGGATCAATTTCCGGGTAAGAGCGGAAACTGAT
Organism: Macrobrachium nipponense; assembly: GCF_015104395.2. NCBI lineage: Eukaryota > Metazoa > Arthropoda > Malacostraca > Decapoda > Palaemonidae > Macrobrachium > Macrobrachium nipponense. The sequence continues at coordinate 100,119,884 of NC_061109.1, read as the reverse complement.
CCAAATGAGTATTGCTACAATCAAAATAAATATATGAAAATGAAAAAGAATACTGTACATGCGATTCCACTTCCATACAGAATAAGTTTTCGTGCCGAGCGCATTCGCTCGGCAACGAGCATACAGGTCAAAAAAATATAAATGAAAAGGGCACTTACTTACGATTTCATCTACACATTTCCAACCAAAATATAAGCTCGGAGCGAGCGCTCTCCCGCCCTCGGCACCGAGCATACACAATACGAGGATCATTTCTGGGAAAATGAATTCCCGCACTTACGCCCTTCAGTCCAGGCACTCGGGTAATCGGAGGGCGTGGAGAAACCAAGATCCTTTAATTCACAATTGAATTCAATGGAATTAAATATGAAATGATTGTACTTACAATTCAGTTTCACTAGATAAATAGAAAAAGAAAAACACAACCATGCGAAAGCAACGACGATGAAGCGGGCAGAGAGCGATGATACACGTCTACACGCCAGCAGGCCGAAAGCAAAAGTGATTTGTTTACCTCCCAGTCGCGCGCGCGCGCCTGTCGGACAAGCAGTTAACTACCGAACCCCTTGTTCGAAAGCTTACGACCTATCCAGCTGCCGCTAGTACCTTCCTATTGTAAAAGGACCGAAGGTTTGTATGCCGTGTCGGAACAATTGAGCGTCACCGATCCCCATCCCCTCGTGTGCTTAACATCGAAGGAAAGACCATGAAGTTCCCCTACTCTCTTCGCCGATGCCAGGGCCAGCAGAAAGACGGTATTGAGGCTCAGATCCCTGTCTAACGACTCCCGGAGTGGCTCAAAGGGTCTTTGAGTCAAACTCCTAAGGACGAGACTCACGTCCCACCCCGGGGGCCTGAGTTCCCTGGGTGGGCAAGACCTCTTGAAGCTCTTCATCAGGAGGGAGATCTCCATGGAGGTGATGTCCACTCCCCGCAGCTTATGGACTAGGGCCAGGGCGGCCCTGTAGCCTTTCACTGTGGAGACTGAGAGGAGCTTCTCTCGGCGAAGGAAGACGAGGAAATCCACTACCTGCTGAAGAGTGGCTCTGAGAGGAGAGAGACCCCGTCCACGACACCAACCACAGAAGACGGACCACTTCCCCTGGTACACCGCTGCAGAAGATGGCCTGAGGTACCCAGCCATCTCTGTTGCTGCTCGGCGAGAAAAGCCTCTCGCTCGCAAGAGATGGTGGATAACAGGCAGCCGTGAAGAGACAGGGACCGAACCGATCAGTGGTACCATTCCATGTGTGGCTGGCACAGGAGGTTGTGCCAGTGGGGCATCTCTCTCAGCGAGAAGAGCCAGCAGGTCCGGATACCAAACGGCCTGGGGCCATTTGGGTGCCACCAGAATCATCCGAAGATTCGCGGTGACCAGCACCCTGCCGATCACCTTGCGAATTAGACAGAACGGGGGAAAGGCGTACACAAAGAGGTTGTCCCATGGATTTTGAAGAGCATCCATTGCAGCTGCCCATGGGTCTGGCACAACTGAGTAGAAAACCTTGAGTTTTCTGTTGTGCCAGGTGGCAAACAGATCCACGACTGGATGCCCTCACAGGTCGAAGAGCCTTTCCGCCATGTCTGGGTGAAGGGACCATTCGGTCCCTATCACCTGATTCCGACGGCTGAGCTTGTCTGCCACTACATTCCTCTTGCCTGGAATGTATCAGGCTGACAGCTCTACCGAGTGAGCTATGGCCCACTCGTGCACCTGCAACGTCAACTGGTGCAACGGGAGGGACACTAGGCCCCCCTGTTTGTTGACATATGCCACTACTGTGGTGTTGTCGCTCATCAACGCCACTGAGTGTCCTATCACCTGTTCTTGGAACTCTTGGAGAGTGAGGAACGCTGCCTTGAGCTCCAGGACGTTGATGAGAAGGTGCTTGTCACGATGGTCCCACACACCTACAGCCAGCAACTCCTCCAGGTGTGCGCCCCATCTACGCGTCTGGGAACAGCAGCATCTCCGGGGGGGGGGTGAGTGAGTGCGGAGAGGCACTCCTCTTACGAGGTTCCCGTCGTCCAGCCACCAGGCTAAGTCCTACCTCACCTCTTCCGTGAGAGGCACAGGGAAGTACGGCGGGTCTCTTGCCTATGACCAACACTCCTTTAGCCTCCACTGAAAAGACCACAGGTGAAGACACCTGTGAGGGACTAACTTCTCAAGAGATGACAGGTGACCAATCACAACCTGCCACTGCTGAGCTGGCTGCTCCTGTAGGGACAGGAACCATCTGGCTGTCGCCCTGAACCTGCTGATCCACGAGCCTGCGGGGAAGACTCGCCCTGCTACCATGTCGATCAGCATGCCCAGGTACTTCATCCTCTGCTTGGGCTCGAGATCTGACTTCTCGAAGTTCACCACGATCCTGAGATCGTGACAGAATTCGAGGAGTCGATCCCTGTCCTGTAGCAACTGCGAGCCAGGATCAGCCAATCGTCGAGATACCTCAGAAGACATATCCCTACCGAATGGGCCCAAGCAGACATTAGAGTGAACACTCGCGTGAACACCTGTGGGGCGGTTGAGAGACTGAAACAAAGTGCCCTGAATTGGTACACCGTCCCGTCGAGGATGAAGCGGAGGTACTTCCTGGAGGATTGATGGATGGGTATCTGAAAATACGCGTCCTTCAGATCCACAGAAAGCATGAAGTCATTCTCCCTGATGGAATCGAGCACTGACCGTGCTGTTTCCATCATGAACCAAGTCTGGCGAATGAATCGGCTCAAGGGAGAGAGATCTATCACCGGGTGCCAGCCCCCCGAGGACTTCACCAGGAAAAGTCGACTGTAGAAGCCCGGCGACTGATCCCATACAATCCCCACAGCTTGTTTGCTCAGCATAGCTTCTACTTCCTGCCGAAGCACCACGTTCTTGGCCGAACCAGGAACGTACGTCTGACGATGATGGACCGGGTTGGAGGTGAGGGGTGGCTGAGACTCAAAGGGTAGCAAATATCCCTCCCGAAGGACGTTCACTATCCAGGTCTCCGCTCCGTAGCGCTGCCATGTTGCCCAATCGCTCGCTAGGGACCCGCTCACTTCCGGCAGCAGGTGAGGGTGAACGCCGTCCCTAGCGTTTCCCTCCTCTCTTTGACTTCTTCTTCCTGGTTCCTCCTCGAGAGAAGGAAGGCTGGTTACGGTCACTCCTTACAGTTGGCTTCGACGAAGCGATCGTCTTAGCCGCAGAGGAAGTGCTAACTAAACTCTTGGGCTTAGCCGCAGTCGTTCGAGGTTGCCCAGCCACCTTCGAGACTGCCTGGTGGACTAAACGGGCACTCTCGTCAGTGCGCCGTTGTTCCACCACAGCATCCACCATCTCTCTGGGAAAGAGAGAGGAGAAACTCCGCACCGGTCCGTTGCGAAGACCCAAGGCCGCCTCTTGCCCAGTCGCCCTGGTCACTCGAGTGAGGACAGCGCCCCTATGCCTCAGTACCAGGTTGGCCCACAGGTTAGCTGTCTGGTGGGCCAGGTAGGAGATAGCCCTACCTCCAGACTGGCACAGCCTCACGAAAGCCGCGTCCCCTTCAGGAGTGATGTTTCCCGAGGAGGCCGCAGCTTTAGACACTGTGAGGGACCACAAGTCTATCCACGAGACTGCTTGGAATGCTGCCATAGCAGTAGATTCCAAGGCAAGTGCCTGTTGCTGCGAGAACCAGAGGTTCTCTGACAGGAGCTGCTGCAGACACACCCCCGGAGTTAGCCTAGCTAATTCCGGGTTACCTGTTTGGGCAGCAGAGGGTCCTCAGATGGCATGTAGAAGCGCCTCTGTCGCAGTAGAGGTGGGGGAAGGACCAAAGAGAACCCTCCTGTCCAGAGACGAGAGCGTCCACCTGGCCGAGCACACTGTCGGCCAAGGCTGATCGCGGCAGACCCACCGTCGACCTGGGTTCCTTTTTGGGTCCCCAGACCGACTCCAAACCCGATAAAGGCTCGGAAGGTGGGAGTGACTGCGTCCTGCGGAGACGGACCGTCAAGCCCATCCAGCGAGAACGCCTCCCAAGACCCTCCTCCTTCCAGAGGAAGAACCGCAACACACCCCTCATGGTCTCCTCCTGCCACTTGCGCGTACGATCTGGTCGGTCCTAGGACCGTGCCAGGTTCGTAGGGCATCGTGGCGGGATTGCGAGGAGCGCGCCCCTCACGATCACTCCTGGTCGCCTCGCTCTTCCCGGTGTAGCCCGAGGAAGTTAAAGGGATAGGAGAGGTAGACCTGACGCCACCCCCTCGCCCACCGGCAGAACCGGTGTGCTGGGGGGGCTGCAGGCGATCACCAACCCGCAGTGGGGATCGAGCTGCAGGCCTGGTCGAGCGGCTGGACCGAGAACAGCGGCGACGGTCATGAGCGTCAGAAGAGCTGCTGCTGGTCCCCCTCTCCACCCGGTCCTGGTATGAGCGGCGGTCAGGGGAGCGGCAGAGCCCGCTGTTGCAGTGGGAGCGAGGCCTGTCCTCACGGTGCGTCACCCAGGCGACCGAGGGGACCACTTCTTCACCTCAGCCCACGGCCAGTCTGGGACTGTCGCGTCAACCCTGGGTACCGGCGGATCGCTGTGAGAGCGATCGCTGGTCTGGTGGGAGTCACCCGGGCTACTCCCGCCAGTCTTCCGCTCTGTGCCAGGATCCTGGCGTCGAGCGGACTCGGTTGCCTGGGTCTTGGCTGCACAGTCACCCGCAGGTGACCGTACACTCGGTAGCTCTCGCGAACAAGAGGCCGAGACGGTACCTGGCACCGAGGCCGAACCTCTGGCGCCAGGCGAGGAGGTACCGGTGTTAGCCGGCGCTCCTCCGGTCCCCGTCTTCTTCTTCCTTGCGGAAGGAGAGACGGGCCCCGTTCCCGAAGGAACAGGAGGACCAGCGGAAGTCCCAACCGTCCCTCTGGAGTGGGACGGACCCTAAGAAGTCTTAGGGCGAGCCTTCTTGGGGGGGAGGAGGCTACCTTCTTCTTCTTCGGTTGTGGGGCCTTAGAAGATGAAGGGGAAGTGGCGGCAGACGACGATGAAGAGGACGATGAAGATGACGACGACACCTTTCTCCTCCTCTTCTTCTTCGTCAGCTTCCTCAGGACCACCGTCAGGTCTTCCATCCAAGACGGAGCCGGGGCAGTTGCCGAAGCAACAGGGCCCGACTGCACCTGTCCGGAAGGACCTGGGGTGGGAGCAGCAACACCACGGGCAGGAACAACAGCGGCAGGAACCGGTACTGGAACTGGAGCAGCAGCAACCTCAGGAACAGGAGGCGGAGCAGGAACCAGCGGCATCCTCTGTGCTGGAGGCAGGTCCAGGGGAGAGCTCTTGGGACACCGGAAGTCAGGGGCTGGAGCAAGAGCGGCAAAACCAGGCAGCGGCGACATGGTAAACCTCTTCACCTCCGGCAGCGGCGCCAGAACAGCAGCTGTCGGGGTAACCATGGCGACGTGCTGGGTATAGACCAGGTGAGGTGGAGCAGCGTAGCCAGGCGTGGACACCGTCATGGTTGTCGTGGTGGTCGGGCCATGAGTTACCGGCCTGGCCCCTCTCGCCAGATGACTCAGCAGCCCCTGAACACTCGGTGTCCCTTGGAGCCCCAGCGAATACCAGGCCCGGCCGACATCGTCCTCCGTGGCAAGCAGATCTGATGAAGGAAACAGTCGGGTTAGTAAGAGGGGGGGGCAGTTCCCAATCCCAAGCGAACGGACAACCCCGAATACAACTGAACATCGGGCTACCTAGCCCCATCCTCCACGCTCAACTGATTGAGAGGAGAAGGAGCGAGATACCCCCCCGAAGGGGAAGGAGCCATACGAGGGAGCTGAGATGGAGGGAGAAAAGAAGACGTGTCCGTAACCAAGGGAGTAACAGGAGAACCCTTCGATAACTCCTTGGCCGGCTTACGTGGTTTCTTCCTCCCCCCATAGCGCTCCCACTGCTCCTCCGACCATACATACATCACATGGCTCGGTGCAAGAGCATTCTCGCCCTCGACACCAAGTGCAAAATTCATGAGGATCAACCTCTACAGAGGACCGAATGGCCCCACACTTACGGCCGTAATCACTAAGTATGATATACAAAAAACAGATACGTACTTACGCAGACTTTGTACATTCACACTAAGTAATAGAAAAAGAGAAAAAGCCTTCACGAACTGAAGAAAACCAAGCATACGACTTGAAGCGGGCAGAGAGGCGAGCAGCACGTCTATCCACCAACGCGGCCGAAAGCAAAGTGACTCCTTTCCTCGCAGTCGAGCTGACCCCCAACTGCCGGACAAGTAGTTAACTACTGAACCCCCTTGTTCGAAGGTTATGACCGGTTTAGCTGCCGCTAAGTACCCTCCTATTGTTGAAGGACCGAGGGTTTGTATACATATCTGAACAAATTTCCATTTTGCTCCGATATATCCATATTATATACCCTGGTCTGTTATACTAGTGTGCTACTGAATTCAGTTTTCTGGAGTTTTAACTTGGCTATAACTAAAATATGGAATAGTTTGCCTAGTGCACTTGTGGAATCTTCTGATCGCCAAATATTCAAGTGAAGATCGTATCCCTTCCTGCTCTCTGCTGACATCTGAATTTCAGGTGTAAGTTTTATTTTCTATTCTCTCATATTTATTTACTTATCACCTTTTCCTTGAACTTGCTGTGACATAATTAACATTACAAGATATTTCCTTTACTCAGATTTTAGTGAAATTTGATAGGTATATATATATACCAATGGGTTTAAGTGGTCACTTTCCTCCAATATTTTTTACCGACATATCATCTACCTGGCGACTGAAACTTTATATATAGTTGAATTTAACGAAATTTAGTAGGTAGGACCTTGTATCTGCTCCAAAAACCAATAATTCTTACATTCATCAGTATTAATTTTTACTACTATTCTGAAAAAATACTTACCATTCCCTATGACTTCTAAAGGGTTTTTGAAAAACTATATGCCGAATGATTATATCTAAATGTAATTGCATTATGTAAAGTCAGTGTTTGTTGATGGTACATACTTGCCAAAAATAAGTAGCATTCAACTTGGGTTCTACTGGTTTTTCTTTGAACTTAACCAAGTCCCCTTTGAAGACATTATGAATTTGTCTAGTATTCTAAATTTAATCTCTTACCTAAGAAAACTTGATATCTGGCACTGAAATACATTCCAAGTCTTTTTTTTAATTAATTTAAGACACAAAAACTACTTTGAAATTACTACATAGTCAACGCGTTGCCAATTTAATAGAAATAACAGATACCTAATTTCTCTCAACATACCTGTATACAAAGTTCAATTAAGCCATGTACATTCAGTGCCACTTCCATCAAGTCCATCAAAAATGCAATATGGTCATGAGTTGGGAGATAATTGGACATTCCAGAGCCGCAACCTGACAGCATTTCCAAAACCTAAAATGTAAGGAAAAAATATGATAGATATTGAAAGCACAAAAGATAATGATTAGCATTAGTAGTGCTACATATACGTATGAAAACTACAAATCGGTCCCTTTAAAAATCTTATTTGATAAAAAATAAAACCTTCACAGCAACCGATCACAATTTTATTCATAATTTTGTATCATATGCTGGGATATATAAGCATTCAAATCAACCTAGGTTAACATATAATTTTGAGCAAGGCAAATTATAAACAACTGGCAAGACTATACTTTAGTCTTTAAGTAAAAGCTCACCTGAGATGCAACAGTGCTTGTGATGTGGTGCTGGTCAAAGTAGGATAAAGTGCAAAACCTGCTCATGATATTTTCAAAATTGAATTCACCTCTTGAAGACTTCTTCACTTTACCTCCTGCAGAACAAAAAAGAGAGAGAGAAAATAAATTTGAAGAAAAAACTTGGCTAAATTACATTGTATTCCAAGGATTTGGTAATGAAAAAACATTCAATAAATTCACAAAACTGGAAAATTCATGTGGTTTCCGGATGAAAAGGATATGGGGTTGTATAGTATTTACTTACAAAGCAGAAACACTGGCACAGTGGATACCATTTAAAGTTATGATGAAAAATTAAGATCTGATATCACTTGAAAAGAAATAATTTGTTGAATTTGATATAGACACTCCTCTACTTACAAACTTTCAAAGGTACGAGCATCCGTGCTCACAAATTCAATTTTTGTTCAGAAAACTCGGGCCGTGACCATTAAGTCCAAATTTTGTTGTGAGGGAGCTGGATGATGATAAAAGGGAGAAATGGTGACACCTCTGGCTGGAGTAAGAAAATGTAGTGTTGTGGAAGGGTCTCTAATGCTGACTCAAAGAAAATCAAGGTCAGTAAGAAGACTTCAGCTTAGGACTGGATGTACAAAGTTAAGTATATCTTATTTCAACCAGACCACTGAGCTGATTAACAGTTCTCCTAAGGCTGGCCCGAAGGATTGGATTTTTATTTACGCGGCTAGGAACCAATTGGTTACTTAGCAACGGGACCTAAAGTTTATTGTGGGATCTGAACCACATTATATGGAGAAATGAATTTCTAATCACCAGAAATTCCTCTGTTTCTGCATTGGCAGCAGCTTGGAATGAAGATACCTAGGCTACCAGACTGTTAAACAAGTAGACAACCAAATTGTCCAATAAGGAACTGACTGGATGTACAATAGAGGGCAGCTGAGAAGGAAGCAACCATGCCAAAAATAGCTTTCCCATTTACAGTGAATTTAAGCTTCTCCCCTAACTTGCGTACCACATCCACTGAAAAAAAGATCAAAAGTCAAAGGGTTGGAGATATGAAGGAAACAAAGATTAGCTGACAAAAGAAAGCCCAAGAGTACGATGAATAAGAGAAGAGAAGCATCTCCAGCGGATGACAGGCATGGGAGAGAGGTATTTAGAGAAGGAAGGCAGAAGACATAATTTGGATAGCAAGGACAAAGATGAAGACATCAACAACTGAGTCTGAATTGGAAAAAAGCAGAGGGAAGAAAGGAAGACAGCACAGATGTAAAAGGAACAAAGTACAAAAAGACTTAAATGAAGAATTTCAAGTCCCAGAGAAATAATGAAAAACTGGAGGCAATATTAAGAAATCAATCTACGAGCTAGTGATGAACTGAAAGATCTTGATATGACACAACAGAAGACTTGAGACCTATGGTAAGGCCAAAAAATGGAAAATAAATAAGAATAATATGGTAATGAGTGAAATGGATAATAATTATTTGAAATAATATCATCAATGATATGAAACAGTATGTATCAGAAAAAAAACTATACGGACAACACTAAAATAAAAATAAATGGTAAAGTAGAGCTCATTATAAGTGTAATAATTAAGTTTTGCATTTAAACATAAATGTCAAATATTGTTCCCACATTGATGAAACCATTTGAAAAAAAACTGCCTTACCATCTGCAATGTCAATGCTACACTTCTTGCTGAAAAGTTTGCATATTTCCTTTGTTAGTTTCTTTACCGCTGCTCTTGCTTCATCCCGTGCTTTGCCTACACCATACAGCAGTACATATCTCTGCCAAAATTTTAAATATTTTAATACAAGAAAAATAATGAAAAAGATGTACTCAACATTGAAACAATATTCCGGTTAACCCAATGCAACAGCCTATAACAGAACTAAGCACTGCTGAATTCACATTTCACTTTTCACACCGTAATAATCACGTTTCAACTTATAAAAGACAAAATAACCAACATACCTGATTTATCTCATGCATGTAGGCATCATCTTGAGGAAGGGGAAAATGCTGGGCATATACCAAATGCCTTGGGGGCCTTTGTTTTCCCTCACTTCCTAATTCACCACGGCCTCCAGCTCCTGATTCCTCTAAACTTGTGTTCACTGCTATCTTTTGGAGAATCTTGCCGAGGTCATCATCAATATTATCTGTTCCCTCCTGACAAAAATTTAGAGTTCAATATGTAAAGGTCCTTATATTCAAGAAAAACACTGAAAAATTGGCAGTAACAATAAGAAAGTGAACTATGACTTTAACTAATTTTCTACCATATACTGAAGGAAGTGAACTATAATTTTAACTAATTTTCTACCGTTTATGGTAATACAATGGTACCATTAAGCAATCCCCATTATCAATATCTTAAATTCTCATAAAATACACACAAAACAAATAGTAACAAGAAGACCTATTAATAATTCAATAAACATACACTTTTAAAAGATTTATAAGAAAATTCATTCCATCTCAAACTGTTCCCATGAAAAACCATAATATTGTAGCTGGTAACTACAAAAGTGTTAAGTTTATGGGTTACTGATTCATTATGTTCACATATATACATAGAATTTACATGAAAGACCATCATCTTTGTTAACAAACTATTTTAAAATAAAATTGACTTTAGTGAGGCAAGATAAGAAAGGTAAGAGCTGAAAACATTTTCTAAAAAGAGAAATACTAAATTCTACATATAAAAAGAACTAACACAATCATTATTAAATAAAACATACTATAATCAGATAAACACATCAATTGCAAGGATGGTAATTCATATGTCCTCCATTGATCAGTTTGGACCCCTGAATCATGCTCTATTTGAGCTCAATTCCTTGAGGAACTTTCAGAGAAGCCTAAAGCTGAGATCTGCAAACTTTGAGCCTGACTTACATTCCACTTACTGTTCATTTACATGATACCTTTGATTTTATGCTCTCTTCTGCTAAATGTTACAGTTTTATAAATTTCATTAACTCCAGATGTCTCAACACTTTGCACCCAGCCCTATTCTTTCATATTATCAAGATGCCTTCCATTAGACAAACTTTACTTGGGATCATGACTGTCTTAAGGTGACAGCTCTCTGGGGTTTCAAATGGTAGGTGATGTGCATCATGTCAAGTACTTGGGATCTTCCAAATTCAAAATTAAAATGAGAAAATTATACAAAAAATTAAACCCAAAATGCAAAATTTGTTATGGTGCTAAAAATGAAAAACACCTGATAGTGGAAATTGTCAGCACACTGTCTGGATGATTAATCTGTCAATGAAACTCATCACATCATTACAAATCACACATATACAATTGATAAACACTACAAGTTTCCATAATATAGAAATGAATGTAGTTTTTCTTTGACAATGCTTTATAGTAAACCCAACAACAGTGAAAATATTTGTATTTTGTGGCTTCTTTATTCTCAAAGCAATGATTTTGTTATAGTTTATGAAGCAAAATTTTCAAACAAGCAGTTCTGAAAATCTAGAATTAATAACTAGAAATATGTTTATGAATATTTGAAATCATGTGAAAATGTTCATCATCTAGAATCATTGGGGGCCAAATAAAATGGCCTGCAACTCTAAACTCTTGACATGTCTTCCTTTATCTTCTCAGGTAACTGCAATTGTCTTGCCTCAAAAAATGCAGTGGTTATCATAACCTTAAAAAATAATATATCTATCACTAAACATTAAGAAATACAGTGGTACCTCGACATACGAAAGGCTCAACTTACAAAAAATTCGAGTTACGAAAGCAAATACGAAGATTTTTTTGGCTCTACACATGAAAATAGTTCAGGATACGAAAGGTTGTTGCTGTAAAGTCCCGAGATTCGCCCAGACCACCAATAACAATTTTAAAACTCGCGCGCCACCAACTTACTAGACTCGCCACCATCCTCCCGCTCTCCCATTGGTTCCTGATGCTAGTCACCGCCATAAGATCCTGCTCTCCTATTGGTCAGCATCTCTCCCATCATGCATCTACGTAGCGGCGTGCTTCTTCAGCCACTCGGTAGTAACATCGTTTCTATACGCATGCCGAATTTGTTCGTCCCATTAGATTTCATTTATTAACGTAAATTCGTTAGTGATTTCATTGTAGTACTACTTTATTGTGTTGTGTGGGAACTTTAGAACATACGTATACATACTACATAACTTAATTACGTACAGTATATACGTAGTCATGAGTCCCAAGAAAGTTGATGAGACTGGCCTTTTTCAGAAAAAAATGCCCCGTCGGACGTACATCACGCAGGAAGAGAAAAAGCTACCCGGGCATCAGCCTATGAAAGACAGGCTTACACTTGCATTTTCTTCAAATGCCAGTGGGGATTGTAAAGTCAAGACCCTACTTGTCTATCATTTGGAGACTCCTCGAGCCTTCAAGGCCCACAAAGTGCTAAAGGAGAAGCTTCCAGTGATGTGGAGGGCTAATGCAAAAGACTGGGTAATGAGACTTTTGTTCACTGAGTGGGTAATCTGTGTTTCAGCCCGACAGTGAAGAAATTCTTGGAAGAGAAGCGCCTCCCTCTGAAGTGTCTGCTGTTGTTGGATATCGAACTTCAAGAAGCTGTATACGAAACATCTATTCAAGAGATGTTTCGACATCACCAATACCACAAACCTCACCTTGCGTCAATTTTGGAAGGAGCATTTTGATGTTGTCATATGCATCCAACTCATCGATCAAGCTTGGCAGGAGGTTTCGAGGCGAACCTTGAATTCTTCGTGGAGGAAACTCTGGCCTGATGCCGTATCCGCCCGAGACTACGAAGGGATTCGACATGGGCAAAGCTGGTGCAGATTCAGGAACAGTTGACGATCCTGAAACTGTTTCGCAACCAGATCTTGACGAGATCATTGCACTCGGCAAGTCCATGGGGCTGGTCGTTGACGAGGACGACATCAATGACCTTCTCGAGGAGCACCAAGGGGAGCTTACGACGGATGACCTGAAGGAGTTGGAGGCCATGCAACATAACGTCGTTCAAGAAGAGTTCTCTAGCAGTGGCGAGGAGGACGAACCTATGACAACGGCAGAAATTAAAGATGCTCTAGCTGCTTTTCATAAGGTGCAATCATTTGTAGAATAGAGACAAACCAAAAAGGCTTACACAGGTCGTATGCTTGCGCAGTTCGATGACGTTTGCCCGAGTCGTTTCAGGAACATTGTGAAAAGTAGGCAGAAGCAATCTTCCTTGGATAGTTATTTTTTAAAGAGGCCTTTAGTAGGAGTAAGCAAAAAGGAAGATCCAATTGATACTAAGAAAAAATAGAAAGTTGAAAGTGGTGAAGAAATTGAAATTTTGTAAAAGATGTAAAGTATAAAAAAGTAAAAAAAAAAAAAAAGAAAAAGGAAAAATTTAATTTTAAGTTTTTTGTAAAGTTAAGTGTTACGGTTTTGTTAATGTGTTTCGTAAAGTTTAGACTATGTTTCCTGACATTTTTTAATGTGTTTCGTTAAGTTAAATGTATGTACTACGTAACATATTTTCTGCCGTGTGTCCTTCTCCTCTGTCGCCACTTTCGGAGATAGCCTCACTCGAAAGGTAAGGTTCCACATTTTACTACATACGTACGTATGTATGTACAGTATTTCTTGTATACCATGTACACTAATACACTTTATTTACAGGTACTTTGTATTTCATTGTTTATTGGTCAATTTAGCTTTATTATAAAATTTACTGGGGTGTTTTTGTAGGGCTTGGAACGAATTAGGTAATTTACATGTAAAATGCGGTTCAAGATACGAAAAGCTCAGGTTACAAAGGCTGCCTCAGAACGGATTAATTTCGTATGTCGAGGTACCACTGTATACTGTAAATAAGTAATTTTGAAATATATGTACAGTACCTCCTTCTTTTCTCCAAATGATAAGTCAGCTTTTAGGTCAGGTGTGCCTGCAGCTAAGTCTCCACGAGATATAAGTGTACACATGTATGCATCATGGCTAAAAACATCTTGTCGAATCAACTCAGAAAACAAGAGAACGAGATTACCAAATTCTTGCGACCTCACAGACAAAGCATTTTCATCTGAAAAAAGGATATGCATTATCATGATTATCATAAAACTGATAATAATTCATCATCCAATTACAATACATACTAAAAAGATTAGGATGTTTGAGGCATTAACTCAATGTCAAAAGATCACAGTTAAGAACATAAGATGGTAAATAAATTAAAGAGAATTAGAATGAAAACAATCAGGAATGATGAGAACTTCATAATTCTTATTGTGCATTTATTTGACACATCTACAGTCAAATTTCTGGACTACCATGGGACTTGCTCACAGCACTTGCTCACGAAAAAAAATAAAAAATTGCAAAAGTGGGACATGGTAACATTACTGAAGTTGGAAGGCCAAGTAGAAAGAGACAATGGGAACAAATGAAGAGAAAGATCACAAAGCACTGTGGCTTGTGCATAGTCTGGAGCACAGACCTTTTGTGCCATGTACAGTGTGTCCACCGAGGCACATTACATGTGTTACCCTATCGTGAGAGAAAATCTGAACAAAAAGAAAGGCATTAAGAAAAATGACACTTTCTGAAAAAAATGACAAGCTTAAAGGAGAGCTCACATGTAAATCTATTACCAGATGAAATACTATAGTGATGTGTGATAAAAAAAACATGGCTTGGTGCCATCGGAAAGGAGTGGCAGTAAGGCTTTGTAGAGAAAGGCTTAGAGAAGGGTTGTTTTGGAAGGTGGGTGGAGCTGGGGAGCAGTTTCTATCACTGGGAGGGAGTGGGGATACAGTGTTGGATGAGTGAAGAGAGCTAGGTAGACTAGATTTGATCAGCTTTGTTTGGTTTTGAGTTTTTATGTTTATGATACAGTAATTCAAATTTTATTAAAGGACATGTACAGTACTGAGATACAAGAGAGAGAGAGAGAGAGAGAGGGGTATGTTTACAGCAAGATCTAAGTACAGTAAAACACACACACACAATCACACACACCTGCACTTTTTTTCTCATTTACACCTTTACTGTATTTTAGTTTCTTTTATTATTTCAAACCACAAGATACATGCAATCACGTGCGTAGGGTATGTATGTAAGCACACATTCACTCCATGCCATCAGTGAACTTACTACAGCCTGTTTGGTTTTGTCTTGCCTACATATGAAATTCACATTTTAAATATTTTCATGGTCATTAGACATGAAATATTAGGTGAGAAAATATTCTCATTATTTCTGTATGGAGAGAGAGAGAGAGAGAGAGAGAGAGAGAGAGAGAGAGAGAGAGAGAGAGAGAGAGAGAGAGAGAGAGAGAGAGAGAGAGAGAGAGAGAGAGAATTTTATCATATTTCAGACTATCATTTTCAATTAGGCAAGTTCTGCAAGTAAGACCATATGTCTGTAAACAAGAAAAAAAATCATACCATTTTTTGTTGCTTCACTTACCATAAACTGGAGCCTGAACATCCAAGAACTTTAGGAGTAGGTTCTGGAAAACACAACCACTTGGAGCAACCATCTGGTTTGAGGTAACTGAATCTTTTTCATCTGGAAGATCATTATCAACTGACATCAATGCATTCTGCCTTTTCTCCAGCAATCGAGCTACCACCAATGCTCTGTGCTCTCCTGATCTCTGTACAGATACAGCCCATTCACATAACGTGCGAACAATTGATTCATCACTGTTGTTGTTGTTCTGGTTACTGTTGTTGTTTGCATTTCCAGGACCTGCATTGCTTCCCACGCTACTGTTGCTGCTTGGATTCTAAATTAAACACAAGCAATTATGTGTATATAAGACAACTGTGTAATATTAAGCAACATTTCTAAACAAATACAAGTCTAAACAAAAAGTTATTCTTAAAAGTGAATAATTATAACTACGTATTGCATTACCCACAAGACAGAAAATCACAATTAAAAACTCTAGATTTAACTTTATAACCGAGGAAATACATCAAATATATTATGTATTAGTATATAACATGCACCAAAACTGAAATTTGTATATATTCATCAATGAAATAGTATATCATCGGTAAAACAGTTTATTATGTGCAACTTCCAAATATTAAGTGGTATCCAAGTAACATGGCTACTGATATAGGATGTAATGACCTTTCAAACCTAATTAAAAAATATCTGCCAAGGCAGAGAGGCTAAGACTCACAATAAACTTCCCCTACATTACCACATAAACTTGCCCTAGAGTACCACACACACACTAACCAAATGTCTAAACACCATTAATCAATCAAAAAGAACAATATCATTGTAGAGCTAGATTTTATTCATTTTAACATTAACTTCACTAATATAGTCTTCCAAAGGCAAATGACAAAGATGAATTCTACATTAGTAACTGTCAATAAGTTCACATTTACTGTACATTGCTCATGGAATTTAAAAATAATTCTCTCTTTAACAGCTGAATCAAGACTGAATCAAATGTGCAAAAGCTTAATCTGATATCATGCATTTCTGGGCTCAGCTCGTGTCGCTGCGCGAAATATCCTTTAATCTATTATTTCTAGGGTAAATGTACTAACACATACCAGAGAATAAATAAAATAAAGAAAAGGTCAGTATAACTGACTCGCTCACCCTCCAGGAGGGTGTCGGTATGAACACTAGGCGAGTGAGACCACTACCACGAGCCAAATGCCAATAGAAATCTCCCACTACAAAATCCCTCCAAGAGGGGAGCCGACCACAGAGTGAGCAGCTCGTATACTACTACTCCATCCCATGCTGCCGACTGCTGCGCCTCTGGTGGCCATCCTTTCAAGTTAGCACCCGCGAGTCGGTTGTGATATTTTCCTCTCTGTGTTTTTTGTGCCCTTTCATTGGATTTTCTATTATGGAGCGTGCAACTATCGCAGCAGCTAAGTTAAGTACTCAGTATTTACGGTTAGTTGGTTTTTTCCGGCCCTGAGACAGTATTTGCCGTTTTTTAGGTATAAATACGATCTCGGGGTCGGAAGCATGGCAGCATGGTTCTGCCTCGTGATGGGTTCGTTCTTGGTCTCCCATACCTAGAACATCCCCTTATTTATCTTCGCTCTTTATGATTATCCGCTTTACTTAGGGTACGGTCTACTCAGGTTTGTCATGCATGCATGTATTTACCTTACGTAGGCTTCTTCTATCCAGACCCTAGTCCAGGTTCTTAGTATCGGCCTCTGACTAGCTTTGAGTGTAGACTTGCCTTCGGGTTAGTCGTACACTCCTGGATTTTTTCTCCTGCTATATTGTTTTCTTTCTTTCATTTATTTATTTATATAACTGTGTATTTTATTATTGTTAGGTTAGTTAGGCGTCTGGCTTAGCCTAGGTCCTGGCTCTTTGAGCCTATTCTACCGCTCATCAGTTCGGTTTGCTTCCCTATAGCATCTCTCTGATCAGTTGGTTCGGCCCAGTGGGCTTATTGCCTCCGCTTTTCAGTTCAGTATGCTTCCCGATAGCATTTCCCTGATCAGTGGTTGTCCTAGGCTTAGTTGTCGTTTTTGGTCTTACCGCCTCGTGGTCACTTCGTGATCACGGGCCAGCCAGACGCCTGTCCAGTCATTCTTCTACCCTCCCGCTCTTCCATAGAGTCGGGCGGGGGCGGGTCGGTCTGCCCATGCTCGCTCCTCATACCCGAGCCTGCCTCCTCTCTCCCCTCAGGCGGAGGGGCTAGGGAGTCTGGACAGACCCAGACCTGGGTCTCGACCTCTCCGGCTTCTCGGTCCGGCGGTTTGGTACGGAGTGGGGGGTACTGGCCTTGCCCTTCCTCCGCGCTACCTTGTCGCTCCGGGCTAGCTTGAGCCTGTATGTCTTCTCGCTCTTTCCCATCTTACTAGGGCTCCTTCCTGATCGGAGTCCTGGTATCCAGCGGAAAGTTGTTAGTCCACCCAGTATTGGTGGACCGGAGCATACAGTGGGTCTCTTCTAACCTTACCGTTTTGCTGAGTTACTACACTCCGCTACGCACCGGACTTAGTCCGGTTTGCTTGTGTGTTGGGTTTAAGTTATCTTTTAAGTTTATCTTAAGAACCTTAAACCATCCCCCTCCCTTACATATCTTACCGGATCTCTCCGGGATTATAGCCTATTCAGGCGATGCAGGGAGGGGTTATGCCCAAATTTTTCCGAGCTCCGGCATGCATCGGAGCTCTTCTGTCCCTTAGACTGTAAGTGATGTTTTTTAAGATACTCATGTGTCTCCCCACTTACAGGCCCCCAACAACTGGGGGAGGCAATTACCGTGGATGTTTTCCGCCACACTTCAGGACCCTTGTGACACGAAGTTTGCCGTCCCCATGCTCCCATGCGCGACTCCGCTCGGGGACATCCAGGTCTGGTACCATGAGACGTGTACCATATGTTACGATCTGGTGAGCCAGCTTTTGGAAGGGGTAAGTTTTACATCACCAGTAGCTGCTCCGCTTCTTTTTTAGCGCTTAAGTTTTCATCATATTAACTTAAGGCAATTAATTTAAGTTATACTTTAAGTTTTAGTTTTAAGTGATTCTTAAATCTAAACTACGCCCTCTCTTCCAGGCTCCGGCGGTAAGAGATACCGCACTGGCTACCCTGCGGGCCTGGGTCGGCGGTTTTGGGGAAAAACGCCGCCAAGGGACAGCCCTACATCCTAGAGAAGCGGTTGGCATTACTAATCTTCCCCGGAGGCAAGGCGACAGGATACGTCGACCCGGTAGAAGCGGATCCGACTATCGCCTTCATCCAACAACAGCTGGCCACCTCATTAACTGATCAGGACCAGGATATCTCTACGGATGTCGCGACCCTAGATATTAATGTTGAACCTATGGTAGGTATAGACGACCTGTTGGTCGAGGTAGGTACGGTGGACACCCAAGGGTCACCCTTGGGCGTAACTGTTTCTTCTACTCCTGCAACCTCCTCCATCCTTCCAAGGCTTTACGGGTGACGAAATATATTCTCCTCCTGGTGCTTCGGTTAGACCTAAGGTCAAGTCTAAGGTGATGACTTTGACTAAGACGTCGTCTTCGTCTAAGAAGACGACTTCGGCTTCATCCTCCTCCCGTAAGTCTCCGGCTGGGAATCCCGGAGCATCCAGGTCTAAAGCTTCTAGCTCCGGCTCTAAGTCCTCGAGGAGTAAATCCTCCAGAGAGAGATCTCGCACTCCGGCAGAATCACCAGTTCCGCTACCTTTGGTTCCGATTCAGAGCCTCCCCTCCACCTCCGCAGCAGCTCCGGCTTTGGACTCCAATGCTGGCCTGTTGCAACAGGTGGGTGACCTGGTTGGGTCCTTAAAGAGTAGCATGGAGCAAATGATCTCTCGTCTGTCGGGACAGGATTACTTCCCAGGACTCCATTATAGCCGGGCTGAGAGAAGCTCCTCTAGCCTCTCCTCCTCTGTCCAACACGAGTGGATCCCAACTTCCTCCGTATGACTCACTACCTCAGTTCTCTATGAACAATCCGTGGAGAGTAGCGTCATACGCCCCTTCCAGGACGGTCTCATCTCTATACCGGAATTTGGGACTCGAAGAATAGAGGACTTCGAGTTCTTCCCGGAAGACCTCCAGCCTCATTCATAGGCTACGCAAGGCTTACGCCGTCGGCTATTGGTGCGGGACGATAAGGTACCTAAGGAGACAGTCCTCTACTCACGAGACCAGGCTCAGAGAGAATGGCTCAGGTGTTTAGAGGACATGGATTGTTCTAACACCAAGATACAACCATTTAAGAGTCCCTTTACCATTTTTACAATGGATGAGAGTACCCCGCTCCCGTTCCTAACCAAGATCGCGAGGTCGACCATCCCAGCGGCCCAGAAGGGGGAAACCTATACCGCAGTTGAAGGAAGCGGATCCCACTTCTCCGTTGCTCCCCTCAGTTGGAGAATTGTGGGAAGACTTGCCGAATACATTCTCAGCTGGCAAACTCAAACCGGACTGTGCTATGGAGCAGTTTGGTGAAAAGCTACCCAGACTCCCAGATAGCCTTATTCAGGCTGAGTTGATGCAAAATCGCGTCTAGCCAGATCCATCAATTCTATGGCTATGTCTGAGGTAGCTACCATGGCTTATGGATCAGAACCGATTTTTAAGCTCATGACCAAAGCCCTGACTCAAACGGTACAGTCAGATATGTTTGAGTTTGCCACTGCTCGGACGAATTGTAGGAAGCATGTCCTACAAGAGGCAACCATTCGGCATGAACCGAATAGTTACTCTCGTCTAGCATCTGGGGAGCAGATCTCTTCCCAGAAGCTATGGTTAAGGAGGTCCAGTCAGAGGCTACCAGGTTAAACCAGAGCCTTAAGGATCGTTGGGGCCTTTTGGCTAAGAGGAGGCAAGACCTGACTCCTAAAGGTAAGGGACAAAAGAAACCCAGGCGTTTCCAACCTTACCAGAAGAAGCAACTACGCTTTCCTCAACAAGTTCCAACAGTACCGTTAGTGCAGACAGCCCAACCCTCCACTTCTAAAGGTCAATCACAGCCAATTTATGTGATATCCCCTCAGCCTCAGCCTCCCCCACCTCTTACGCCATCTCTCCAGCTTACAATCAAGCCTTCGAGAGTTAAGCTTCTCAGAAGTATGACCGCTCGGGTAAGGGAGGTAGAGGTAAGCGTTCCTTTCGTGGGAGAGGATCGGGAGGCCCCTTTAACAGGGGAAAGCACTTCAGAGGAGGCCGAGGCGGTTACCAGAACCAATGAAGAACTTCAGGTAGGAGGGGGGCTGTTTCACTTTCGCCACCGGTGGAACTTCAGCCAATGGGCTCAGAGCATAGTGTCAAAAGGTCTGGGTTGAGCTGGTTGACGAACCCACCTCCATCCAGACCTTTCCGTCAACTTCCTTCCAAGGAATTGACAGAGTACGCAGACGATCTCCTTCAAAAAGGAGCTATAGCGAGAGTCAAGAGATTAAAATTTCAAGGTCGCTTGTTCAGCGTGCCAAAGAAAGGCTCACAAAAAAGAAGGGTAATCTTAGACTTGTCCCGCTTAAACTTAGCCATCCGCTGCGACAAGTTCAAGATGCTCACGATCTCACAGGTGCGGACCCTACTTCCCCGTGGGGCCGTCACCACCTCTATCGATCTTACAGACGCTTACTATCATATCCCTATTGCAAGACACTTCCGTCCGTATCTGGGTTTCAAGATAGGAGACCAGACATTCTCCTTCAAGGTAGTTCCATTCGGACTCAACGTGGCACCCAGAGTGTTCACGAAGCTAGCGGAAGTGGTAGTGCAACAACTCAGATCGCAAGGGATCATGGTAGTAGCGTATCTCGACGATTGGTTGATCTGGGCCCCAACAGTCGAGGAATGCAACAGAGCTACTCTGAAAGTGATTCAGTTCCTGGAATATCTAGGCTTCAAAATAAACAGGACCAATCAAGACTCACTCCAGAGTCAAACTTTCAGTGGCTGGGCATTCAATGGAATCTAGCGTCCCACACTCTGTTTCGATTCCATCAACCAAAAGGAAAGAAATAGCAAAGTCAGTCAAGCAATTTCTAAGTCACAAACTAGCGTCAAGGAGAGCCCAGGAAAGGATCCTGGGTTCTCTCCAGTTTGCATCAGTGACAAACGTCTTAATGAAAGCCAAACTGAAAGACCTAACCAGAATCTGGCGCTCGCGAGCAAACGTCAGGTCCAGGGACAAAACTATCCTCAGTGCCTCTGATTCTAAAGAATCGACTTCGGCCATGGGCGAGAGTCAAGAATTTATCAATGTCAGTACCCCTTCAGTTCCCTCCACCAGGGGTCACCATCCACACAGACGCGTCCTTAAGCGGCTGGGGAGGGTATTCCCAGGTCAAAAAGGTTCAAGGGACTTGGTCACCTCAGTTCCGTCAGTTCCATATAACGTACTGGAGGCAATGGCAGTGTTCTTGACTCTAAAAAGGTTACGCCCACCCAAGTACTCCCACATAAAGCTAGTCCTGGACAGCGCAGTGGTAGTACATTGTATAAACAGAGGAGGCTCCAAGTCACGTCATCTAAATCACGTCATGATAGCCATCTTCTCCCTGGCAGACAATTTCAGTTGGCATCTTTCCTCCACTCACATAGCTGGAGTAAGAAACGTCATAGCAGACGCCCTATCCGATCAGTACCCCTAGAGTCGGAATGGTCACTGGACAACAGTTCGTTCCAATGGATCCTTCAAAGAGTCCCAGGGCTACAGGTGGACCTCTTCGCATCACAAGCGAACCACAAACTACCGTGTTATGTAGCCCCCAACCTGGACCCTCTGGCCTATGCCACAGACGCCCTGGCTCTAGACTGGAACAACTGGGAGAAGATTTACGTCTTCCCTCCAGTGAATCTCCTCATGAAAGTATTGAACAAACTCAGGACATTCAAGGGTCAAGTGGCTCTAGTAGCCCCAGACTGGCCGAAGAGCAACTGGTATCCTCTAATTTTGGAGCTGGGCCTTCGTCCTCTTCAGATCCCCAGTCCCAAGCTCTCCCAGTCAGTGCAAATGAAGACTGTGTTCGCTTCCTCAGGGATTCTCAAAACCCTAACTTTATGGATTTCATGAAGTTTGCGGCAAAAAAGAGATGCGAATATTGACCCTCAGAATATTCTATTCTTGGAATCCGATAAAAGGGATTCGACTTTGAGGCAGTATGATGCTGCTGTCAAAAAGTTAGCAACCTTCCTGAGAGATTCGGATATTAGAATCATGACAGTTAATTCAGCTATATCCTTTTTCAGATCCTTATTTGAAAAAGGTTTAGCAGCTAGCACGATTACGACAAACAAGTCAGCTTTGAAAAAGATATTTCAATTTGGATTTAACATAGACTTGACGGATTCCTACTTCTCGTCTATTCCTAAGGCATGTGCTAGGCTTAGGCCTTCTGTAAGGCCTACGTCAGTTTCATGGTTCTTAAACGATGTCCTAAAACTGGCTTCCGAAACCGATAATGACACATGCTCGTTTATAATGCTCTTAAGAAAAACCCTATTCTTATTAAGCTTAGCTTCAGGAGCAAGAATTTCAGAACTGTCGGCTCTATCCAGAGACCCGGGTCATATTCAGTTCCTTCCCACAGGAGAAGTCCTACTTTCTCCGGAACGTAGCTTTTTAGCAAAGAATGAAGATCCTTTGATGAGGTGGGAACCTTGGAAGGTACTACCCCTTCCACAAGATGTATCTCTTTGCCCAGTTACAACCTTACGAGCCTTTCTGTCTAGGACCTCCTCATCTTCGTCGGGTCCCCTCTTTAGGAGGGAAAAAGGTGGAACTTTATCCATTAAAGGCATCAGGCAACAAATCCTGTACTTTATTAAGCAAGCCAATCCTGACTCTTTCCCGAAAGCACATGATGTCAGGGCAGTAGCCACCTCTATTAATTATTTCCAACATATGAACTTCGATGAGTTGAAAAAGTATACTGGATGGAAATCGCCGACAGTGTTCAAACGTCACTACCTTAAGTCCTTGGAAGCTCTGAAATTCCCAGCAGTTAGCAGCGGGTAACATAGTTTCCCCCCTGACTCCTAGCTAGTTTGTAGTAGAAGATTCAGTCCTCCTTTCTACCTGCCTCACCCATAAGTTCGTCTATTCCTACCTGGTTCATTTGCATTCACCTTGTGTCTTAGCTGCTTTTGTGATAGTGTAGTGGGTGCCCCTTATTGTCTGGTTAGGGACACTCACAAATGATTATAAACATTGATCTCATGGATGTTTCCCCTTATTTTTATGCTAGGGGATACATCATATTATAATGATTACGGGTTTTGTATATTAAGTCATATACATTCCTTTATATATTATTATTGTTGATTGTTTTTATTAATTGCTATTATACTTTTGATACATGCTGTTACACAGGTACATTGATACATGTAATAAAAATTTTTACCCTGTACATATGTAATTACCTTATGTTAACAAACATGATTAGATTTAAGGGTAATTTAAGCATATTTCTATTTTTATACCCCTGTGTATATGTATCTTTTAGCAATTATAGTCTATTCATATATATTTTATCTTTTATTTGAGACCTATTCTGATTATTTTATTTTTATTCTCATTTTATTACTTTTGTTTACAATCTTGTGCTATTTCTCTGGTACGATTTCGCGCAGCGACACGAGCTGAGCCCAGAAAAGGGATTTTGACGTAAGGAAAAATCTATTTCTGGGCGATTGGCTCGTGTCGCCAGCGAAATCCCACCCTACCCATCCCTTCGCCCAAGATTGTCTGCTAACTTCAGGATGGCCACCAGAGGCGCAGCAGTCGGCAGCATGGGATGGAGTAGTAGTAGTACGAGCTGCTCACTCTGTGGGTCGGCTCCCCTCTTGGAGGGATTTTGTAGTGGGAGTTTTTTCTATTGGCATTTGGCTCGTGGTAGTGGTCTCACTCGCCTAGTGTTCATACCGACACCCTCCTGGAGGGGTGAGCGAGTCAGTTATACTGACCTTTTTCTTATTTTATTTATTCTCTGGTAGTGTTAGTACATTTACCCTAGAAATAATAGATTAAAGGATATTTCGCTGGCGACACGAGCCAATCGCCCAGAAATAGATTTTTCCTTACGTCAAAATCCCTTTTTACAACCTTACACAGAATGCTCATCAACATTCCACTTCTACACTTCACTCTCTTGAGGGAGTTGATTCGCAAGTATCTAATTAACATAATCTTCTTTTTCAAATTTACTTTAGCAGAGATCCTACTAAATTTACTTATTCTGTGCCTCAACTTTTCTCTCACTCTTCCTGAATTACCTCCCCCTTGGTTTACTTTTGCTCTCTGCTTACTCCTCTTACACAACCACTTTAAACTTGATAATCTAGTTTCTTTAGTTTATCCAGAGGAAAACTGCACAAATGACAAACATTAGCTACTCCAAAGAGATATGATTAACTACTGTTTGGAGGTAATCTTTCTGTAACTCAGAGCTGCCCCTAATCTGGGGATTTCTCAGGTCCCAGTGGTGGTGAATTAGTAAGGGTCTACTTACAGTTATATAAAAAAAAAAAATAAAGAAAAAAAAAATGTCCCTGATCAACGTCTCTTTCCCAAGTCTGTTAGTGAATGTTTTCTTTGTCAGCGACAGACCTTAAAAATCAAGCTTCTCTCAGAACACATTTAAATAGGGCTCTTCATCCTCAATCAAACCAATTAAGCAGTCTGTCTGAATTTTCTAAACCACACCAGTTTTAATTCCCGATTCACTTTCACACTGTATTGTTGACCCTGCCAATTTTGCATGGGTTAGGCACTACAACTGTCCTCAAAATACTGAAAATCTGCTATATATTGGAAGCCGCCTCTCAAAACACTTATAATTGCTTATTTTAATAATTCAAACACCAAAGACCCTGAAGACACTCGTAAATGCCTATTTTAATAGTTCAAACACCAAATGTACCTTACAATATCATCCTAAAACACTTTAATATCATTTTGACATCTCGATATAACTTTTAATATTTTATTATAATTTCTATATCACTTAATATCAATTAATAAGTATCATTTCTGATTGGCATAATTATGAGGAAGTGAGAAAATGGTTCAGTGCCTGTTCAGTAGCCATCTGAAGGTTCACCAAACATAATGAGATCCCTAATATAGGAGGCCTTATAATGAGGTCCCTCCTCTATATAGAGGGGGAGAAAACTGGTTTACATATTACTTTATATGGAGGGGGAGAAAATTGGTTTACATATTACTTTATATGGAGGGGAAGAAAACTGGTTTACATATTACCAGCCAAAGCTTAAAATCCTATTTCTTTCCACATAGGTTTCTCTCTCTCTCTGGGTGATTATTTAATCTTTCACTATCATTACAGGTACGGTACTGTATTATTATGTATTACTATGATTATTATCATTTAATCATTAATATTTGAAAATTAGTACTTATTATTACCTGTATTATTACAGGTACAGTATTAATATTATTATTATATTATTATTATTATTATTATTATTATTGATTATTATTATTTAATCGTATTAGTCTTAACATTAATTTTTGAAAATTAGTAAATAATTTTCTTTCATAAAAATTGTCACAAAAATAACCTGAAAAAACAGGAATTAGTGAATACTGCTCTACGAAAACGTCCACAAATGACTGAATTTTCACGATTTATTGAAAAATTCATCCCACTGAGAATCAGTGAATAACTGAAGACGCCAATAAACGGGAGTCCACTGTATGGCGCATATTCAGAAAATGTAATTCCATATAGTATATATACATTAAGCATAAAGTTACATAATTGAAGAACTGGGAAAGTGCACTATTTCTGTCCATCACAATGTTTGTTTAGTGGAAAACCAGAACACTTCACTGACTACTACTACAAAATACTACACTATTTTTAATCCCAAAAATACTACACTATTTTTAATCCCAAAAATACTGTTACTATAAGTCATAAGATTTAAAAAAATCAGGTGTTGCTACGTTTACTGTATTCACAAAAGCTAGTGAAATACTATTTACTTCTAGATAAACAATATAATCAGTGAGTTCTGAAAGGCACTCTTACAAAGAACAACTAGCATAAACAAACATCATATACCTCATTGGCTGGTTCTTTGGATGATCCAAAAATTTTGGTGTAGAGAGTATCTAAAGAATTGGTTGAGTCCACTCTGTCAAAGCAATGACGATCTAAGGCATCAAGGGCTCCCAGTACTCGATTTATAGTCGATCCTAAGAGAGAGAGAGAGAAAAAAGAATAATTATCTATATAGGTTCATTACATAAAAACTACAAAGACATACAAACTTTTTCCTTGATTTATAAAAAGGAGATAACTGTTACATTATTTTCATTAGTCATCAATTAAAAATGTGTTAAACAAATCTACACTCAATAAACATCATCATCATCATTCTTTTTACACCAGATTTTCACTTTATGGGGTTGAATTTGTTTTTACTTTACTCCCTTCTGACTTGCACTTGATACACCTGAATTCCAACCCGGTCAACTTATTCAACTATACCCTTTGTCCATCATCTCCACAACCCTCCTACTGGCCTTTGTCCTGCAAATACAATAAGTACCTAATAGTACTTTTCTGACTAACTCTTTCTCATCCTAATAATCATATGTTTACATCGTCACAAAATGTATTTTTGCTAATGAACAACACTTTCCAGAATCTTTTCCATACCTTCCCCAATTCCTAAGTTTCTGCTTACTGTTAATGGGTCACTTTTATTGACCACTTGCCAATTTTCATGATATTCATGAATATTAACACAGTGGTCTTCCTAAACTATTCACTGATACATACTTTAATAATAATTTATTTATCATGAGTTAAGAAATCTCTTACTACTTCATC
Organism: Macrobrachium nipponense; assembly: GCF_015104395.2. Lineage (NCBI taxonomy): Eukaryota > Metazoa > Arthropoda > Malacostraca > Decapoda > Palaemonidae > Macrobrachium > Macrobrachium nipponense. Next base: position 100,092,871 of record NC_061109.1, on the reverse strand, counting down.
CATGCTGTTCCTCATTTTTCCTAATGTGCTCTCTATAAATATTTCACAATTCAATGTAAGACCTGCACTGTCACCAAAATATGTTACATACAGTACAATTTTCTCTATCCCTTATATGCTCTTCATTTAGATTTCAGGCAATATTTTCCAGACAAAACATTTTCTTTTGCTTCCTTATCAGTCACCATGAACTTCTTTTACTTAGGCTGGTTTTCAATCATCTCTCAATCCCACCCTTCCACGTTTTAAATATTTCTACAGCCTCTTGCCCGATTGTGCAGTTGACAATTGATCACTATAATATATCAGTCCCTAGAGACCAACCTTTCTGCAATACTTTGTAGCTTCCTCCATTAAGGGGACCGTCCGCTATGGCAGATGACTTATCAACTTGAAAAAATAAAAAATAGTTATTATTTCTATCTATGCAGAAACAAGCCGTACATGCTTTCTAGAAGTTTCAGCCAATTACTTATACAAATAATGAAGATAAAGCGGTTTTTAAATTATGACGTCATCATAACTGCGTCGTCTGTATGACTGAGTTTGACAGGATCGTCTTAGCGTATTTATTTTTGCATATATACAGCGATTTTTTCAGATTTGTTTCAAAATTCTCATACGTCTGGCAGCGATGAAAGGTAGTGTGAGAGCTCTGGGCAGTTTTAGGCGAGACTCAAGAGAACAACTCAATTACTCTTGCTGTTTACGTTGTTTTTATAACTTCCTAGTGAACTTATAGCAATGCCGAAGTTACCTAAGATCAAGAAGGCTACTTAGCAACTAAGGCTAGCAAAATTAGCGAAGGCCAGGAGTGTGCTGAAAGAAAAACACAAAAATTCGTTGTTATCAGCTTCCTCATTGTCTCATGTCACGACATCAACATCATTGTCTCGTGTCACGCTTAGGGTATTAATACCACTTTTAGGGGGAAGACCAGGATCCTTGATGTAGAAATCAACAATAAAAGTACAAATAAAGTAATTATAATAATGTTGTTTTGACTTTTCTAAGAAATAAGTGAAAATTTACATAGCAAATCTTTGGGAGCTCATAACTCAAAAACATACTTATTCTCATGTTGGTAGCCATTACTCAGTTATTTATTATCCAATTTTAGAGAGAAAGATATCATTGGAAAGAGGAATAAAAATCCCATAATTCCTTGTGAGCCAATGTTTCTTTCTTTCTTTTTACAATTTTTTTGAGTATCTAGACAAAAATTTTTTATAAAAATTCATAAAAAAAATAAAAATTCAAAATTCGGTCCTCACAGAATTATTCCATATATAAAATAGTTTTTATGGTATGATTTTCAATAAAATTGATGACATATTAGTGGAGAAATCGCTACCTAAATTTTTTTTATATAATAATTTTCACTAATAAATCAAAAAGTTTTTGCTCAAATTACTTGAAATTTTTGTATGATGAAGGTATTATATATACCTAGAACATATAGGGAAATCATGTATTTTGAATAAAAAAAAAATACAACATAGCGGACGGTCCCTTAATGACAAACAACAGGAGACATACCTCTTCCTTGATAGACATAAACATATATGTATTCTTTTTATATCTCTGCCACTATCTACAGTTCAGATATTTTGTTATGACAGTGAAATCAACAGCTTCAACTCTTCCTAAAAAAAATTCTGCATTTGCAATGCCCACCTAACTGTGTGTCATATTACTCCCAATGCCTTCTCAAGATTTACTAATACAGTGCTTCATGTGGAACAATTTCTTTTTGCATGATATTTTCCAATAATTTCCACACGAAGACTCCCTTTGATAATGAACACAATGGTGATAATGATATTTAGCAATACTGCCTGTGATCACAGACTTCTAAAAGTATTAAAGTCTATAAAATAAGAAATTAAGAGCAAGTGAAAATCAATTGTTACAGAAATGACCAAGACATTGTCATACAACACAAAACAACAATAATTTTTCTCAAAATATCCTTGATGTTATCCCAAAAACAAAGTTAATTCTGACATACATAAAAAATAAGTGCATGAAATAAATTAATGCAAAAATGTATGATATCTTTTTAGCCCTTAAACGCCGACTGGACGTATTTAACGTCGACATTTTTTGCCTCTCTCGGGTGCCGACTGGACGTATTTTACGTCGACATACAAAAGTTTTTTTTTTAAAATTCGCGGAAAAATACTTTTAGGCCTACCAGCCGAAAACTCTTGAATCACGCGCCTTGGGGGATGCTGGGAGTTCACGGATCAAGGTGTTGTTTTGTTTATAATCGTTACGCAGGCGCGCAAGCGCGAATTTCTTTCTTGCCGCACTTAAAAGTATCTGTGACACATCTCTGAAATTATTTCGTCACTTTGACATAATTTTTGTACTATTTTAAATTAGCCGTTACATAGAGTATTATATATGAAAATGTGCGCATTTTTATGTAGAATACAACAAAAAAATACTCATGATTGTAGCTTTTATCAGTTTTAAGATATTTTCATATAAATAACGATAAGTGCCAAAATTTCAACCTTTGGTCAACTTTGACTCTACCGAAATGGTCGAAAAACGCAATTGTAAGCTAAAACTCTTATATTTTAGTAATATTCAATCATTTAACTTAATTTTGCAACTAATTGGAAGTGTCTAGCACAATATTTCGATTTATGGTGAATTTATGAAAAAACTTTTTCCTTACGTCCGCGCGGTAACTCTTCCGAAAATAATCATACATGCGATTGTGGTAATGTTTGCACCATTTTAAATTAGCCGTTACATAAAGTTTTATATATGAAAATGTGCGCAATTTCATGCACAATACAACTAAAAACAACCCATGGTTGTAGCTTTTATCAATTTTGAAATATTTTCATATTAAAAATGATAAGTGACAATTTTCAACATTCGGTCAATTTTGACGTCTACCGAAATGGTCGAAAGAAAAACGCAATTTGGTAAGCTAAAACGCCCTATATTCTAGTAATATTCAAGCATTTACCTTCATTTTGCAACAAATTGGAAGTCTCTAGCACAATATTTCGATTTATGGTGAATTTATGAAAAAAATAACATTTTCTTTACGTCCGCGCTGTAACTCTTCCGAAAAAATCATACGTGCGATTGTGGTAATGTTTGCACCATTTTAAATTAGGCCGTTTACATAACGTTTTATATATGAAAATGTGCGCAATTTCATGTATAATACAACAATAAATAGTTGAAGGTTGTAGCTATTCTCATTTTCGAAATATTTGCATATAAATCACGATAAATAGAAAAAAAACCACGTTCGGTCAAATTTGACTCTACCGAA